>NC_140343.1:26335803-26699822 GCF_963514085.1 Chelon labrosus | reverse complement strand
CATTCGAGCCTTTGATATTGAATTCCAAAGGGACTTAATGTTCAGCATGAAACATAATCTTCAGGTTTCAAGAGAAAAACACACAAGAGAGAACTCCTGAAAGGACTGAATGTGCTTTTCAGGTATTTAACATAATAAACACTGCTGCTGTGAGTGAAGCAGCAGGTATGAATATCGGCAGTGTTGCTTAAAAGCACCGAAACCTGACAACTCTGGTTTGACTGCCGGCCAGGAAAATGGAGACGGGGACAAGTTTTTCTTGCTTTCCGTCAGGAATAAAGAACTAACTTTGTGCGAGAGGGTGTAAAAAAAAGATTAATATTAATAAATGAGAGAAAATTATTTGTTTCTAGTTTCTGAACGATACAGTTTAATATAATATTTGCATTTTTAAATAATCTTTGCTCCAGCACGATCAAGTGCTTGAACTCACACTTGGTCTGTATGGTTTGTTCATGATGTGCCAGAAGTCAGAAGCAGCTGTATGAATTCACAAGTCTATCGTGATATACTGTTTGCTCAGACTCGGCCAAAGGAAGAAAAGCTAACTGAACAGCATTGACTGAACGGCATACTGTGAAAGGGTTTTAGAGTCAGTCACCTGATCTCAACCTGATCGAGCTGCGTTATACTTGTTGAAGAGAAAACTGAAGGCAGAAAGAAAGCTGCAGCAAAGGCCTGGCCAAGGATCTCGTATGAAGAAACCCATATGTATGCAAATAACCTCGAATTAAAGCATAGATCCTTCAACAGCTTAACAGCTAAAACAACCAAAAATGAAAAGTGGAGATAGGTCAGCAATCAATTAAAAGCCTATTGCAAAATCGGATTTGTTGAATGAGAGCTAGGGCTTTGACTTTTGCCCAAAAATCATATTCGAAGTTCGTTTGTTTATTAATATTAAAATTCGAATATATTCGAATATTTATTCATTATATTTTGACCATTAAATGTCTTCAGTAAGACTGATATTGGTATCAAATTTAAGTTATATATGTTCTGTCCACCAGAGGGCAGTGTATCAGTCAATGTTAATAGACTACGTGCACGAAAGGCTGAGTATTTATTATTTTTTTATTTTTTTATGCGTGTTAAAATTTTTATTATTAAGCAAACAAGACGACTTCCAGGACGAAGGCAGAAGCATCGAACGAGGTGAAAATCATTATAAATCGGGTCATGTCGAGAGCTGTAGTTACACGAAGGGAGTTTTGGTCGGTTCTGTACGCGCCAGCATGCGGGTAAGCGGTAAGCGACTTGGACTTGTAGTTCGTTTAATTACGTATTTTCCATAGCGTTTTACTTAACTATCTTGCGACAAACTGTGACATTCTTGACATGTAAAATCATTTTTTATTCTGAAAAACAATATATGTATAATCCAAGGCACAAGTCGATCGAGACCAGAAAATAATTTATCTTTCGCCATAGACTGCCGTTCATATTTTTTCGAAAGATAGGTCCCATAACCCGGAAGTAGGGGGGCGGGACTTCGCCTCTCTATAGAGAGCCGAAGTCCCCCCCCCCTCTACTCCCCTCTACTCGTGTGTTATTCTCCACCATTGAGAAACTAACAAATCCCCCCCCCCTCAACTGGTACCTGAGCCACACTCGGTTAGTAAATGCAATGAATTTGCATCTTTCTATATAAACAAAGTAGAGAATATTAGACAACAAATATCCTCAATAACACATCAGACTATACACATTGAACCACCAATTACTGGGAGCAATGAGTTCCGCACTATGTCCAAATTCAGTTCCATCAACTCTGAAACTCTTGGAAAAACTGTACGACACCTCAGCTCTTCTACGTCTGAACTAGACATTCTGCCCACCAACTTTTTCAAATCTGTCTTCCACCTTTTAACAACTGATGTGCTTAAGATAATCAATACCTCGCTGCAGACCGGCAAATTTCCCAAGTCCCTAAAAGTGGCTGTTGTAAAGCCCTTACTCAAAAAGAACAACTTGGATGCATCGGTCCTCAACAACTACAGGCCCATTTCTAATTTACCTTTTATTGGAAAAATTATTGAAAGAATTGTTTTTAATCAAATTTCTGCTTTTTTAACCTCAACTTGCTGCCTTGACTTCTATCAATCAGGTTTTAGAGAATATCATAGCACCGAAACAGCTTTTATAAAGGTAGTAAATGATATTCGGCTAAACACTGACTCTGGAAAAACAACAGTCCTGATGCTTTTGGATCTCAGCGCAGCCTTTGACACTGTCGACCATAGCATATTACTACATAGACTTGAACACTGGGTGGGTCTCTCTGGCACTATCATCGACTGGCTGAGTCCTACTTGGAGCATAGAAGCTTTTATGTGTCAATTGGCCATTTTAACTCAACACCAATGTCACTAACCTGCGGTGTCCCCCCAAGGATCAATCCTTGGACCACTCCTATTCAATCTGTATATGCTCCCCCTTGGCCAAATCATAAAGAACCACTCTATCTGCTATCATAACTATGCTGACGACACGCAGATATACTTAGCTCTGTCTCCAAATGACGTTGCCCCCCTAGAATCTCTCTATCAATGTCTTAGTCATGTTACAAACTGGATGTCACAGAACCTCCTCAAATTAAACACAGACAAGACTGAAGTAATAGTTTTTGGAAAAAAGGAGCAAAGACTAAAGATTGCTGCCCTATTGGACACAAAAGGTTTTAAGGCAGTAGACACAGTGAAAAATCTTGGGGTCATCTTTGACAGTGATCTAACTTTTAATAGCCATATGAAGTCAATTACAAAATCTGCATTTTATCATTTAAAGAATATTGCAAAGCTCAAAATTTTATTTCACCAGGAGACCAAGAAAAACTCATTCACGCATTCATTTCTAGCAGAGTAGACTATTGTAATGGTCTATTTACGGGTCTCCCAAAAAAAAACCAGTTAAAACTCTTCAAATTATTCAAAATGCAGCTGCAAGGTTGTTGACTAGAACCAAGAAAAGAGATCATATTACCCCAGTTTTAAAATCACTACACTGGCTTCCTGCGACCCACAGAATTGATTTCAAAGCTCTTTTACTGGTTTTTAAATCACTAAATGGTCAAGGACCTCTCTATTTAGCTAACATGCTCAAAAGGCACAGCCCCGCTAGAGCTCTTAGATCGGCTGAACGCACCAACTTGTTCAACCCACTGCTCGCACAAAGCATGGGGAAGCTGCTTTCAGCTGCTATGCGGTCCGTCTATGGAACGCCTTCCACTAGACATTAAGACCTCTCCCACCCATCTCCATTTTTAAATCTAGATTAAAAACCAAACTATTCGCTGATGCCTTTCACTAACCTATTTTGCACCCGTGCTCCAGAATCTTCACCTCTATGCTTCTTTCTTGTTTGTTTTTATTCTTTTTAAATTATTCTTTTTTTATCTTTTTATTATTGCCTTGATTGTTTTAATTGTTTTTGTTATTTTGATATTTTAATATTTGTTGATTTTATATGATTTGTTAAGCACATTGGGTTACCTTCTGTGTACGAAATGGGCTATATAAATAAACTTGCCTTGCCTTGCCCTTGCCTATATGGAATGAAACTTGAATATATGGAATGAACCTTTGAATATATGGAGTGAAACTTTGAATATATTGAATGAAACTTGACTGACATCAGACTTCACGGCAGTGCCTGCGGCCATCTTGTTTAGCGTGTGGATGCTGCAGCAAAAAGTGACAGAGGTGACAATGAGTCAGGCCGCTCGCAATCTCGTTGCGGCAATATTAAACAATGAGGACATGATAAACACACTGGGGAATGGGTGTACGGGCCAAAATCTTCCCGATACCCCTGCCCAATACCCTGACCAGTACGTAAGGACCTATGCATGTGAGGGGTACTAGGGTTTCCAGACAAACCATTCGCAACCGTCTCCACCGCTTTGGCTTGAATGCCAGACGACCGTTGCAGGGGATTCCACTGACACCAAGACACCACCATGAACGTTTGCAGTGGGCACAAGATCATGTGACCTGGACAATGCAGCAGTGGTCTACCGTCCTGTTCACTGATGAGTGTCGGGTCACCTTGCACAGAAATGATGGTCGTCAGCGTTGCAGGAGAAGGCGAGGTGAGCGATATGCCGAGGTCAGCATGGTCCCCAGGGTTCGCTTTGGTGGAGGAGGTGCAACAGTCTGGGCAGGCATCACCAGTCAGCGCAAAACAGATTTGGTTATTGTAGATGGCTCAGTCACTGCACATTCTTACCTCAGAGACATCATAGAACCCATCATCATCCCCCAATTCCGAGAGCACGCCCCCAACTTTCTGTTCATGGATGATAATGCTCCACCACATCGTGCCAGAATTGTCACAGCTCGACTTCAGGAAGCCGGAGTGCCTCATATGGTATGGCCAGCAATGTCCCCTGACCTGAACCCCATAGAGCACGTCTGGGACCAGCTGAAGCAGAGACTGGATGATTGTACTCCACCCCCACGTGACCTGGCAGAACTGCGTGTAGCACTTGTGGAAGAGTGGAACGCATTGCCTCAGAACAACATCATGAGGCTAGTGAGGAGCATGAGACGTCGGTGTCAAGCTGTCATTGCGGCAAATGGTGGAAACACCCGCTACTGACATTGTCAATTATTGTTATTTGGGGCTATCCTTGTTATTGTCTAAATTTTTGGGGTAATAAATATTAAACTAATGAAAATGGTGTTTCTTCTCATTCATTATTAGTAATATCAAAGGGAACTTTTACTTATTTCATTAAAATTCAGACCAAATAGGAAAAGCACTCATGTAAATAACAATATCCCTAACTTATTGTGAGTAGTGTATATGTATATATGTGTGTGTGTGTGTGTGTGTGTGTGTGTGTGTGTGTGTGTGGTTTTCTCTATTTTTTTTTTTTTTTTTAAACTCAAAAAGTGACAAATTACTTTTCCTAGTCTTGGTTGTATGGTAGAAAATGGAAAGCCCCGATGTTTCTGGTATGTTTTAGTCTCCGGAAGTGTCCAGTGAAGCAGCTTTAACTTGCAGCCATGTCTCTTAACAGGCCGTGTGTGGTGTAAGGAAGATGAATTTGCCTGCCACAGCAGACGCTGCATATCAACACGTCTCTTATGCAACGGTGTGGACGACTGCAGCGACGGGAGCGACGAGGCCTCTTGTCAGAACTGCACCGCTGGTTTCTTCTCCTGCGGGCCCTCAGACGCCTGCCTGCCCAGAAGCAGCCTCTGTGACGGAAGGGCCGATTGCAGAAACGGACGGGATGAGACCCAGGAGTTGTGTGGTTTAGCCCGTGCACAGACCTCTTCGCCATGTGCAGTGTCAGAGTTTCACTGCGGAGATGGGACCTGCATCCTCCGATCCTGGAGGTGCGACCACTCGCCAGACTGCTCTGACGGCAGCGACGAAGACAACTGTGGTAAGTAACACGATTCGGGCTGCACTTCCATGGAGAAATACTCAAACTAAAGAAACTGTGGTTTTTTTGTTATATCACTTCACTTTTTGAACCTTTTGTATATATCAAGTAAAACAAAAGCATTCATTTAACAGACACCAATCCAAAAAAAATGTACATTGCATATAAGGAGACACCTGGACTAGAGGTGTCGGATATATGACGTTCAGAATATATTGATTAATAAACATTATGCAATAACATTTCACATCCAGTTCAGTTTTTATAAGGGAAACCTTAATTGTACAGACTGCAATGATATGATCTTGTTGCTTTGTGGCAGTGGTTTAAATTGGACTCTTATCAGTGCACAAAATGAGGCACCATTGGATAAACTGGACAGTGTTGGGCAAGTTACTTCAAAAACGTAATACATTATGTATTATTTGTTACTGTCATTTCAAAGTAATTTGTTACATTATAATATTACTGTCTCTGAATTGTAATGCATTACACTACTACTGCATTACTTTTAAGTTACTTTCACCAAAATAATGGAAATATATATATATCTATATATATATATATAGATTATATATATATACTTATTCTAAATGTATCTTATTATGCTCCTAGGCTTAAGGCTAACAACAGAAGTAACAGAATGTAATAGGCGCAGTTTACAAAATAAAGAAAAGAAATTGCATTTAAACGAGAAGATGAGGTAGGAACAATAAGTGCAAAACAAAAAGGTCAATAAACGTCAAAAAAGCAACCCCGAGCAAGCTAACCTCCTGACTACCAGGAAAAATCACAATTTTTTTTTTTAATTCCCCAATCTTTGTAAGGTAATTAGAATGCTGAAATTTTTTTTTTAAATAAGTTTGGACGACATTTTCCTCAACGAAAAAGAGAAAGGTACCAAAGATCATTGCAAAAGCTGTAAATGTCCTCTGTAGATGGGCAGTATTAGTCTTAAACCTTGGCTTTAACATCAACACATATGCACACAAACCAAAAACTTAATATAAACTGTGGACAGTGGTTGATTGACAACCTGCACTATTAGCTTACCAAAGAGAGAAAAACGTCAGCTAGTAAACTCCTACTGAACAATAACAACAACAGTAAAAGTTAGGGCTGTTGCTAATGACTGTAATGTGTTGGTGCTGAGTGATAAAGTAAATAGATCGTTTGGTAACTTATAGAAGCCACGCCCCTCAGGTGGTCAGCCAAACATAAGGTGTGTGCGCGCTGCGTGCTGGGGGAGGGAGGGGTAAACGAGAGAGGTGGATCATACCACTGAGGGGGGTACTGCATTTCCTCGTTAAAATATTATTTTTAAACCACATACTTTCTTTGATTGTGCTATTTTTTGTCATCTTATGTCATCGTATCATAAAAACCCTTTCAAAATAAAACAACCAATTTTTTTTCAACTCTTATTTTTAGGGGTGCTGGGACAAAGCCAGAGGTGGCAAATTTTGTACTTAAGTAAAAGTACGGATACTTGTGCAAAAAAATACTCTGGTAAATGTAAAAGTACTGATCCAACTCCTTTACTCGAGTAAAAGTAAGAAAGTACAGGCTTTGAAATGTACTTAAGTAAAAAGTAAAAATGATTTTGCCATTAATGAATGGAATTTTGCAAAATGAAAAAAGTTTTATGAGAATAATCTAGACGGACCTGACCAGAGGTCCTGCATGAGCATCTAATTTTTAATAATAAATTAAGGGTCAGTGGGTTGTTGTTTGTTAAACCGAGAGCTAGCTAGCGTTAGCTATGTACTATGAAAAAAAAAATAAAAATCCTCAAAAAGCTGACGATGACAACAGAAACCACTTGTGATATCGTGCAATACTGGTAAATTTAGGAAGTTGTGCATGATGACAACAGAAACCACACCATACCTGAATTCTTTTTCAGATTAGACCAGTAGATTGGACAGAAAATAATTGAGAACCACTGGATTAGACAGAGAATTCTTGAACGCCAGAAGCTGGTGGAGTTTAGGTTGGCTCAAGACACAACGCATTCACCATGAATCATTGTTGGAGCCGACAACATCGACCAGTTCTCTCAAATAAGGCCATAGATGGGGAAGGTCTTGCTCTAGTCACGTCCGATCACATCACGTCTTTCACGTCTTGTCATCCATGGAGGTTAAAAAAGTAATGAGCCAGTTTTTCCAATGTAAGGAGTAGAAAGTACAGATATTTGTGTACAAATGTAGGGAGTAAAAGTAAAAAGTCATCAGAAAAATAAATACTCAATTTAAGTACAGATACCTGAAAAATCTACTTAAGTACAGTAACAAAGTATTTGTACTTCGTTACTTGCCACCTGTGGACAAAGCTTAAAAACGGGCTACTGTCCGACATCGAGCCTGCTTCAGCCGTACAGGAAGAAACGTTTTTCAATTTGCGCGGAATTTTTCTCCTCTGCTGGTCTCGCGGTGTTATTGGCGATAGTATAAAAACAAAACGGCACTTAATTTCGGGTTAAAATGCATTGTCACACGCGTTACTGACCTTTGTACCGAGTAAAATATTACCCAATTTTTTTTTGGAATGCCTTACATTACCGCGTTACAGCAAAAAGCAATACATTACAGTAATTGCATTACTTTTGTAATGCGTTACTCCCAACACTGAAACTGGAACCTGAAAGCACAAGTGTTGGTTAAGTGTGTTCACATGTTTTGAACAGCTACTCCCAACGGAGGAAGCAATCCATGAAATGAGCACGCTTCTAGGTAGCATCTCTTTGAAGGGCGTGGCAAACATAGAAAGAAATATGCAGTTTTGTAGTATTTGGTAATTGTTATTTTTTTCCATGGTACACACTTAACCATGGAGTGGATGTAAAACTTTGAAGTATTCTCATTTATATTTTACTTTTATCATATGTATGTAAAAGTAACGGATCATAGAGTAGACGGGCTCTGGTACAATGCAGTTATTTCTTGTGCTGATGGTCTACCGGCCATCCAGCAGAGGGCAGCATTGTGCTGTTTGTTGCTTTACCGAGAGCTTTATACTCCCACACACAGCTCCACAGCTCACTAAATACAACCTGCGCTTGAAGCTGAGTTATTCAAAGCCGAAAGTCATTTAATGTTTTGTTCAAGCCAGCATTAGTAAGTCAAAGACTGACAACTGTGAGCTGTGCATGGGTTGTTGTTCACTTTAGCAAAGCAGTCTCAATAATTTTAAATGAGCCCAAATTTTTATTTTTATTTTTTTTAAATCATCATCCCTGATTGTACAAGTAAAATGTAACTTTGTATGACCCTTTCATAAGAAGGCGCCTCTTTCAGGTCATGCACTTAATGATAGTGTTATGTTGGTTTTTAATAGGGGTGTAACAGTATTTGTATTCGTCCCTCGGTGTCACGGTACGGGCGTCACGGTTCGGTCCACGCAGTCATACGGCGAATATTAAAAAGAAAGAAAGAAAGAAAGAAAAAGTCGAGTCCTCACTTCAATCCAGGTGGTAGTAACGAGCCTAAAAGCGGCCAGCAAACGTCATTAGCCTACAAAGACCGTCTGCTGCCGATGTTACACGGAGGTGCAGTGAGTCGCTGGAAACACATCAAACGTGCTAATGCACATAGGACACACTCATTATTTTATTCTGTGATATTTTCAAGCGGTTTTCAGTTTTGGTACTATTAGAAATATTTGACTCGTTTGACAATATTGCTAAAGTGACAGTATGTTCACTGTTTACATTTTACTGTGAAATACAACATTGAAAATGTTAGTTATAATGAAGTTACCAAAGTTGCCAGTTGCTACCTGACTACCTTTATTTTTTACTTTTTATAACAGGAGGTTGTTTTTAGTTTTTTCAGTCTGTTCAAAATAAATGAAAAAAAAAGCTAGTCTTACATGTGTGAGTTTTTGTTGTTTTTCCCCATCGTACCGAACCCGTACCAAATGGCGACCCCTAAACCCAGGTACATACCGAACCGTGACTTATGCGTACCATAACACCCCTAGTTTTTAAATAAATAAGTTCATTAATTTTTATTTATTTTTTAAAAATCTTTACAAAACTTGTCTACCTCGATGTTAATGGAGCCAGGCCAAAAGCCAGACACTCCCTTGAGATCACATGCTGGGGATGGAATTCCCCCCCCCCCCCCCCCCCCAACAAAAATATATTGTGTGTGACATTTTTACACCTAGCTAGATGACTTATGTAAAGCACATTGAGTTGCCTCTTGGTATGAAATGCGCTATATAAATAAAATGCCTTGCCTTGCCTTGCCTTAGTTAACATACCGTGCAGAATTTATGATTTCTTGGCCATTTTTCAGAGAATATGAATGATAACACAAAAACTTTTCTTTCACTCATAGTTAGCGGTTGGGTGACGCTATTTTGTGTGGATACGTGTTAGCAATGCTATCACCATGAATCTGTTTTCAGCAATAATAGCACGGTGTGTACCTGGTGTGTAACCGCTGCTGATTTAATGTCTAATCTTATAGATCAGAACGAGTGCCAGGTCAATAATGGCGGCGGCTCTCATCATTGTGAGGACCTACCCATGGGTTTCCTCTGTAAATGCCCTGACAACATGAGGCTGGTGGAGGACAGTCGCTGTGAGGGTAAGCCTTTTTTTTAATTTGCTGTGAGGTAACCGTCTACCCTGTGTCCTTGAGAAACTTTTGTCCTGTTCATTTAGAGGTCGACACGTGCCTGGAGAGCGACGCGTGTGATCAGCTGTGTGTCCACAGAAACGGCAGCCTCACATGTGACTGCCTCGAAGACTACCACGTGGATCCAAGTTCAAGAGTGTGCAAGGCCAAAGGTGAGCATCATAGTATCTCACTGACCAGCCACCGCCAATACAAAAGATGAACGCACAGTTAAATGCTCAGTGTTCACATCTGAACTTTAATTTAGTGTTTGTTTCATGTTTATGTCAAGGTGTACAAGTACATGCTAATGATTAACTGCTGTCATACCATCAAAGCAAGTAGCATTCATTTCTTATCTCTTATTAACTTATTAAACCTCAAGCGAATCTAGGCACATCTTAATGCTTCCCCTTCAGTTAATTGGTGACTATTTAAACTGCTTTGTAAAGGCCTGTTATTAATATATACTTTGGTTGTGAATACCTTAAATTAAAGAAATAAAAAGATCTTTATTTATGTAACTGTAACGTGAATATATTTTAATTGAGGTAAAACTATACATACACTGTCTGGCCAAAAAAAAAGTCACCACCTGGATTTAACTAACCATATACAGGCATGCAAACTCCTCACCTTTCAGCGAAATTCGCCGTTTTCATATCCAAATTGGGGTGACTTTTGTGATTCGTGCAAATCCGAGGAGAAAATATTTTGGGGGGGGGGGGTGGGGGAGGGGGGGGGGGTAGCCTACTCGGTTGTCTTTTATTTTAAGATATTTTAATAATATAAGAATATAATGGTTCTATGATACCCGTAAATCCTCTAAGATTGGCTCTGTATTCCATTGCGGCCGGTCTCAACATTGGCTCGATCTCCTCGCTGTCAGCGGAGGTAAATAAGGCCGGTCCTCTAATAGCGGCCGGGGCTATTATTAGAACCATCTCGGCGGGTCAGGGTTTCGGCGGCACGGTGTGGGAGGATCCCCTCAGCGGGACCTCTCCCCGGCGTCGGCCGGCCCCCGCCGGGCGCATTTCCTCCGTGGCGGTGCCGCGGCCTGTAAGTGCTCGGGGCGAAGGGTGGCTCGACGGCTCCGGCCGCGAGCTTTACAGCGACCCCCCGCATCTCACCTCACCGCTTCCCTGGGGTCGTGGAATCAGTGCTCACTGCGCCCTCTCTCCGTGCGGGGAGGGACGGGCCCACTCGCTCCCGGCGCGACTGCCGACCGGCAGCGGACTCACTGTCCTCAGTGCGCTCCGACCGCGGTCGCGCCGCTCATTTGTTGTTAATGTTCTGTATGCATACCATGTATGGTTAACTGTAACGTTTTCAATAAATGAACCTAGTATTTTATAGGTTCAAATAGACACAAAATCTTGTTTTTATTAATTCTACTCGTAGTTCGTTTTGCTCAAATAGAAATTAAGGCCTGCCTCTAATTCTGGCCTCTTTCAATAAAGGGCCTGGGCCTCTATTTAGAGGAAATACGGTATATATAACCGCTGACTTTATTTACAGACGCGAACACATATTGAAATGTGTTGTCAAGAGCCCCATGCGTAGCCCCTATGTGTTTATTAAACATGCACAGGCTTTACCCGCCACTTGCAAGCGCTATGCACGTCACCGATCAATACCGCAGTACGTTACAGCAATTCATTAGACAAGGGAGAAGCAAAAGAAGACGTTCAGACGCCGGAAATCTCTCTGTTTTTCACGGCCCCAGAGTTGAATCCTCGTTCAGTCTCATGAATGAGATTATTGACGGAAGAAGTGGAAACATGAAAATTGGCACATTCAACTCCATTCAGACAGTGAAATATGCCCTTCAGGCCCGAGGAAAAACAGTTATTTTTTTGGTAAAAATTAGTGAATTTGTAGTCTGTTGTCTTTGTAAATCTCTGTTTACCAAGGGGGGGGGGGGGGGGGGGGGTTCGTGGCCATTTCCCTCTTCGCGCACTCTTCTCACCTTTTTGACCCCTGACCAGTTTGCATGCCTGATATAGGTACGAGCCCCCTATTGGATAATTACTGCATGGGTGATTATCTTTCAGCTGGCAACAAGTTATTTAACCCCAACTGATGCAATGAGTATGTGAGCATACAGTTGTCTCTTGTGGTATTCTGTTTTTTCAGGGTTTATCTGGGTGTTTTTCTCCATTTTCACATAATCCTAGACGGACTCCATAAGGCTGAGAGGTCAGGCTCAGTGGCAGTCAGACGGTCTGCAGGACTCTTTGTTCACGATCATTTCCTGAAGAATGAATTTTGGACCCGTCAGACGCCTTCCTGATAGTATTACGTAATTGATGAGAATGAAGAAGTATTTCAGACGTTGGACACGGTGCTGAACATGCAACTGTGGTATTTGGCCAAGAAGTCAATAGAATAACACACTGTCTGACTCACCCTTCAATCAGTATTAGAAGTCAAGTTTGAGCTCTGTTGTCCGGTAAATGCACTTGTTTCCTCCTTCCTCCACACCACAGCAGTGCACAAGAATGGCTGCAGCAGTTTCCTGAGGAAGCTGAGGTCCTTAGAGGTGTTCAGCGAGAGGCCTTTTAACAGCCTGTTGTGGCCAGCACCATTTTCTTTGCTGTGATCTGCTGGGGGGGCTGCAACAGTGAAACTGATCAGGAAGGCTGACTCCGTCATTGGCTGCAGACAGGAAACTTTTGAAGTAGTGGTGGAGAGGAGGACACTAAACAAACTGTTTTCAGTCATGGGTAACCCTGACTATCCTACCCATCAGATAATAGATAACAGAGCACCTTCTGCAAGAGACTCAGACAACTACGTATGTCTCAAGATATGTTACAGGAAATCTTTCCTGCCTCAAGCCATCAGTCTGTATTATTACTGCACATTTTGCACACGGTTGTTTGGTTGTGACTCCATTTTATTTCAATGCAGTTTCATTCTTATTATTCAATATTTTATTATTCTTGTATGTGCATTGCTTATTTTAGTTTGTATGGTATGCCGAGTGCCTGTACATTGCTGCTGCAACAGTGAAATTTCCCAGTTTGGGGTTAATGAAGTATGCTGACTGCATTACATCACAAAGTCTGGCTGTGCAAACATATTTGTTCAAATCCGTCAGTTCACTGGAGACATATTTATTGAACGAGCTCTTAGCTTATCATCAGGAGTCTTGTGTCTATTGGAATTTCTATTGTTCTGTGGTATTGTGTAACATACTTTCTGTTTGCTCAGCAATTAATTATGATCTCTTTAGAATTTTAGAGCTTTGTGCAGAGACAATCCCATATGCCAGAAATTATGCACACTCCGACTGATAACATTTTAGTTTATTTTTCCTTTTAGGGCCATCTCATGCCCTTAAACACTGAGAGTACCTCATGTGTTGATGCTAAATCTTGTTAACCAAATAAAATTCTAAAATGATTTAAGATACTGTGTTTACTCTTAAAACCACCTTTTAGAAAAAGGGTAAAACTAACTTTTTGAGTTGTTCCCTTATCTCAGTCTTTTCTCTTTCTATGATGAACAGTGTTGCTTTTTTTGTGTCCTTCCAGGGGATGAGGCTCAGCTTGTTTTCACCACTGCCAAAGGAATACAATGGAAGAGCATCTCTAGTACTGAATACAAGGACCTGGCCACTCATTTACCAGGGCAGGGGCCCTTGGCGGCCGCGGCTTCTAACCACACACTGTACTGGTCCCCAAGAGGCAGAGAAGGCTCCATATATAGGTAACAAATATAAGAGAATCCTTTATTTATCAACAAAGTGAATCTCAAAGGATATGACGCCTGCAGCTACATTTAAACATTATTTTTATGTGTATTTATACTCTAGATAACCCAGATGTCATTTACTCTGTGTTTGTTCTGTGGATTCCAGGGGATTTTTGTTCATTTATAATTTCTTTATATTTCTCTTATTTGTGTGTTTGTGTAACCTCCAAAATTGTGCTTACTTTAAACAGAATGCTAAGAGCCAGGGTCGGCACAGAAAACTTTGTGTGAAAATAAAATAAATAAGAGGTTAAAACCACATGAAATTCATAAACGCAACATGCTACATACTGTGTGCACATATTAGCACAGTGTACATATGGGTATGAATAAATAATAAATGGTGGACTGACCAAGACAAGCAGCAAAATGCGATATCCTAACACTAACATGTTTACTAATCAGTTAGGGCTTTAGCTGATCAGTGAAACGATGACTTCCCTGTCTGTGAGGAAATTGCATATACCACTGTATACATACACACAAGTTTCACTGAGTGGGTTCTTAACCACACAGACAGGGCTGTTCTTTACTTCTGCTTATTCAGTCATGCATTAATAACACAAAGCTTATGACTAAAGGAAGAGACTGAATGTCTAGCTGTATCTCCTTATTTAAACAACACCGTCTAACTCTATACTATAATGACCACTTCCATTGTTTGGTGCAGCTACAAATATCTTTCCGCTTAGCTGAACAACACATTTTTTTTTTTCCACTTTCCACTACATGTTGTGGGTAAGAAGATTAAAGTGTAGATAGTGGCTTTAATGAAACCTGCTCACAGTGTTTCTTTAACAGGTTTTATCAATAGAAAGCTCATTATTAATTGATTCCAGAGACAAAAGTTGGCTAAAGTTTAGGATTTTCTGACAGGACAGGCAGACTGTAAGCTTGAACTCGGCTTGAAACACTGATCAGCCACAACATTAATACCACTGACAGGAGAAGTACATAATGTTGACCGTCTTGTGACAATTCAGTGTTCTGCTGGGAAACTTTTGACCCTGCATCCATGTGGATGTTACTACAGACCAGGCACCCCCACCCCATGGAAATGACACTCTTTGATGGTAGCAGCCATCCCCAGCAGGATGCGGCCTGACATGGACACACACAAAAAACGCTTTAGGAACAAACAAAAAAAACATGAAAAACGGCACCTGGCCTCCAAATTCACTAGATCCCAAACTGATCAAGTATCTGTGGGATGATCCACAGGGGCCCCTCCCCTCAACCCATAGGACCCAAAGGCCCCCAACAACATTGTGTTACCAGATACCACAAACACCCTCAGAAGGCCCATGTTCAGTTTTGGAGGCACAAGGGAGACCTACACAATATTAGGAACGTGGTCATAATGTTATGCCGATTTTCTCCTCTGGATGTTACTTAGGATCTCCATGGATGGAAAGCCAGAGGGAGCCAAGTTGGTGCTGAAAGACCGAGGTTCAATTTCAGGCCTGGCCGTGGACTGGATCCACCACCTTCTGTACTGGACCAATATGGAGAGGGGTTCCGTTAACGTCGCCCTGCTGGACGGTCCGGTTCAGCATCAGCTCATCAGAGGACTCGATAAACCCTCCGCAGTAGCTGTGGATCCTCTCCGAGGGTAGATACACCCAGGCATTCACATTTCATTTTAAAAGATAGCTATGACTAAACAAGATATGTTTAACACAAACTGTTAAAATACGTATTTCACATATTTCATAAAATAAAAAATACAGGTTAGTGTCAGATGCAAAGAATGTGAACTAAAAACAGAACGTCAAAACTCAGGTGCTTTTATTTTTCTCAGGCTTCTTTTCTGGGCTCAGTGTGGTAGCACCCCGAAGATTGAGAAAGCCGGCTTGGATGGCCGGGACAGGATCGCTGTGGTCACTGCATCCATACGTCACCCTGCTGCCCTCTCTCTGGGTATGTTCTGAAATTTTGCGCAGATGATCTTTCTGTGATTTTTAAATTACCAGCAGTAATATTTTGAACATTAATTTCCTGTCCTTATGGTTGTTGTGAAAGCCAGCTTCTCCCTTAGAAGAGGAACAGCATGAGTGTGTAGATGTACATGTTACGCAAGTCCAGCAGAAGTTAAAGCGCTGACTGTCACTGATCTTTTCAGGAAATTTGAATGTACGTTTTTTTTCCTAGATATGCCTCGCCAGCTGCTTTACTGGTATGACCAGGGAACGAGAAGCATCTCCAGAGTAAATCTAGAAGGTCGTCACCGTAAAACGGTGGTAGAGTCTAACGGCTATCTGGACCGGTCCTTCGGACTGGTCGTGTTTGAGGTATGACAATCGCACTTCATCTCTGTGCTGTCATCCAGTGACTAATGGAATGATATAAACTAGACAAAAAACGTTGTTGTTTATTATCGTTAAATACTGTTGAGTTTAATAAAAAAGCAAAGACCGCCGTAATTACAGAAAGTCTTACACCAAGTGAGATGGTATTTAGCCGCCCCTACACTTTTCGCTCACTTTCAAAAGATGTCTAGCTGGCAGCTACACTTCTGTCAGAATGGTCTGACTTGGCTTTTGGGAAATATGCCAACATCTTTGCTTGCACAGCCAAACACAAGACACCGCGGCGAAAACCACTGAGGCCAGTCTGTCTTTCACTCTGTCTTTGTCTTAGCAGCCACCATAAACGTCCTCTTCTCCAACCCATGATATCAAGACATCTCCTTCATATTGCTAGTGTAAGACCCTTATTTGTTAGTGTTTAAAGACTGACACACATCTTGATGTAGACTGTATCTGATCAACTCATTTTATATAAAAAAAACATGCCCCAAGCAAGAAAATGAATTAATTAATTTTTCACACAAAACATTAAGGATGTGCTGGGTTAAACTTTTTTGTGCAGTGATGGGTCAACCAGTCACGCGAGTTTGTTTCATCAGTTCATTTTTAAATGGAGGACTACATCCAACGAGGAGGGCTTGAGCCACACTTCAAAAGGTCAAAATAGTCTTTTTTATTGTCATTTAGCAATTTTATTGTTATATAGCAGGTGCAAGAGGACGTTCCTCCAGGACCACGGAGCTACATGAGGACATAGGACTAATGCGCATGTGCAAGCTTATGTAGACAATCAAAACCGTACAAAGACAAACAATACAATACACTTGGGAGACAATGCACTTAAATACAGATGTTGACTAATAAGCAGATTAATAGAGTATGAGTTAGGTTGATTGTAAACATTTGATTAGCAGCATAGTGTGTGCAAAGGACTGTGAGTGAGTGTGGGTATGTGTATGTGGATTTGTTATATGTTGTTGGTCATACCTGGCTGTTATGTAACTGTTATGGCACTCGCTGTGTGATCGCAGCATAAGGCAAGATTCATGTGCTGCAATAATAACAGTCATATGTCTCTAAGTCAGTGACATATGATGTGGAGACAAAACTCAGTGTCCATAAAAACGAGCCACTGTCTTTGTATATTGTTCTTCAGGGATTTGTGTATTGGAGTGAAGAAGTTACTCGCTCCATCTGCCGATCAAATAAGCACAACGGAAGAGACCTCCAAGTCCTGCAGTCCAACATCGCCTCACCGGGTGGTGTGGTCATCATTCAGCCTGTTCTTCAGCCAAACGGTATGATGAGCCAGTGAAATCAGTAATTTCTACAATTTCAGAAATCATAATAAATTGGTTCAGTTTGTAGAGTCCCTTGTTCCTGACTCTTCATTCTGCTTCTTCTAAGGGTCATCCACATGTGGACATCCGGGGAGGGTGTGCCAGCATGGGTGCATCGTCGACCTGCTCCCTGAGAGTCTGAAGTTCAGCTGTGATCCTTCCATCTCTTGCACATTTCCTGCGTCAGTTTTATCTGACCCTACATTCACTGGAATCATCTCTCTTATCAGTAAGAAATAATTTCTCTTAATACAATCTCTCATTTCAGTCTTTTATCAACCTTGGCACACGTTGACACCAGGCAAACAGAAATGCTGTGGTTCGGTGTCAGTTTATTAATTGCTCAATTAAAATGACTCATCATCAAATATTGACTATAAAAGATAAATATTGATTTAATCCCGTCCTTGAGAGTCCCCGTAGTAACAGTTTCAAAGCTCCTTCACGCCATGGATTTAATGTGTAACTGCTGTGAGATGAAGGATGTACTTAAGGCGTTATAGCGCCGAGCCTGGTGTCAACAGGGTCATTTAGGGCTGAGTCATGCATGCAGCAGTCTGCATCTGTCATTCAGCCGCATGTGCATGCAGACTACTAAAATATTAAAAGAAGGGAAGCATAAACAGCATATTTACTTTTTAGACTTCTCCCACAAGTGGTTCCAACTCCTTTTTAGTCATACCCACTGCCGTCTTGTTTGTCGGCACTAAAAAAGGAGGTGACACCATGCAGAAAGCTGACGTCAGCCACTTAACATGTACCCTCTGCCAGAGAGTGATGAATTCTTGTGTGTTTGCCAGTGTTGCTCGGTGTGCTGCTAGTGGGAATGGCTCTGTGGTGGTGGAGAGAGGAGTTCAGGCCTTCCCGGTCCCTCACGGCGCAGGGCTTCTCCCTCCAGGAGTCCCAAGATCCGCTCGCCATTCAGGGGCCAAACGCATATCTGATCAAGGCAAGAGAAATGTACACACACAAACACAAGCATGTTTATTCACGCTCAGACAGGAGGTGGCGTTCGTTCTGCCGCATGATTACACTCGATTACGTATCCGTTTTACAGAGGTGTTGATTTTTTTGCCAGTTTTATGAGCTGCCGTTATGGAGAAAATGTAACACGGTATAAAAGATGAAAGGCACTTTTAATGTTGCATACTTTGCATACTACCGAGGTTCAGTTTCAGGCCTATATATATATCTCCCTGCCCCTTGTGTTTCTTGTCCAGGAAGAAAGAAATGGTTGTTTGTGATGTGTGACCGCTTACTGAAAGTGGGAAGTCCAAAGAATAGCAGGAAGCACACTCAAAAAAAACAAAGAAAGAAAAACAAACCTAAAAAAATAAAAGTTGGTAAAAAAAATTTTTTTTTAAAAAAGGCTGTTATTACTGCAAATATTATTGTGTGGGCGTAGTAGAGAGGCCCTTTAGTAGCCTGGACCTTCAAAATTGGTTCCTGCCTCCAGAGACTTACAGGAAATAACTAGGCAGTGTGCTAGACTTTGAGCTCAGCAGAAGCTCTGCAGTAGCACACTACAAACTGCCTTTGTCTCCCCTCTTACTACTTACTCTTACAAATTAGAAAACATTGTTATCAAATGTTTTACCTAAGAAATACATGATGAATATAACACTGGACTCAAAAGTTCACTATCAGTTGGACACGCTATGACCTCTTCTTAAAATGCATTCTGGCGTCCTCTCGGATAAACACCATTTGTCCAGGTTCCAGCAGGTCAGTGGCTTATGGTGTACAGTATGTTGACTAAGCCGTGCTTTCTCCGCCGCCAGGAAACTCTGCTTAAGCTGGACTTGGATGATGAATGAAGGCCGTCAGCTGACCGGGCTTCTCCTGCGGATGTTTCAACCCCGCAGTGACCTCGGAGCTGACAGGATGTCAAGAAGACAAACACCGGCTCATTACCCTTCTGTGTCCCAACTTCATGTACAGGTTTAAATCCCTTAAGTAATGACTCCGTGGTAAATATTCAAACGGTACGGGGGATGCCATCGGTCATTACTCTCAGTTTAGAACGGTATTACTTTCAGCCCTAGCGGCTGTACTGTAGGTTACGTCTTGTTTATTTACTCTAAAAATAAAAAGGAATGCAATGAACAGCAGTGAAAGGATTCAAATCTAATTTTGTCTTCCGTAAATATCCGCACAAATCAATTGAATGCCTTATTGTTTAATGTCTTTTCATCGAGCATTTTGCTTGTCGGAGTAACAGCTGGCAGTGCAATGTGTTTAGAGTTGAAATGATTATTAAGGAGACTGACCAAAAAAACATTTTGGTTGATTTTTGTCCAACGGTACCATATTTTGTTGTTATGTAAATGTAAATGTAAAACAAGCAACAAGGTGATTCTGAATTTCTGACATTTTTTTAAATTTTTTAGACAAAATGTTGAATCAGCTTAGTGAGAAAAACACTTGATGCACTTCCTCTTTCACTTTGTTTCTGGGACATTGAAGATATTTTTACACTCGTGGTTTATCAGTATGAGACTGTGAACAGACAGTCAGATTAGTAGTGCTTCATTAATAATGTTGCCTTTTATCTACTGAACACGGGATCTTAACGCTGGAAACATATGTATATATTTTTAAGTTGCCTTAAAAAATAAATAAATAAATAAATAAAAATTCTGACCAAGAGGAAGTGCCTGTAAATGTATCTTCTTGTTTTTAGGCTGTGAATGCAGAACTGGTGGTGGCTAATAGTTCTGTTAATTTCTGTTCTGTATTTGGTCATTTCATTTTAAATAATAGCTGAAGCGTTTAGTAACTAGACACGTTTTAGGCTGATATCACAACAAGTAGTTAACTTAGCATTAAGTGTACCATATTTGTTGTATTTCTTTTCTGGGAGTAGTATAATCTGAAGACATGTTAATTAGGGAGCATTTTGTTCTGTTTTTGTGTTAAACTAAACATATTTTTGTCTTCATACTGTGTCTCAGCTAACTGTAAGAAAACAAATGTTTTTTCCTCCAAACTAATCTTTCAAAGCCAATCCAAGAAAGCCAGGCTGGTTTAGAGACAATAATATTGTACTGTAAGTGGGAGCAAAGTGTAAGTGGGAGGATTTGTTCAGTTTGGTGTTTTCATGCTGTTTCAACACTGGTACGATAGTGGGTACAAATATGTTTTCTTTCGTGAAGCGTCTCCTGGAGGTCTGCTTTTGCATTGAGCCGACTGTTTTTGTTTTGTGAAAGTCTAAAAGAAATGTTGAACTGACAAATATCTAAATGGGAGAAAAATCTATAAGTGCGTGCTGAAACTGCTGAGTTGTGTGACTGGTATTTATTTTTTTTGGGCGGCATCGCGATTGCTCTAGCACTGTATTTGGACCTTGGTTAAAACTGTAAATGAATCAAATAAAGTACTTATATGTTTTGTTTTGTTTTTCCTACATATTTATGTGTCCGTGTTACATGTTTTCCTCCGAGTCTATAAACTCTCATCGGTTCCAGGAGTGGACGTCTATAGTTGATTAATCCCTGTGTAAATCCAAGTATCAGGATATTAACTGAATGTGGGCGAGGCAAGTGATCACCTGGTGTTGATAAAATATGTAACTGAGAAAAGATGGCAGACAAGTGATTTATTTAAGTGGTTTACAAAGAAAAAAAGTTGTTGGAATGGTCTACCACTGCACATCAGACAAGCCCCCTCACTTCATTTTTAAAACTTGTCTTAAAACCCATTTTCTTATTCCTTGTCTTTCTACCCAGCATGTGACCTTGCCGTGTTTCGTACTTGCAGTGTTTTTTATTCTTTTTATTGCTTTTATTATTTTGTTTTTCATTCTACTTTAATTCTACTTGAACAGCACTTAATTTCAGCTGGTTGTTTTCAAAGTGCTCTATAAATAATGTTGAGTTGAGCTATACTGAGTTCTCTCTCAGGCCAGCACGGAGGTACTGATGCATGCTTTTATCTCTTGTTGTTTAGATTATTGTAATGCCCTGCTCTCTGGTCTCCCCAAAAAAAGGTATCTCTAACCTCCAATTACTACAGAATTCAGCTGCACGAGTGCTGACGCGGACCAGAGGGCGGGAGCACATTACACCGGTTTTAAAGGGGTCCTAGAACACATTTTTTGACCATTAGGAATTGATCTTTGAGCCTAAATAATGGCATATGTAAATTTGTGGGGCTGAAAACGCCCCAGGAGCACTGCTAGAGAGCCTAATACAAGGTCATAAATAAGCCCTGCAATGAAACAGTTTGTTTTTCCCGCCCACTCAGCAAGTTCATGAATAATGAAATGAGCTGCGTGCTGATTGGCCAGTTTACCCAAAGGCTGATTGGCCCACATATCCTGAAAGCTGATTGGCCTAATCCACCGGGCTGAAGCTAGAGCCAAAGCCGGTTTGATACTTTTTTTTTTTTTAAATATATTTTTTGGGGGCTTTTTGTTGCCTTTATTATAGAGATAGCTGAAGATAGACAGGAAGGGGGGCAGAGAGAGAGGGGATAACACGCAGCAAAAAGCCACAGGTCGGACTCGAACCCTAGGCTGCTGCAACAAGGACTCATCCTCGGCACATGGGTCGCCAGCTCTACCCTCTGAGCTATCCCGGCGACACAGCCGGCTTGATACTGTCCGAGGTTGGAGAAACACTCCGGGGTGAAGTGGGCAGAACAAACTACCAACCTCGGGTTGAAGCTCTGTGGAACGCGGTTGTAAATGAACATCAACCATTCCCGCTGACAGTTGAGTTCTTGGGGAAGTCTGTGTAGAGTCTTGACCTGCCCCAAACATCCTGGAACATTACACGCATAGTCCGACATACCGTATCCCTCTTGACAGAAACTGCGGTTAGCTGTCGCTGGGACTAGCTAGCTAACGCCTCCGCCCTTACAGTGGGCTGGAACATGCAAATGAGAGAGGGTGTATCCAAAAGGGCTGGGCGCCTATTACGTAATATCGGAGCTCTGTTCAGATTTGCCCATTTCAACACGGCCGTTTCTAGTTTTGAATTTGCATACGAAAGCAGGCTGGAGAAGGCGGTGAAGTTTTTGGTGTGGTCCTTAGACACTAGCCTGGATACCAGACTCTCTGACTTCGCAGAGAGTCTGGCCGGTCTGGCCTAGCTCCATTGGCAAACGTTTATTTCCTGGTGGGAGGGCACAGTTTGAGGTTTAAAATCATCGGAGTTCCTTTAACCAATCACTAACGTTTGGTAATGACGTATGTTATGCGCCGGAGCCTTCAGGCTCTGCTGCCTCGTACTTCCGCTTTCAAGAACGCAACAAGTAAACAAATCGCTACTCTACCATCCCCCATTGCAATTAAGGACGCGAAATTGGAATAAAAGTGCTGTAATGCCAGGAAGCATATCCACAACGGAGCGAATGGCTTCGAGTATATCCGTCTCCGTTCGTGTAAACATTTCAAACTCGGCGCGCAACTGAAACGTAATCGCTCTCAGACCCGCCCTCTGTTCGCTGATTGGTTCGCCAAAATCTTGGCCGGAGTAAACGTTAGCGGATCAAGCTTTTCCAGACGGAGTACTGTAGGGAATGCAAATGAGCGGAAGCACGTAGGCAGGCGGAGCCAGGCTACTTAGACACCACTCGGAGCCTAAATTCAACAGGAACAACGTAAATGTGGTTTTGATTCTAGGACCCCTTTAAAATCGCTGCATTGGCTTCCCGTGCACTTCAGGATTGATTTCAAGGTTCTTTTACTTGTTTTTAAGTGTCTTAACAGTCTTGTAGCATCTCATTTTCGAGGGGGTCCTCAGTACACAAGGAGGGTTGGGTTTTGTCCTTGCTGTTTTTAGCCTCTGTGAGGCACTTTGTATTGCTTTTAAAGTATGAAAAGTGCCATATAAATAAAATTTGATTTGATTTGATTTGATATGGTGGAGCTGTTGACAGCTCATATGTGAAATGTGACCGTGACCCAGCTTTTTTTACAAGAGGCCAAATAGTTGACAGTCTTAGCAATAATCTTTAACAGTGAGTTGTATCTTAAAAGCATCTCATAGTATCCACTGTATAAAACCTTCATTTTACAGTGTAAGTTTTATACTTGCCTCTGACGTGGTTGAGTGGAAGGATAACATAGCATGAAATGTAAATACCACATTACTTGCCTAAAAGTACCTACTTTCCGTAATGCTGTTGTTTGTGGTCAAACACAAACATTTTGTTAACTGCTTCTACCTTAATGCTTAGCAAACTGTCATTTGTCCTATGTGTCCCTGTTTCTTCATGCGATGCAGTACCAAAGGAGGAGGAGCTACATGAGGGCAAACTGGATTTAGCAGATCCAGTTTTCATCCGGTTTTCAGTTTGCTGGCATCTTAATGACATTGTTACATAAACCTTATGCAGTTTCTGCTCCCTGGAGAGGCTTTGTCACAAATACACTCAATATCTGGACATGATGACGAAAAGAAGCCGTTACCAATCAACTGAACAATAAAAATAAAAGGTTTTATTATCTTAACCATCCTGCTTTACAGCTTGTAAAAAGTATTGTAAAGTGCTACTGCTTGTGTGAGCAACATCTTTGTCTTGGTGGAACAACGATGTCTTAAAGTCATTGTGAAAGGGTAGCACATCTTATAGCTGTCATAAAAGGTCATTTTATCATCTTTTCAAACCCCCACCCTTTGGTGTATGCACTTGTGATATATATTTGTAGTTTTCCAGTAACCCCTCCACCTCCTCTTTCCCAGCCAGGTTTGTTTCTGATAAGTTGCGAGGCTGGACATGCTGGTGAGAAAGAGAAACGCCTACTCTGAGAGGCATGTAAGGTTTCACAAAATATTTGCCTTTGATTGTCTCGCGGTCAGAAACCATTACAGAAGATTAAGTCTTTCATTATTCTCGGGGGGTTAAGCCCCTTAAGCGCTTCTCCTGTAGCGACTCGAGCAGACTAACATTTCTGGCGTTGAGATAAAGATCAAGTGTTTTCTTACACCATTTGGCATCGTACAATTACAGTTTCTCTATCGTTTTGGTTTATGCCTTAATCCCTTCCTGCAAGCTGCAAGTTGTGTTTATTGCTATATTCATTCATCTTCTGTAATCGGAGGGCTGGAGCCTATCCCAGCTGTCATCGGGTGAGAGGCAGGGTACACCCTGGACAGGTCACCAGTCTATCGCAGGGCTTACACAGAGAGACCACAGAGAGACCACAGAGAGACCACCTACGGTCAATTTAGAATCACCAATGAACCTAACCAGCATGTCTTTGGATGGTGGGAGGAAGACGGAGTACCCAGAGAGAACCCACGCAGACACAGGGAGAACATGCAAACTCCACACAGAAAGGCCCAGTCAGCCAATGGATTCGAACCTGGGACCTTTTTGCTGTGAGGCATCAGTGCTAACCACCATTCCACTGTTTGACCCCCTTATTGCTATAAAAAATAAATAACTGAAATAGAGAATATGCAAAAAGTCACAGCCACACAGTCACACAAAATAACTGATCACAAACATGCGGTATGGAGAAAGGAAAAGAAAGTCAACCACAGTCCTTGTCTTTTTTTCTTTTTAGGATGCATCTGTACACAGTTCATACTTCCTGTTTTACCATGTGAAAGACAACTGATCACAAATATGCAGTATGGAGAAATGAAGGAAAAACCTACTTAATGCCTCGGTTGGCCGTTTGCCTTCGAAATCCTTAAACGAACTTTGTTTCCAAATCCAGCCTCATGCTCCTGCTCCTCGTCCTATACACCTTAAGGACACTTGGAAGGGCACCAATGAGATTAGGTTGAGAAATCCCTGCTGTTTGTCCTCGATCTCCTGGTCAGACTGATCAAATGTGTTGTCTGTCCAGACAGGGGAAACTCCCTCTCCTCTGACTTTCTGAACCACACTCTCAGCCACAACCCATCCACCAAAACACAAAGGGCTGCATTCCCTGAGCTATCAAATGATATATTCCTAGAATCACTCTCCTAGAGTATTTCCTCTGACGTGTTTATTGTTTTTTTTCTTTTTTTTTCATTTTGCCCTGTTAAACTGGACCACCATAGTTTTCATGGCTTGCTCAGAAAATGCTCAGCTGCACAGATTTTTGCAAAACCGACGCTCGACTATCAACTGCCTCTCAAAGGGCAAAGAGGACAACAAATTGTTTCCATTTTCCCAGGAGGAAGCAGTCAAAGCATGGAGCTCTCTGGAGAATCTGGACAGTTCTGGCATCAAAGCTGAGTGCCCTAACGCTGAGGAGAAACCCAAACGGCAGCAGAACATCAGAGTAAATGTTGGAGGGAAGGTGTTTCATATCCCAAAACAGTGTGCTCTTAAATATCCTAACACCAGGATCGGCTCCTTAGCTCTCTGCAGGGACTGGGCAAAACTCCTCACTCTGTGTGACGACTACTCTGTGTGCAAAAATGAGTTCTTCTTTGACCGCGATCCAGCCTTCTTCCACCACGTCTGCCATTTCTACAAAAGTGGAGTGCTGTGGGTCATACGGGAAATGTGTCCCATTAACTTCGAGGAGGAAATTGCATACTGGGGCCTGAGCCTGAAAGACATCCAGCTCTGCTGCTGGTTGGTGTTCGAGGAGAAGGTAGACGAGGTCAAGGACAACCTGAAGGTGGAGAGGGAGCTGATGGCTGAGATCGAAATGAAGTATGACGACGAAAGCTTCAAGGACATGATTTTTGGGAATGTGCGGAAGACTCTGTGGAACGTTGTGGAGAATCCGTACTCTTCACCCCTGGCGAAGGCTTTCACTGTGCTCTCCAACCTGTTTGTGCTCTTCTCCATCGTCGCAATGGCCCTCAACACTGTGGAAGAACTTCAAACATACAAAATCCATGACAAAACACACATGGAATGGGTGGAGATTATCACTATTGTGTTCTTCACCTTTGAGTATTTCATTCGCCTTATCGCCACTCCTAAAATCACTTTGTTTCTGAAGGGAGGACTCAACTTTGTGGACATGGTGTCGGTCATGCCTTATTTTGTCCAGATCATGTTTGAAGCCTTCACCGATGCGGAGGATGTGAACGCACAGGAAGACCTCAGGACCATGGCTCGGCTCAGTAAGTTCAGCCATGTCCTCAAAGTTATCAAGTTGCTGCGGATCTTTCGAATTTTGAAGTTAGCGCGACATTCAACTGGCATGAAGGCCTTTGGGTTTACCCTGCGGCAGTGTTACCAGCAGGCCTGTTGCATTTTCCTCTTTATTGCCATGGGAATCTTCATTTTCTCTGCCCTCTTGCATTCAGCAGAGATGGATACTGAGGGCTCTTCCATCAGCAGTATCCCATATGCCTGGTGGTGGGCTGCGGTGAGTAACCTATGATGCACATTTCATCTACTTTCTGTGTACAGTATACACGAAACCCTAAGGAGTTATCCCTGAGGAGAAAACAGCTTAGTGCGATTTGTGTCACGTTGTAATCTTTTATGGATGAAATCAAAACGGTTTGTGAGCAATGTCAATAAACAGTATCTCCTAATGATAAGCATCATTATTTCACTTGTCACACACACAGCTCAGTTATTCCTCTCTGACATTCACAAAGGGGCCTGCCCAGATTATATTACAGGTAGCTGTTTTATAATAGATAATCTCCTTGTATCAAACATGCATCTAAATCTAGTATGATGAACTTACACATATGAGCCTTTTTAACACCCCAGTAATAATAACATGTATATGATCAAAGCCTCTTGAGAGATTTAAATTGATTAGAGTGAGGCAGGTAGGTGGGAATTTTGGGAGCACCTTCGGGGGCACATACAAAATGTTCAACCTCAGGACAGTTTGCTCACTGTGACTTTCTCAGAGCTTTTTGGGTTCAGATGGTGGTGGCAGGCTTCTCTTGTCATTGAGAGATTCCCAAGGCTCTAGTGCATATATTGTCAAACAGGCATTGCAGAGTTTAGACTCTAGTAGCACCAAAGTTTTCTATTCACGCCACTTGACACTGAATATAAGTCTATAAATTTTTCCCTTTCAGGTCAGCATCTCCACTGTGGGTTACGGCGATGTGGTTCCCGTAACCATCCTGGGACGCATTGTGGCGTTTGGCTGCATCTCTTTTGGTATCATCCTCAATGGCATGCCAATCTCCTTCCTGTTCAACAAGTTCTCTGATT
Organism: Chelon labrosus; assembly: GCF_963514085.1. NCBI lineage: Eukaryota > Metazoa > Chordata > Actinopteri > Mugiliformes > Mugilidae > Chelon > Chelon labrosus. The sequence continues at coordinate 26,672,302 of NC_140343.1, read as the reverse complement.
ACTACCGCATGCTGAAGGCGCAGGAGTACAACTCCATCTCAGTACAACGACGCTTTCAGCTCAAGAAGAGGCTAAGGCGTAAAATGGATATGTGCTTCCATCCCTCAGAAGAAGACAGCAGCACCGATCACCACTGCGAGTTCCCACAGTGAGCACGTCTTAGAATGACACGATAATTTCAGAGGAGAAACCTGATGCTTGAGGAACCTGAATGGCCCAAGCCCTTCCTGTTGTGTGTCATATGTGTCACACAATGAAATGATGCTTAGCGACACTCATGTCAGCAGCACAGCAAGAACATGATAAGAACAGGTTAAATATAGAGTAAGCACAATGAGGTAGTAAAAGTACCATTAACACTGCTACTGTTGCTGTTGTGCAAACAGAAGACATGAAGAATGGTTCAGAATGGTTGCACAGCCTTTCATATTGCACAGGTTTAGCTTCACAGCAGCTATTATATGGTGTTTGTGAAGGGGGAAGAAGATGTTCCTCAGACAGTTAGTTTGTGTTCTGATTGGCTTATGTCTTCACCTGACGGCAAGCAGACAAAACAGACTGTGGCCTGCATGGATCTTTACTGATGCTGCTAGCTTTCACAAGTATGCTATCTGCCTACACATTGCGCAGATCCGGAGGCAATGTTCTCACTATTCACTGTGTTGTCCTTCTCACTGGCCCAAGCCCTTCCTGTTCTCTGCTGCACAGCTGACATACCCAATTGTGACAGAGGATGCTTTACTTTTTACCTCTATAGAAGTTCAACAGCAGCTGAGGGGTGTTGAGCTTCAGTGGCATCTCTTTGGTTATGAGTGGATTTAAAAGACCTCCTTAAATCCGCTCTGATCTCCTTCGTTTTTGTGGTGTTGGGACAAGATTAATATCCCTCCACCTGTTTAATAGTTAGAGAAGAACTGATGATTTAATCTTTCATTTGTAACTTCATTCACCCTGTCTCTTAATTCAAAGTCACAACTTGTAAACGACAAGTGCCAGTGAATGAATAGCCTGTGTTTTTCAGTTTGAATGTGATACAATGAAGTCTGAAATAGTTCAGATGGGCATAAATGCACACTCATGTTCTCTGTCATTAGAAAAGTCAAAGCAGACTCTCATTGTCTCCATCTGTTACTTATCTATTACTGACTCATCTGGAAGCACTTTATTAGCTTTGGTGGCTCCCTGTGCTTCACAAGCAGTAATACTGGTGCGAGTGTTTGACTTTTTGTTATTACACTTCAATACTAGTTCACTTTCCTTCATATTTAAAGTTAACAGACTGAAACTGTTGTTATTATAAGATGATAAAAAGACTCTTTTTAATGCCTTTTATTTTCTTTTGGTTTGAGTTTTTATCGTGTTAATATTTTTTCGCATTTTGTCCTATTTTTTTAAACATTGAGATCAATAAAATTTCAGGATACTCAGTGAAGTTGTACGACTTTGTTGTCAAACCTTGGTAAGGAATTATTATTTTCTTCTACAGAGTTGAAAAAAAGATGAGTTTGTGCACTGGGGAATGAGATACAACAAATTAGTGAGTATTTGTTGGCCTTTGACTGTGTTTCCAGTCTTTCTGCTTAGCCTGAACTAACCCAACATTATATTTAGTCACGATAGAGGTATACATTTTCTATCCGTGATTGTGATACATGTTCAACATGAACTAACAGTGTCAATATTTGAGATACCAATCAGCCAGAGCCTCCACTGCGTTGTTAAGTATCAAGTGTATTTACACTGTGACACTTCATCCCCAGGACGTCCTCCCGATCTTTAACAACCTTGAAATGTGCACAATGTGACGCTTCCAAGTTTATTCATCAGTGTCAATGTCAATTTGTCTTGGAGCTGTTTAAAAAAAACTCCACAGCGGAGAGAGCAATTATCATTTATGGTGACTTGATGAAAGAGCCAGACATTAGGCACTGTGTTGTGATTACTGTTGTAATACAAAGGCAGCAGCAACAGCTTTAAATATAGAGAAAAAGAGTCCGTAGCAAGCTCAAAATGTAGGTAGGTATTGCACAAGTTTTACTTAACATCATCATGTCATGTGTGAGGTGCATGTGAAGTTCCTGAACAAAATCAAGTACATTCATGTCCTTGTGGCATTTTATCTTCCTGCCAGTCAGTCTGCCAGAGATTACACAGGTTGATTTATATGGAATAAAAACACAGATCAAGTAAGGTCCCAAGCCAAAGGAAAGGAAATACCTCTTATACCTATTCTCTGGAAGATCTCCAGTCTTATCAAAGGCCACAATGCCACTGCAGTTGAATTTGTTGTCCAAAGAATTGTTCATTACCCACACTGGACAACTATTTGTTTTTCATTCTTCATCTTCCTGGAACACATTCCTTTGTTGACTTTACTAGTTTGAAATATCTAATTTTTTTTCCCGTGTCGTTCGGTGCTCGGACATGTGACACATATTCCACATTCACTGGCAATGTAAGTATTTGTGATACCTGTGATCCAGAACCTCCACCGAATAATGAACAACCAGGTGCATTCATGTCATGTTGACATTTGTCTCTAGCGCTTTAAGTTTATATTTAACAGCAAATGCTGACAAGGTTATATTTTGCTGCTTATTCATTAGAGGACTTGGACCTGTTTAAAACTCTCCACAGCTGTGATCCACAAAAGGACCAACCTGTAGTAAGAATAATGTGTCCTCTGAATTCCACCATCAGGATAGGGACAGTTGCTTCACAGATTTTACTAGACAGAAATGAAGCACGGCACATGATTATATTTTTGCTAGAGCTGCCATTATTACTAGTAATCACAATACAGCTAGTATCGTATAATAATACAGTATAGTTCACCAGTCAGGCATAACATTACGACCACCTTCCTAATATTGTGTTCGTCCCCCTTACACAGCCCCGACCTGTTGAGCCATAGACTCCACCAGACCCTTGAAAGTCTGCTGTGGTATCTGGCACCAAGATGCTAGTAGCTGATCCTTTAAGTCCTGAATGTTGCGAGGTGGGGCCTCCATAAACATAGATTGTTTGTCCAGCACGTCCCACAGATGCTCAACTGGATTGAGATCTGGGGAATTTGGAGGCCAAGTCAACACCTCAAACTTGTTGTTGTGCTTGTCAAACCATTCCTGAGATGTTTTTGTTTTGTGGCAGGGCACATTGTCTTGCTGAAAGAGGCCCCAGCCATCAACATGTGAATGGTCTGCAACAATGCTTAGGTAGATGGTATGTGTCAAAGTCTCATCCACATGGATGGCAGGACCCAAGGTTTCCCAGAAGAACATTGCCCAGAACCAACCATCTATCAGAACCAGCCAGTGGCGGACTGGCCATCGGGAGCACCGGGACATTTCCTGGTGGCCTGGCTGTCGATTAAAAAGATAAAAGCACTGGCCACGTTTTCTTTCTTTTTTTTCATTTTTTTCTCACTGTGGCTGTTTTATCATATTTTAAATTTCTTTCTGTGTGTGTTTGAAGTTTCCTGGTTCAGTGTTACAGAGAATAAACCTACACATCTGCAGTGCACCACCTGTGTACCTCTCACTTGTGGTATGATACTATGGTTGACACAGTGGTCAAATTTATAACTAGTCTGGTACCTGACTGTTACATTAAAAATAGGATTGGTCTCGAGTTTAGGTGGATGATGGTGTAACCTATTTTATTTAATCTACTACTACACTGTTAAATGTGCAGACTACACATTTAACAGTGTAGTAATAGATGAAACAGAATAGAAACTATGTTCATTTATTTTTTAAATTTCAGTTTATGTGATTTGAGTACAAGTTATTGCAGCACAACAGAAATATTTATTTTGTAGGGGAAAGAAACAGAAAAAGCTGTGTGTGGGAGCATGCGGAGCCTTTGTTTTATTATTTTACACTGTCACATCAGCAGGCGCCCAGCCTAACTCACTCTTGGTGTTTTGCGTTAATCGGGTTGTGGTGGCCTGGGATGCTATCAAATCCCCTGCCTGAATTATTGTCCCAGTCCGCCTCTGGAACCAGCATTAACTTCTTCAGCAATTTGAGCTACGGTAACTCTTCTGTTGAATCAGACCACACAGGCCCTCCGCTCCCCACATGCATAAATGAGCCCTGGCTGCCCATAACCACTGTTCCTTCCTTGAACCACTTTTGATAGATACTGATCACTGCAGACCGGGAACACCCCACAGGAGCTGCACTTTGGGAAGATGCTCTGATCCAGTTCAGATCCATTTGAACTGGAGTGATCCAAACTCACTCAAATCCTTTCACTTTCGACTTCCTGCTTAAAGCGTTATGGCCCAGCAGTAAAGTCGACTAATCAACTACTCGGTACAACCCTTATGTACAATATAGTGCCATTGACCAGATTTTGCGCAGCTCCCTGAGCTTGTCAAGTAATCGTGTCAGTGCAAGTAGCCAATGTGTAAAGCCAAACCACATATGGGAAAGGTGAGAAAAAAACAACAACATGTTTCTTTGAATAACACCAATCTAAAAGTTATCACAGACCCTGATCTGGGCATCCAAAATTTCTGGCAATGTTACTTCATCTTAAGTTTTTATTAGTAATTTACAATGAAATACATTCAAATAAATCTATGTTCTATTTAAAAGCACTGACAAACTTCCTGTCTTTTTATCTTGAGTACACACTGCACTGCATTCTTTTCACACTTTTATTTTGGTCTATTGGTATACAGCGATGCTTGGTTTTTGGTGTGGTGATAGACAAAATGATAATCATGTTAAGGTGGCTATTTTTCTTTGTGGATCCACAAGCAGGTATGTCATAAGAATTCAAGCACCACAGGTAGTACAGTGGAAAGTTGCAGGAGAAATTGCAAAAAACAGACTATTTAGAACTGGCCATAACATTGTACCACATTGAGTGACAGAACCGGCAAAGAGTGACCTGAACAGCAGGGGTATACAGTACATGCTGCTGTGCTGGACTGGTAGATTGTCTCATTTGTGCAGCCTGGCTAGTCTCAAGAGTGGAGGTGAAGAAAGCGTCAGATCAGACATGCCCAGACAGCACAGAGAATGCAGAACCAACAAGGTACGAACAAGAAACGCTGAGGAGGAAAGCAAAGGAAAACAATAGGGACAAGAAGGAGGCACAGTCGGTACCATAACATTTTATGCATCCAGAGCCCATGTCTACCAAACTGTAACTCATCCTTCTTCTTCCACCACAGTGTTTACTTATTGTTCTAAAGCATTATCTCCTTTTCATATATATTGTACAGCTGAGCAAACAGATAAAAAGTGAGGACATCTAGAGCTGATACTGTATGTCGTGAATGAACAGGAAAAAAGGGAGAACAAGCTAAGCTCAACAGTAAAAGTGACTGTTTAATGTCAAGAATTACATGATTGTCTTTTTTACAAAAACAAAATAAACAAAAAAAAAATTCTAGTCTTCATCCATTCATTCATTCCTTTTCTGTAACCGGAAAAAAAAATAAAAAATTAATGAGGCCAGGGTCACTACTACGAAAGAATATTTTATTTTGTTATGGTCTAAAATGTATGTGGAGTGGATGCAGACTAGGCTATTAATTAACTCACAACACAGTGAGATTCAGTATCATAACGTTACTCACAACCAGTGTTTGGAATAACGCCGTTTAAAAGAACGGCGTTAGGTAACGCCGTACTTTTTTCAGTAACGGGGTAATCTGACTAATTACTTTTCCCGTCGTTACAACGCCGTTAACGTTACTGGACATTAAATGCGGTGCGTTACTATGCATTTGTGGCAGAGCGGTGAGAGGATTGGTTGCGACAACGCCACCCAGGGGAATTTCGCCCCCAGGAAATTAGTTTGATTAAAGTTATATCCAAATCTCAGAAACACAGGTTCAAGAAAATTCCACTGGCTAGAGAACGTGTTGGTTTGGAAAATTTATTTAAAGCAAAATACACAAAAATACACAACAGTAAAATAGCAACCACCACAGAGGTGATCAGTGGAAGAGAGAGGGAAGGGGAGTGGCCATGCACCTCACTATAAAGGTGCGTATGGCGCCGCCCAAAAGGTAAGAGCACAGAGACCCTGGCACAGTGCCCAACAGTGGCCTGGAGGGAGACTACATCCGGCTACATCTACCCCCCACTTTTGCATCGTCGACCCGACGATGGATAAACAAGGCACCCAACACTAGCACCATGGCCTAAAAATGGCAGACTGAGCATTAGACACAGGCCCAGGAAGCCCATTGGGTGCACTATTGGGGGTCCCCACCGGGCGGGGCAGGTGGTGAACATTAGAATGATGACCAGCCGTGGACCGAACGGTCCGACGTGATGCCTGTTGGCTAGTACTAGGCCGGGTGGTTGGGGACGTGGAAGGACCTGGCGGTACGGAGCTCCCACATGCCGGAGTTATTCCTACAACACACCTGGTTTCTGGTGAGGTCACCACAGAAGGGCCAGCAGAACACAAATCAACGGGATCTGTTGCAACCACTGGCAACAGGGTTTCAGGGACCAAGAAGTACATATCCCCATCACTGAAGGAGTCACCATCATGCGTTGCCATGGTTGGAGGTAATGGCATCGCTGGGGGTGGTACAGGAGTCTCAGGCTGGACTACAGCTTTCAACATTTCCCGATGAACATTCTTGACCTTATTCAGGTCATTCATGGGAGCAACAGTGTAGACTGCACCCTCACCAAGAGGGGGTTTCACAACCTGGTAAACCACTGAACTCCAGAGATCTTGAATTTTGTGGCGGCCTCTCACACTATGATCCCTCAGATACACCATCTGGCCCACTGCCAGGGGCGCATCTCGGACTCGTTGATCATGGCGCTCTTTCCGTCTGTCAGCAGCAGCCAGCAGGCGCTCTCGAGCACCCTCAAAGGCAACTCGAAGTCTGGCCTGATGTTCGGCCACCCAGTCCTGTACTTCACCTGGCACTGGGTTCTGAACCCGACCCAGGAGAAAGTCCACAGGAAGCCGTGGTTCCTGCCCGAACATCAGATAAAAGGGAGATTCTCCAGTACCCTGATGAGGTGTGGTGTTATAGCAAAAAAGTACCTGGGGTAAACAGGAGGCCCAATCCCGCTTCTGCGAAGCTGGGAGGGTCCGCAAGAGGTTGTGGAGTGTTCGATTAAACCGCTCGCATTGTCCGTTACCGGCAGGGTGGTATGGAGTGGTACGGGACTTTGCAACCCCATACAGACAGCAGAGCTGGTGAAGCAAACAGCTCTCAAAACTCCTGCCCTGATCTGAATGGAGGCGACTCGGAACACCAAACCTATAAAACCACTCAGATAACAGAACCTGAGCCACGGTGGAGGCCCGTTGATCTCGTGTAGGGACAGCTACTGTAAACTTACTGAACACGTCGGTCATTACCAGGACATTCTCATACCCATCGCGGGATGGCTCCAACAACGTGAAGTCTATAGCCAGGATCTCATTTGGCTTAGATGCAAGCAAGTGACCCATGAAGCTATGTGGCCCATGTCCAGAGTCTTTAGCAACTTGGCAGCGCTCACACTCTTGGACCCACTGCTTTATATCGGAAAACATGCCAGGCCAGTAGCAGCGCTGCCGGACCAGTTCAGTGGTCCGCTCAATGCCCTGGTGACCGTGATCTTGGTGCAAATGTTTCAATGTCTCCTGCTTAAGGCTGGCAGGCAAGACCAGTTGGAGAAACCCTTCTCCCCCATCTGGACGAAAAGCCTGACGAAAAAGAACGCCATCCCTCTCCACAAGGCGGTCCCACTGACGCAACAGTGCCATAGCTGGCCTCGAGACCTGTCGCCTTTCGGTGGGGGTAGGCCTAACATCTTGTCGCCAAAATTGCAAGACTTCCTTCAGGAGGGGATCAGTCTCCTGCAAGGAGCAGAGATCTGAGGCAGAGTGGGAAGGAAGAACTGCGACCATAGACTGAGTTGCCAACACCCCAGGATCTAGGTGTAAGGACTGCTGAAGACTGGTTGGGACAGAAGTACCAGGCAGGGAACGCTGGACCAAGTCTGAACCAGATACATACTGCCGTGACAGTGCGTCAGCATTCCTGTTGTTGCGGCCTGACCGATACTTGATATCAAAATCAAAAACAGCGAGTTGGGCAGCCCATCGGTGTTCCGTGGCCCCCAGTTTTGCAGAATGGAGGTAGCTCAACGGATTGTTGTCTGTGTAAACAACGCACTTATGGCCTAACAGGTACTCCCGGAACTTTTCCGCCATGGCCCACTTGAGTGCAAGAAATTCCAGCTTCATTGAGCTGTAGTTGTCCATATTGCGCTCAGTAGGCCGAAGGCCTCTACTGGCATAGGCCACAGGTCTCACACCGCTGCCTGTCTCCTGCGAGAGGACAGCCCCAAGTCCATCATGACTGGCATCAACCTCTAAAATGAAAGGCTGTGTAAAGTCGGCATAGGTCAGCACAGGAGCTGACACCAACTTTGCCTTTAAAGCCTCAAAACTCCCCTCACACTGAGGGGTCCATGCATCCTCCAGAAGCTGCCCTGACCCCCTCTTTGTCTTAGTGCCAGCCAGCCTGGCCACCAACTGATGCAGAGGGGCTGCCAGCTGGGCGAAGCCCTCTACAAAGCGGCGGTAATAGCTGGCGAAACCTAAAAAGGAACGCAGCTCTGAAACATGTTGGGGGCGCTTCCAGCCAGCCACCGCTTCAATTTTTTTTGGGTCTGTCGAGACTCCTTTACTGGAGATAACATGCCCCAAGTAGCCAACTTCTTGTTGGAAAAACGAGCACTTTTCGAATTTCGCTTTCAGGCCTTCCTGTTGAAGCCGATCAAGGACCAATTCCAGCCGCTGGAGGTGTTGTTGAACAGAGGACGAAAAGACGATTATGTCGTCAAGGTAGAGAAGCAGGGATTGGCCCTGCTGAGCACCAAACATCCTCTGCATCAGCCGCTGGAAGGTGCTTGGGGCGTTGCACAAACCAAAGGGCATGCGGTTAAACTCGAAAAGGCCAAAGGGAGTACAGAAGGCAGTTTTGGGCTTGTCTCGCTCAGACACAGGAACCTGGTTGTATCCACTAACCAGATCAATTGTGGAGAACCAGCGAGCTCCAGAGAGTGCATCCAAACTCTCCTCGATACGAGGCAAGGGGAATGCATCCTTCCTGGTCTTACTATTAAGGAGGCGATAATCTACGCACAAGCGTAGACTCCCATCCTTCTTCCTGACCAGGACGATGGGTGAAGCATAGGAGCTACTGCTCTCCCTAATGACCTGGGACTCAAGAAGTTGGTTAATGTGGGCCTTCACCGCCTCATACTCTGATGGAGGGATGCGCCGGTACCTCTGCCGGACCGGAACATCATCAAGCAGAGGTATGTCATGGGAAATTAAGTTGGTGCACCCCAAGTCACCATCATGAGCCGAGAAGACCGATTGGTACCGGTGTAGCAGAGACCGTGCATCTGCCTGCTCCTGCTCAGCCAACGCTGACAGATCCAGTGAATCAACCCTGTCTGGCACTGGAGTAGCAGCTAGGTGGGAAGAAACAGTGGCCAAATCAGGTTTCACCTCACTCACGCCTGCAGGTAGGCTGATGACATCGGCGGCAGCCAGGACACCGAGACCCGTCCGTGGGTAGAGCAGAACGTCGTTTGTCCCCACATTGACCACTGGGATGTATGCCGTACCCCGGACAACTTGGACCAGACACGGAGACGCTAGCAGCCCAGCTGGTAGACCAGATTCTGGGGGCTCGAACAATGCCGCCTGGCCGGAAAACTGGTCAGGACAGGTACTTGCGACCAACTTCATCGCCCCACCAGGTATGCACACTGCTCGCTTACCCCGAACCCTCACAGTACCGGCAGCGCTGTTTGACACTTGGGCAGCAGAGTGGTGGCACTTCTGTAAGGCTTCAATGATGGGACCTGGGGCCTGTGATACAGCGGGCAAGTCAAAAAGAGAAGGACCAAATGTCCCAAAGAGCTCTCTGTAGCATCTGCGAATGACGTTCATCCCCAAAATCCCAGGGACAGCAGACACAGCCCCAGGGGGGTCTTTAACAACAAGGACTCCACATTGGGGCATCACCTTGCCACAAAGTGCTACATCAAGCTCCAAGTAGCCTATATATGGAATAGCGAGGCCATTCGCTGCTCGCAACTGGAGCCACTGACAAGAGCGAAGGCGATCTTGCCCCCAAGGTGCAAAATGTGCCAGGAAGAAGCTTTCTGTAATTGTGGACACCATAGAACCGGTGTCCACCAAACACGACACGGAAACCCCTCCAATCAAGACATCCATGTTTGGACAGGCAGCAATTAGCTCTGTCAATGCACCTTCCTGTGAGCCTGTAGACTCCCCAACTGAGCTGTGGCTCGGCAGCGCAGCGGGCTTCAGTTTTCCGGCTGGTGTGAGGAGTGGGCGGGCCTGGCAGCATTGGAGCCCAGCCCAGCAACCGAATTAGCACGGCCCCGAGAGGAGACTCTGTGACCATCACACTCTCGAGCGAAATGGCCGGGCTGCTGGCACCTTCTACAAATTAAAGGGCCATTGCGAGCAGTCCCACCCTGAAAACGCGGGGCCTGCAGGGAAGCTACCTTCTGAGTGAGCTGGTTGAGCTGCTCTTGTTGAAGCTTTAAAAGATCCCTCAACTCACTCAGTTCCGGCTTCGGCGAGGTTACATAAGGGGCTGGGTGGAAACGACCCTGCACCTCATACTGTAGGCCATAAGTAGATGGCAGTGAAGTGCTACGCCCCCTAGCACCCCCTGGGCAACCTTCCCTCTCCCATCTGATAGCCTCGCTACGTAATTCTAACAAGGTGATAGTAGGTTGGCGACGAACTAACTCTTTCAGCTCCCGGCGGAGAGCACTGTCCAAGACATGTTCAATGAACTGGTCTCGCAGGAGAACCTCAGCATTGGGCATCCCCTCAGGGGCTTGCAGCCTTACCTGCCCCATTAAAGCCATGAGGGCTAAGGAAAACTCCAGTAAGGTCTCCCCTTCATGTTGGTGCCGAGAGAAGAAAGCCTGCTGTAACGTGACATATGACTGTCCACAGCCATATAGCTCCTTCAAGATGGTGACAATCCGAGCCGGGTCTCCCCGCTCTGTGCCTGGACGAAACCTAATCTCCTCCTTCGCCTCTCCCTCCAGATGATCGAATATAAAAAGAGCCTGGTCAGCAGCGGAGAGGTGACGGGCACGAACACATGCCTGCAACTCCTCTATCCATTCAGCTATTCCTATGCCCGTTTTACCATTAAAAATGGGACATTTACGATCCCTAGGTACAACAATAAGACGCTCTGGAACAGCAGTGGCAACACCGGCCTGTAAACCATGACCAGTTGGGGCAGAAGAATCAGAAGCCGACACACCAGAGCCCGAACGAGAAGCATCCCGCTCCCGAAGAAGTCGTTCGTTGTCTGCCTTCAACTGCAACACCAGGTCTCTCAGCTGCTGCATCTCCTCCTCCATACCGACAGATGGAGAGCTGCACCAAGCTGTGTAGAATGTGGGGGTGGATTTCTAAATTTACGGCTGCTGCTTTCACTTGATATTTTGTTTGGTGCACAAGGTACAAAATAAAACAAATGCAAACAATACAAAAAAGAAAAAAAACAAAACCCCAAAACAAAAACACGTCTCTGCCCTGTAAATGTGGAATCCTGCCGACAACGCCAAAAATGTGGCAGAGCGGTGAGAGGATTGGTTGCGACAACGCCACCCAGGGGAATTTCGCCCCCAGGAAATTAGTTTGATTAAAGTTATATCCAAATCTCAGAAACACAGGTTCAAGAAAATTCCACTGGCTAGAGAACGTGTTGGTTTGGAAAATTTATTTAAAGCAAAATACACAAAAATACACAACAGTAAAATAGCAACCACCACAGAGGTGATCAGTGGAAGAGAGAGGGAAGGGGAGTGGCCATGCACCTCACTATAAAGGTGCGTATGGCGCCGCCCAAAAGGTAAGAGCACAGAGACCCTGGCACAGTGCCCAACAGTGGCCTGGAGGGAGACTACATCCGGCTACACATTGATTGAATAAACTGTATAATCCGAACGCACCCCTGGCTCACCGCTAGTGAGGAGGTGGGTTAATAACGAGGAAAGCGATTATGATTGGCTAAGGCAGAGTCATGTTTCATGGTAGCCAATCAGAGCCAGTGTTTTTACACACATGCCAGCACACGCGCCACACACACACACAACAGCTAAACAGAGATTCGATGAAGCAGCAGAGGTGGCGAGTCAGGAGCAATCCGATGAAAAGTTGGCATTTTCAAGGTGGAGATATAAGCAATACTTAAATAAATAAAAAAAAATCATTGTGGTCAAAGGGAGGAATGTGCATGTAATGTGTACATTATGTCCAGGAGCGAAGACTTTCTCGACATCTGTTGTAAGCAACTCTAATTTAATGAAGCATCTGGTCTCACAACGACACACGCATCTACAAAGCTAGTGGCCAAAAACACCGATACCTCCACCACAGATGATAGCTCGCTGTCGAAACCCTATCGAAATATAAATATATATATATATATATATGTGTGTGTGTGTGTGTGTGTGTGTGTGTGTGTGTGTGTGTGTATAAATATCGAAAGTTATGTACAAACACCTGTCTATTCTACTCATTTCAACTGACTTGTGAAAATTGCTAAAAAAAAAAATCCAAATTCTTTGACATATAGCAACTTTTTTTTTTAACAGTAACGCAAATAGTTACTTTCCCTGGTAACGAGTTACTTTTATTATAGAGTAATTCAGTTACTAACTCAGTTACTTTTTGGAAAAGTAGTGAGTAACTATAACTAATTACTTTTTTAAAGTAACGTTCCCAACACTGCTCACAACAGATTAAGAGCATTTGTGTTTTCTCTGAGATGAGAATGATCCCTGAGTTTCATTTCTCTGCCGACCGAATGAGTGGCGGTTGTTGACTCCCTGCTCTCGGTTAAGCAGGGAGTCAAGAGTAGCGGATCCGCAGAGACTCATGAGTAGCGAGTCCGCAGCAGAAGATGAAACCCTGCTCTCGGTTAAACAATGAGTCGGATTCGCTACTCGGGTAGTACATTTTGTTTCTCTGCCGAGTGAGATGTAAGATGTTTAAATGGTGCCGTTTATTGATTATATATCAATCAAATGTGGTAGGACTCAACTGAGCCGGTTAAATAGACTTCTTTGGTGGCCGGTTCAATGAGCCGGATCCCGAATCTTTTTTCCACCGCTACAGTACTGATCATGCGCTTTAGGCGGCTTTGTGAAACCTGCATGACTCTTAAATTCTCATTATGAGTTACTTGTGCGATTTGTATGACTTGTTGTGACGTTTTGTGACTTTTGTCCACCAGTATTGAATTAACGTTTACCTACAGCATTTGGTGCAAAAACATCTTTGTTTGTACCTTAATGTCTGCTTTTTTGAAACAATTAAAGCAGGGTTACGCTATGCTTCTTATATTATGCTATTAACAGCTGTGAGTTGTTAGATTCTAGCAAAACTTTAACCTTTGTTGAATAAAATCTGAAATTTACAAGGATTCAATTATTAGATAAAAATATAACGTATAAACGTATGCTGCGTCATGTAGAGTGACAATAAATGGATGAAATGGACTGAGAACATCCTCCTGACGCAGCGATGTTTTTACAGCAGGCACCGCCCCGCAGGCACGAAACCAAAAAATCCTGTGGCTGCTGAAACTGTGTACTTAATATTAATCTTTCTTTCTCCAGAGACAAAACGGAAAAGGATCTTCTTTGACGAGTAAGTACATTTGGCCGCCACACACTCCATCTTTACGCGCAACTGTATATGTGGTGCCGTCTTTGTCCTGGGAGTTGAGAGCCAGGAGCGTCTTTCCTTAAAACTAACGGAAATGTCACAGGTTTTATTTAGAACAAATAAAACAACAACGCAGACTAACAGAGGAAATTGTTTTATTTAGCTGGTATAAAAGCGTGTTTGACTGACTTTTGTCACAGTGTAGAGAGTCAAAGTTTCCTTTGTTAGTGTTACGGTTGCACGCATCGCTGTGAGACCACTATGAGCTAAATATAAATGTCACAGATCTATTTCACGGTGAACTCTATAATTGCTTCGGGTTGTTTTGGTTGTTGTACGTGGCAGAATATGATGATATGGAATATTAAGATATGAAAAAAGTCATTTTAAACTCATTTGAGATATAAAATAAATGAAAAAAAAATCAGTATCTGGAAATTGTTCTCATTACTTATTCTTATTTTATTTTATTCTTTTTAACTCAGTTGTAGAGACAATATCTGCTGCAGCGGTATTTAGTTAAGCCATTCCCTAGAAATGAAAGTGAACTAACTACTTAATCTCTCGGGGTGGCCATGTCACAGCTTTTAAGATTTACTGTAGGCTTTTCTCGACAAGTGTATTGGTAAAAGTCAATAAAAGTTAATATTTCTACAACATCTTTCAGTTTTTGGACATGTTGGTCATTGCTGTTACTTTCCAGTTATTTTAATCATTGTATCTCCAAAGAACAAAAAAAAAAAAAAAACTAATGTACTGGCAGAGTTTCTTGTAAATTCTCTGTAAATTCTTTCTCTGAACAAGGAAGTTGGACTGAGATGTATGCTGGCATCACTTCACAACCGTTTTTGGAAAATGTATCCTTCCTCCTAGTGTAGACTTGTATATGGTGGTCGACTGACAGATGATATCACATTCTGATCATATTCTATATGATCCCAAACATCCCTAACACACAAAACTAGTTGCCCTTGTTTCAGCCGTTTTGAAGATTTGCTTAGGGGTTGTGAAGAAATGAAAGTAAACGTTGCAGTGTCAGATCATTAACCACCTAATAAAAGATTAAACAAAGATCTTTTATTCATTAATCAGTCATGTTTAGGCCTGCAACTGGAGCGGTAAAGCTCTTTGGGAGCTCTGAATGCTGTTTGTTAGCTATTTCGGTGAACTCTATAATTGCTTCGGGTTGTTTTGGTTGTTGTACGTGGCAGAATATGATGATATGGAATATTAAGATATGAAAAAAGTCATTTTAAACTCATTTGAGATATAAAATAAATGAAAAAAAATTCAGTATCTGGAAATTGTTCTCATTACTTATTCTTATTTTATTTTATTCTTTTTAACTCAGTTGTAGAGACAATATCTGCCGCAGCGGTATTTAGTTAAGCCATTCCCTAGAAATGAAAGTGAACTAACTACTTAATCTCTCGGGGTGGCCATGTCACAGCTTTTAAGATTTACTATAGGCTTTTCTCGACAAGTGTATAGGTAAAAGTCAATAAAAGTTAATATTTGTTATTTTCGATAATAATATTGAATTGAAATATTTGAATGAAGGGGTGCTTCATAGACAGTCTGTGGCTTCCAACTTCGAATCTCAGAACATTGCGTCTGAACTCAAGAGGAAACCTGCTGATACTTTGTCTCACATATTTCCAAAACATTTAAAATGAATCTTTATGGGACCCTTGCCAGTTTCTAAAATTATAATTAGATCTCATGCATAGCTCACTTGATGACCTTCAAAAAGTGACCCATTATAGCTGCGGCCACGTCAGCTTATTATTTTAAAACTTCCCTAAGAACTGGACAATCGCACAACGCTGAGCCCTGTATCTGATTACAGCTAATAATATTTTCTTCATATGTTCCTTTAAACCTGCAGAAATGTAACATAGCTTACTCATATTTCAAAGGTTCCTGACAAATTTAATCGATAAAAGATGCCAAGGAGGACCTAAAAGGAAGAACATATCTAAAAACTGTGATTTAAAATATATTCTAGATTTTGTTTTCTACAATATCTTTCAGTTTTTGGACATGTTGGTCATTGCTGTTACTTTCCAGTTATCCTCCTCCTAGTGTAGACTTGTATATGGTGGTTGACTGACAGATGATATCACATTCTGATCAATTACCTGTATGACCCCAAACTTCCCTAACACACAAAACTAGTTGCTCTTGTTTCAGCCGTTTTGAAAATTTGCTTAGGGGTTGTGAAGAAATGAAAGTAAACCAAGCTGCAGTCTCAGATCATTAACCACCTAATAAAAGATTAAACAAAGATCTTTTGTTCATTAATCAGTCATGTTTAGGCCTGCAGCTCGAGAAGTAAAGCTCTTTGGGAGCTCTGAATGCTGTTTATTAGCTATTTCGTTGGATCGCCTATAGCTTTGATTACAGCACTCATTCGTAGTGGCATTGTTTCGATAAGCTTCTGCAATGTCACCAGATTTATTTCCATCCAGTGTTGCATTAAATTTTTCACCAAGATCTTGTATTGATGATGAGAAGGTCTGACCACTTTTGTTTTTCTTTGATTTGATTTCACCAAACATTTAAGTGATTGCCATTCACGATCAATCAGATTTTTTTTTCCAACCACATTTCTTTCTGGAAGACGATGGCTCCCCAGTATCCTTTCAGTTTTTAATAATGCGTTTGACAGTTCTAAACCCAGTTTTAGTAGTTTCTTCAATCTCCTTAGATGTTTTCTCTGCTTGATGCCAATGATTTGACCCTTCTCAAACAGACTAACATCTTTTCCACGACCAGGATGTGTCTTTAGACATCGGTATTTAAGAAATGAGAAGCTACTCATTGCATCAGTTGGGGTTAAATAACTTGTTGGCAGCTGAAGCATAATCATCCATGCAGTAACTATCCAACAGGAGGCTTGTACCTGTTTGCTTAGTTCAATCCAGGTGGAACAGTTGGGGTTAAATAACCTGTTGGCAGCTGAAACATAATCACCCATGCAGTAATTATCCAACAGGAGGCTCGTACCTGTTTGCTTAGTTCAATCCAGGTGGAACTTTTTTTTTGGCCAGGTAGTATATGTAAGAATGTTTAACCCTCAAATGTTGTGGGAGTAGAAGGTCACAGGAGATGGAAATAAATAAGCACGCACATTGCTAAAAGTCAATCAGTTACATTGTAACATTTGTAACATTTGTAGTAAATATTTAAGGATGACTACACACACAAAAAAGAAAGAAAATAATAATAATAATACATTTGATTTATAAGCGCCTTTCAAGACTCCCAAGGACACTGTACAAAAACAAAAGGACACAAAACAAGAAAAAAAAAAATGGAACAGTGCAGTCACGGTGGATAAGCTTTCTTGAACAGGTGGGTTTTGAGTCTGGATTTAAAGAGAGGGAAGGAGTCAATGTTTCGGATGTCCGGTGGGAGTGAGTTCCAGAGTTGGGGAGCAGAGCAACTGAAGGCTCTGCTCCTCATGGAACCGAGGCGGGCCGAGGGCACAGACATTTGTTGTTAATTTGCAGCATGCAGTGCTTCATCAGAGATAACGCGTCCCCTCCCAGTGGTCAGGGGATAGGCCGCTCTTATCTCTACTGGTGCATTTGTGAGCTTTTTTCTGTTCCAAAGTTTATGTGTGAAACTTGACACTGCAAATATATACACCGATCAGGCATAACATTATGACCACCTTCCTAATATTGTCTAGTGCTACGCCTATACTTACCGGAAATGACGAATGACTAACGCCGTATTTTGATTTTGACCGCGAGCGTATATCGAGCAGATATTTAATAGTACTACGTGTAAAACAGCAATATAGATCATTTTCATTAAATGTCATATTATAACTTACATCTGTATGGACCTGTAAAACTGCTCCACCACCGCTTCCAAATCACTGCCGCCGATATCAGCCGCCACTATCGCAAGTTTGAATTGGGTTGATAGTCCCTCCCCTTCTGCTTCGTAGCCAAGATGGCTACCGTTTAGGGTGGAAAGTGTGCAGCGTTCCACACTCAGCTTTTTGACCGTTATGAGTACACCATCCGGGTACTTGCAGTGCACTTCGTCTCGTTGGAATTTTCAGTGTGAACGCCCTCACGTACTCAAATTAGGTATTGTAAGTGCAGAAGTACGCGATTTGAGACACAGCCTCGATCTCCCTTGTGCCTCCAAAACAGTTGTGACTCATCAGAGAATGGACATGGGCCTTCTGAGGGTGTCCTGTGGTGTCTGGTAACAGAATGTTGTTAGTGGGGGGCTTTGGCTCCTATGGGTTTATTTCATTAACTGAATGAAATAAAGCCATCTGCTTGTAGTATCCTTCCTGCAGCACATTCACAGCTTTCTTATCAGTAAAGTTTATTTGCACATGGTAAAGTTTGCTTGCAGTCAACCGTCACGTGGTCAGAAAAAGTGTGAGATGCACTTGTGGGTAGAGAGCTTCCCGTTTTTGTCCGTGTTCCTCTAGATGCACTAAAAGTTTTTTCTTGTGCCTCAGCGTCTGACTTCATCTATGTAACATATTCCACCCAAATTTTAGGAGACATTGCAGTTTGATTTGTTGCTGTATGGGTGGATTCTGCAGGCAGATGCCAAAGCAGAGCCGCCTCATGTCTGTTCCCTCCTGTTGACATCAGAGAGTGATGTCACAGTGCAGCTGACGTCAACTAAACGTTAGGCAATAACAGACCCTGAGCCTGAACGTGGAAGGATTTATGCATGCATTTAAAACCTGCTGCTGTATTTCCAGTAAATCATTTGTCGGTTGAACATCTGTGCAACGTACTGTTCATGCAAGGACAGCAGACAGTTACATCATTTTGACTTCAGACAGACAAACAAATCACCAACACACACTGATGTGGGCTTCCTTTGACATCAGCTTTCATCCCCTTTTCCACTCACTTGACACCTACCATGAATATAGTGTGCACAAATGGTGATTTAACAAGTTTGCGTCTGTTTGGAAGACAAAAAAAGAAAAACCCTGTCCGATGACATTCAAAATACAGCGGCATAATCTTTCAGTCGGCTTGAATGCGAGGTGCTTTTTGAGGAGTTTCATTCAACAGCAAGTGTTTAGATCCCACTGATTGTTCTGTCGACTCACTTTAAGCTGAAGGACATTGTTTGCGCACCTTAAACTGGTGCCGTTTTGCGTTACCATAGCCTCAGATGTCATACAGAGCTTTGTTTTCACCTGTGTCAGCTCAAAGGAGTTTAACATGTCCACCATAAATATACAGTTCTCAGGTTTCAAATACGACAATCACAATGTAGTTATGCAACACTTGTCATTACAAAGGCCTGTTGTTCAACAAACGTCTGATCAACTAACACGAAGACCTCTGATGGCATTTGGCTCAAATGATTCATCAGACGTGATGGCCTTCAGCCCACAGCAAATTTCCCTTCCCTCTGGTGTGCAGATTCTGAAACCGTTAGAGCAGCATTGCTTGAATGAACTCTAGCAGACATTCAAAGTTGTGCATGCACAAATTCATTTCATCTTCCCCAAATCACTCTTTGATCCCCCCCCCCACCACCACCACCACCACTAACACTGCATAAAGCATATGTATGCTGTATGCACAAAGCATGCAGATGAAGCCACAAAGCATTTCCGACAATACTGACCTTCAGTTGTTAACCACAAGCATTTATCTACTTAAAATGTGTTCGACATTTGCCGATCTTTTCATTTCAAGAATGACAGATCTGCATGCATGGTATCTTTTTTGTTTCTGGACACATTGTCATACCCATAACCATGTCTGTGAAGGTTCTCAGTCATCCAGGTCACAGCATATCCAAAAAGTGTTTAAGAAAGGCTACTGGACTTGTAGAGCTGTAGAGTTTCTCAAAAAACTCTACAAGTCTAGCTGCCTTTTTTAAACGCTTTAGATAAAGAGTTATGGTTATGGGTAACTATAATTCTTTACCTTATAATTTACATCAGCAATAACTGATTAATTAGTGTAATCAGTTGTTTATTGTAAGACTGAGGTGTGTTGATAAGAAAACTGTGTTTTTGTCTTCTTCTTGTTTCAAGGATGAGAAATTTCAAAGCAAAGGCCGCCTTGGTGGTGGGAGCTCTTGGTCTGCTGGTCCTCCATCTCTGTAAAAATTATGGTGAACAGAACAACAGACATCTCAACATAAATGTGAGAGAGGATGACAACCTAGTAAGGCAACCCAGCAAAAACACCTCTTATGTGTACTCCTGGCCAAAATGTCAACAAAATATGTCTGCAGCCAATGTCACGGGCTTCAGCTCGCTTCCCAATAACATAAAAGACTTTCTCTATTATCGTCACTGCCGCCATTTCCCCATGCTGCTGGACATTCCTGACAAATGCGGAGGAGCTGATAAATCCAGAGAGGTCTTTCTTCTGCTGGTCATTAAAAGCTTGGCCGGCAACTACGACCGCCGAGAGGTGCTGCGCAAAACCTGGGGTAAAGAGAGGATGCACAAAGGCTTGTGGATTCGAAGGATCTTCATCTCAGGAACGTCAGGTTCTGGTTTTGAGAAGGAAAGACTGAACACACTGCTCAAATTGGAGCAACGTGAGTACAACGACATCCTCCAGTGGGACTTTAGTGACACATTTTTCAACCTCACCTTGAAGCAGATACTCTTCCTGCAGTGGATGGACATGAACTGTCCAAACGCTCGCTTCCTCTTTAATGGTGATGATGACGTTTTTGCCAACACAGACAACATGGTTGAGTACCTCAGAAACCTCAAGAACAATGATGGAAGCAAGCACCTCTTTACTGGCCACTTGATACAGAATGTGGGGCCCATCAGATCACCAGGGAGCAAGTACTATGTCCCAGTTCAGGTTCAGAAGTCAGACTCATACCCTCCTTACTGTGGCGGTGGGGGCTTCCTTCTGTCTGGCTATACAGCGTTGCTCATATACAATATGTCAGAGTCCATTACCATTCTTCCCATTGATGATGTTTACATGGGCATGTGTCTAGCCAAAGCAGGACTCGGTCCTGAGTCACATATGGGTGTGAAGACAGCAGGGCTCCACATTCCCTCCAGCTCACTAGATGCATATGATCCCTGCTTTTATAAAGAAATTTTACTGGTGCACAGGTTCCTTCCAGTTGACATGTATCTCATGTGGCATAGAGTACAGAACCCAAATCTGAAATGTGGCCCCTCCCAGAAGACAATTTAGTAGCACCAAACTACATCTTACAAGTGGTAACAGAGCTTGTTGACGGTTTGCATCTTGCACTAGCTCAGATGGACATGGAAAGACTGAGCAAGAGAGTTTTTTTCCTACAAACTGAGTGGATGAGCACACTGGGGTTAAAATGAAGGGACTAGAAAATACGTATACCTCATTCTTTGTTTTGGGCTTCATTTTTCGCAGGGAATAGACACATCGCTGATAAATCATCATATACATTTGTTGTTTTATGACTAATACATCATTCTAACCCATCAAACAAAATTCAAACTTATGTTTCTCACTTGCTGACGGATGTAAAATGGTTGTTGCTTACTTGCCTCGTCCTGAGATGCTGAGAAAAATAACCTGGTCTGTATCTCGCCAAATGCTGCCCAATTCTCTGCCAGATTGTCTGATGTTGTTGTGTGGGTACACTTTACACTTCACGTGGAATCAGTTTACTTTTTAATGTTGATTAATGGCACTTTAGGCTGCTTTTGAAGATGAACTATAACCAGCTTTTAAACCAGCTAGAGATTCATCCTTTGAAACTGTTTGGAAATGGGGTGACATAAAAAAGTTTAAATTACTTGCAGAAACCACATGTCTATCATCAGAGTCACTGTGTATCTCTTCACAGGACACAGATTCATCTACATCTCTGTAAATCGGCAACAAGCCCTTGAGGCCAGGCAAGAAGGATTGTCGTGTGATTTCATGTCCTCATGATTCTCACGAGAATCCAGCTGCCTCGTAAATCAACTCAAGTTATGCACAAATGTTAAAAAAATACTAAACAACACTAAAGCCTGGGTTGGTTATTACAGGTAAACTCCACTTGTCCATGCTTAGAAACCGTAACCAGTCTCAGCAGGCTTGAAATCTATACTAAAAGTAATACTCTGGATTTAATGAACATGCAGGATGATATTTTAAAGAGCCCAAACTGCAAGAGCATACATGCAGAAACGGATTAAGTAATGTTTTGCCTGGCGTAATGCAAGTGGCATGTGATACGTAGCTTATTAACTACACTTGTAACTCATCCAAACATTAAATCCAAATCCACATTACATTACGTTAAAAATACATAGCGTGGTATAGCACATCATCTGTGTTGTGTTTACTCTCTAACGTGAAATGTGGTCCTCCAAGATAAGAATAAATTAACATCAGCAGTGGTCCTCTCCCTCCCTTTACTGGGATTCTCAGGTGAAAACAAGTCAGATATTCTACCAGGTGAGAGATTCTAACCCAACAGAGCAGCTAATGTTAGATTAATTATCTATCTCCTTACATCTGACAGTGAATCTGACAAAAGACACCAGCAGCGTGACTCAAAAAGCTTGACAGACGTGGAAGACTTCTGTGACTTAATGCTTCTGTAGATAAACATAGCTTGTTCTTCCGTGTTTCCTGCACCTAAAACATCTGCTAAGTTAAATAACACTGGAGCTGCTTGTTATTCTGAGTGATTAGACCTTTGTTCAGGTGGACACAATGCAGTGTACAGTAACATGTCATGAAACTGTGAGACTGTGATTGTGGTAGATGAATGAGAGAGAGTGTATTTAGTTAATTACATATTTATCATGTTACCATTGGTTTTTTGAGGCTGTGATTTTGTAGCTATTGAGCTATTGATATTGATTAAGTATTTATGTAACTTATCATACGATGTTTATTGAAACTTTCTGCACACTGTCCAGCTATAGGTCTAACTTCAAAAGTAATTTCTCAGGGTTTCTTAAGACTAAAGAATTGTAGTCATTTAATCTTCTGTTTAGGCTCATCCATTTTGCACGTTTTTCGTTTCTTTAAAGCCTGTATGTTTGTGTAACAGAAAGGGATGAATATGTTTGTGCCTTACATCCATGTAAGGCCATGTACTGAGAAATGCACTCCTATCAGGTGTCTGTAGCAACTGTTTTAAGAGGTTTCATGGAAATAATGAGGCATTACTTGTTGAATGCCATGTTTTGTAAGGGTGTGTTTTGTTGTTGTTTTTTTAATGCTGTTCAGAGGAGGTTATATATTGTGTAATTTTATGAATAAACAGCTTTGGGATTAAATTGTGTATTCTGAGAAATATGTTTAGTACATATATGTATACATATATATATATATATATATATATATCTGTATATATTAGGGGTGGGACTTTAATGCATTAATTGCGATTAGTTACAAAAAATGAGCAAACGACGCGGGACAGTTGTCAGTGCACAATTTCCTGGTACAATGATTACACTGATGCACACGTCAGAGCTCGGCTAACAGCTACCATATAGAGGAATCGGATGAAAGTATGTTGCTAGGACAGATGGAAGTCAAATTTCATTTAAAAGATGGAAGCCTTGATAAAAGCATGCTTTTATGCAAATTGTGCAAAACAGTGTTTGCATGCCACCAAAGTACATCTAAATGCAAAGCATGTTGCAGTGAGCGAAACCAAACAAAGAAATTGTAGATGACGAATTGTACAGTATGATGTGTGTCTTTCTAGATAAAGTCACTTAACTGCAAAACTAAAAAACAATCCATCTCAAGACCAGAAAGTCAGGTACAGATAATCTGTCTGCTGGATCATGTCAATATGATCTCTATGTGTTAGGTGTTGTACTGAATAGTCAAATATCAACTATTTGTTTGCAAATTTCATTGTCTAAAGTTATTAGACCTTAAACTGCTATACACACAAAAGTTGCATCAAAGGCCTCCTTTCAAGCAATGTTTATTGTAGCCCGTATTAGGCCTAAGGAGCTTCATTGTGTGTCCCGTTGATTTCTGTCTAAAAATGAAAACGTACACGCCATCTATCTACACCAACATTTCACTTCCCACAGAGTTTCCTCCTGCAACATACAGACCCCAGATAAACAGCAGATTTTCTAAATTAATGGGATCTGAATCATTCTTGATACCCAAAGGAAACTAAATTAAATTGACCTCACATTTTAAGCTAGATAGAAAGCTACTGAGCATCTGACTATAAAGTGTTTACTTTGTTTATCAGCAAGTGCTGTAATCCTCAATATGTTTTGATGTTTATGAGAGTGACTTCGAAATAACATGCACAAGTATTTTGAAAATCATCAGCTCTTGTTAATTGTTTATAACGTGTACAGTGCCAAATTAACAAGGTGTTCCCATGACTGGCATCTTAAAAGGCAGGTAGAACAGGATACCACGGCTGTGATTAGGTGTCCCAAAGGAAGGATGTACAAAGAAAACTGGTTCTAAAATTACCCCTGAGGAACACCATATTATCATCATATTACATACAGATGAATTAACACCTACAACACCTCAGCCTGTTTAAAAGAATGCCATGATCTGTCGTGTCAAAGGTCAGGTCTAGGAGTACCAGGACGGAGCTCATCGTCAGCTGCTAAGAAAAGATCATTTGTAAGTAAAGCAGTCTCTGTGCTATGGTGCTTCCTGAAACCAGACTGACAACTTTCAAATATGTTCTTGGTTTCAAGCACGAATACACTGTAAATTCTAACAAGTTGAGTTTACTTAAAGAAATTTAGGAAACCGATTACCTTGGGAAAAGTAAGTAAACAAACTTACTTGTGTGAAGTAGTGTGAAATTATTATATTTAAGTGAGCTGTACTTGTTTTTAAAGTTGTAAGAACTTAATGTATCTCAGTACAGTTAAATTCAAATCAAGTTGTTGCAACTCAAATACTTTGTGTCACATTAACTTAATATATTCTGCCAAAACAAGCGGACATCACTTGAAATCTGTAATATACTTCACTTGAGGTATTTTAGTGTAATCCACTTCAAAAAAGTTGACTGAAACTCAATGACGATGAGTCACATTAACTTAATATACTGTGCCAAAGTAAGTGAGCAGTACTTCATTTTAAATAAATGCACTTAACATACCTTAGCTTAGCTAACTTAAAAATAAGAATTCACAAAATGGCATTACAAACATATTTTTTTATTTCAGTATCTGTAAACAACAACAATAATAATCGACATGCTGTTCTTTCGGAAACTTGTCTAGAAAGAGATCATCAAAGGTCGAGTTTGGCTGAACAATTGTGGGGGATAAATAAATAAAAGGTCAGCATATCTCTTTAGCACCACATATACTGGTATTATATATATATGGGGTTTACCATATTTGAATGTGCAAATACACTGCTGATGAAGACATGGTATTAGGGAGGTTATTGTGAAGCCATGATGCTTTAATCTATGAAGCTTTAATAGTTGGACTCATTTTGGAGAGATAAAAGTGCAGAACTTACACGTCCACTGCATCCCTCTTCCAGTCGACACTTAAAAAAAATACAGGAGAACAATAAATTAGACTAAAAGAGACAGTGACCACCTATTGTAATGTCTAATGTTGAAGTATTTGGGATTAGCAACCTGCCCATTGAGATGTTACTAATTATTTATCATTGTTATTATTTGTCATCATATTTTATATTTAAATCCAGTGATAGAAATAAAAACAAGTGTAAAATGTATTATATTAAGACTGTTTAGTCACTTATATTGTACAGTCTTTAAATCTTTTTGTACAGTCTGAATCTGTTTTGGAAACACCAAATGGTTGTCTATATTCTATAAGACAATACCAAAAAACATTTGTCATATTTATCATCATTTTTTTTTTTTTTTTTTTACAAAGGTTTTTAATGTAATAATTTTGCAATGGTGAATCAAACTAAGACACAAAAATAAACATGAAATAAAAATTACTAAGAGTGACAATACCGTCTCGGAAGGATTTTGGTCCAGTCTACTGAGAAAGCTTCTTATCAACGAAGCAGCAGTGAGGGAGGAGGAGTAGTGGGACGAAAAGCTGCGGCTGCTGCTGAGTTGGTCTGGCTGGGTAAGACAGTTATCTGGTACCCTGGTGGCCAATACAGTCTTGGTGACCGAGGTTACCTCTTTTCTACCTGCCACCAACTTCACTGTCACAGACACCACCTAAGGTAGGCTATATCAAAAAAAAAATAAACATAAAAAATGTATTAAATCCGACAATTTTAACAGTCATGTGTTACCACATTTTCATGTCCTTCATATCTAAGCAAGATTAAATGATGAACGGATTAATATTGTTTCAATAATGTTTCCAGATTAGTGTATTAAAACAGACAGCAGTGTCTATGAAAAACACCTTATTCAGACAAAATGTAATACTTAAGGATAAGCATCACTAATTAATCTGACCTGCATTTTTGAATGTCTAAATGAAAGCAGTACCCACCTGTCTCCTTTCTTCTGGGTTGGTTTGTTGGTTTTAGTATTTTGGGTCATACCACCTGCATGAAATAGACCAAACTGGGTAAAGTCACTAATCTGTGCCAGGCGTCAGCATTTATCAAAATACTGTAGTTATAAATAAGTGTAAAAATGATTGAGTGTAATGTACACTCGACTTCCGTGCTTACCGCGTGGACTGACCTGCCGCTCCAGCACTTCACTCGGACTGTATTTCCCTTTCTCTACTGGGTCAGTTATGACCGCTGTCTGGAGCAGCGGGCGTGTACTGAGCCCGAGAAGAAGTGCTCAGTTTGAATGTTGTGTCTACAAACTGAAACGAACAAACCTTAACTGACATTACACACACACCGTCTGGACTGACCTTAGCTAATGTTTACGTCCCAGCACGAGCTGACTGCACCCTGACACACTTATAAATTCTGCTGCCTGGAGCTGAAGCACGGAGCCGGAGCTGCCGCCGCCCTTAGCCCGTTAAGCTAACTGGTTAACTCATACAGCTAAATTAGCAGCGCGTCGTAATCCAGCAGCTAACAGGCAGGAACCGGCGGAGACATGTTAAATATTAACACTACACTGGGGCTCATCCAGACAGAGTCAAAGCACTTTTAATCGGATTCGCTAATGTTGAACTGCTGCTAACGTCCACTCTGTGAACCCGCACAGAGACACACAAGCTAACATGCCAACAGAAAGTCGGAAAGTCAGATGTCGGCTTTCTTCGAACAACTCTCATTGCAAACATTAAATTACATTGACAAGATTACAAACATAAGCTTTAAACTTTCCGAAATCAAGGTGAGAGCACTGGGGCCTGGTGCACGGCTTTGGCCTCTTGCGTTTGAATGAGTTGATGCGCGCCAACCGAAAATGGACATGCGCACTGGGCTGCACTGCTCTGTAACTTCTCATACCACAAACCATGCTACACACTCAGAAAAACCAAGTTCATATAACTTAATGAAACAAGTATGCGGGTAAAAAGTGCAGAAAACTCGGTGAGAGAAAGTAAACTTAAAAAACTAGTATGAATTAAGTTAAATGCACTATTTCATCATAAGTCGGGGGGCGCAGCAGTAAACATTCTACATAGTAATAGCACGGAATTGCATGACTCTGTGCCAGAGAAAAGAAAGTGGAGGATGCGAAAGAGGAGCGAGAAGAAAGAAGGAGGACATGTGTTTGGTGCATCGTCCCCCAGCAGCCTAGGCCTATAGCAGCATAACTAAGGGATGGTTTAGTCCAGCCCTAACTATAAGCTTGATCAAAAAGGAAAGTCTTAAGCCTGACCTTGGAAATAGAGAGAGTGTCTGCCTCCCGAACCCAAACTGGGAGCTGGTTCCACAGGAGAGGAGCCTGATAGCTGAAAGCTCTGCCTCCCATTCTACTTTTTGAAATTCTAGGAACCACAAGTAGGCCTGCACTTTCAGGCCGAAGTGATCTGTTGGGATGATATGGTACAATGAGGTCTTTAAGATACGATGGAGCTAGGCCTTTAAGGGCCTTGTATGTAAGGAGGAGGATTTTAAATTCTATTCTAGACTTTAAAGGGAGCCAGTGAAGAGAAGCTAAAACTGGAGTAATATGATCTCTCTTGCTAATTCCTGTCAATGCTCTTGCTGCGGCATTTTGAATCAATTGGAGGCTTTTTAAAGAGCTATTTTGACAGCCAGACAGTAATGAATTACAATAATCCAGTCTGGACGACACAAATGCATGAACTAGTTTTTCAGCATCATTCTGAGACAGGATGTTCCTAATTCTGACGATATTACGCAGGTGAAAGAAGGCAGTCCTGGTCCCTTGCTTTATGTGACATTTAAAGGATATATCCTCATCAAATATAACACCAAGGTTTTTTACAGTAGTACTGGAGGCCAAGGTAATGCCATCCAAAGACACCACGTGATTAGATAATGAATCTCTGAGATGCTTAGGACCGAATACAATAACTTCTGTTTTGTCTGAGTTTAAGAGTAGGTAATTACAGGTCATCCAAGCCTTTATGTCTTTAAGGCATGCTTGGAGTTTAACCAACTGATTAGTTTCATCTGATTTCATGGATAAATATAGCTTGGTGTCGTCTGCATAGCAATGAAAGTTTATGCCATGTTTTCTAATAATCTAATGGCAACATGTATAACGTGAAGAGTATTGGTCCTAGCACAGAACCCTGAGGAACTCCGTAACTTACTTTTGTATAAGTAGAGGAATCATTATTGACATGAACAAACTGGAATCTGTCAGATAGATAGGATTCAAACCAGTCTAATGCAGTTCCTTTAATCTTGACCTCACTTTCAAGTCTCTGTAGTAAAATATTATGATCAATAGTGTCAAACGCAGCACTAAGATCTAGCAGAACAAGTATAGAGACAAGTCCACTGTCTGAAGCCATGAGGAGATCATTGGTAACTTTAACCAAAGCTGTTTCTGTACTATGATGAACTCTAAAACCTGACTGAAACTCTTCAAACAGACCATTCTTGTTTAAGTGGTCACACAACTGATTAGCAACAACTTTTTCTAGAATTTTGGAAATAAAAGGAAGGTTGGAGATTGGTCTATAGTTGGCTAAAACATCTGGATCTAGAGTGGCTTTCTTGAGTAAGGGCTTAATTACAGCAATCTTAAAAGAGCACATATCCTGTTAATAAAGATAAATTTATCTGGTTCAATATGGAGGTGTTAATTAATGGAAAAACTTCTTTGAGCAATTTAGTTGGGATTGGATCTAGAAGACAGGTTGATGGTTTAGATGCTGTAATTGTTGAAGAGAGCTCAAGAAGATCTACTGGGGAGAAGGATTCCAGATATTGATAAGGTCTTACAAAAGTTTCTAATGTCACTGTACTTACATCTTTAACAGCTGTTGGAAGGATGCCTTGAATATTTTCTCTAATGCCAACAATTTTATTAGTAAAGAAGCTCATGAAGTCATTACTACTGAGGGCTAAAGGAATAGATGGCTCAACAGAGCTGTGGCTCTTTGTCAGCCTGGCTACAGTGCTGAAAAGAAATCTGGGGTTGTTCTTGTTTTCTTCTATTAATGATGAATAATATGCTGTTCTAATACTACTGAGAGCTTTTTTATAAATGATAATAATGACATATGCGATAACATTTCATTTTCATTAATTTTTAATTAATATTTAGTCCAAACAAGCTGAACAGCAGATAAATATATGTAGGCTAACTTTATCTCCGCAGTGACAAAAACAACTGTGTTCCCCAGTAGCTAAATATGAACAATGAAATTAAATGATTTAACTAAAAATGAGGGGTGGGACTCAATTAAAAAAATTAATCTAATTAATTAGAGGCTTTATAATTAATTAATCTTGATTAATCACATTTGAATCACATAACAATATTTGCCCCAAAAAGCAACATTTTTTAATTTAAATGGATTTTTGTGGATGACTGAATCAAATAGACACAGACATGAATATTGTAAACTGCAGATATAATTGATAAAAAATACCTGAGGAGTTAATCATAGTTTAATAACATGGTGTGATGATTACTGTTACAAAATGTATAGTAGTTAAGAGTGTGTTCTGCTTAATGTATCTTACTAACCACAGAATATTCCAGGCCGTGCAGGAATAGAAGAAGGTCAATAACAGATAAAGGAAGGTAATGCAGCAGGTCGAGATGACCCAACGCTAGATTAACCGCATGCCCATATCAGGGAAGAGAATGTGTTCTTTGTTAAGGTTGTTGTGTGCAGGCACTCACTCGAGGAGACGGAGCGAGGATGGAGTCAGATGTTATGGGCGTGAGTGGCAGGTGAAGAGGAGAGGAAAGAATTAGATTACGAGCCAACACCCAAGTTCAAGACTTCATGAACTGACACGACTTTGTTGTTTGTCAGGGACAGGAAGATTTGGCCCAGAGCTCTGTAAGCTTACTTCTTTGTGTTGCTTTAATTAAATTACTCAAACTGAGAAATAGAAGCGTGCAGTGTCGTCCATTAAACGAACGCGCGGAGAAGAGGAACGAGGTTGTGACAGCGGGTGAGAACCACACCATTTGTCCCATTTACCGTTTCTGCATAATCATGTTTATTTAATATTTGTTTGCCAAATTCCACCTTTTTCTGTAATGTGCCTACACTTACTATCCCGGGTTTGTTTGTGTTTGCATTATATTTGGTTACGAATCATACTCCAACATTTCCATTTAAAATCAGACTCAGACAAGTATTAAGTTAAAACTAGTTTATTTCAAATGTGCATCATTTAAGTTAATTGTTGATTTACTTCCCATACCCACCATGTGTTCCAGGGACAAAAGGAGGGAAATTTGGATTTCTTCCTGCTTTTAAGGTCTCTGTGACCTCATCACAGAGGATCACAGACAGAACCATCAATGGGGGTGTTTTGCAATGAGGTTATAGTTTATTTGTTCGTTTAAGATTAGGTGGAGAGTGTAAAGAGCAATGGAAGTTAAAGGCCAACGGGAAGGTGCCTGTCTGTTTGTGCAAAAAGGTACATTTACAATTTGTCACTTACCTCTTCCATCCGGGAAAAGGTGAACATACCTGCTTAATGGTATGCACCAACAGGATGTTGGTGAAGTGCTAATGAACAGCACTATAAAAGCAGTTGCTTGTCAGCCCTCAGGGAGAGAACAACCATGTCTGTGTAGCTGGGTGCACGTTACATTACATTAAGTTGCGTTAAGTTAAGTTAAAGGTGACATAGAATGATTGAACGGGGTATTTATCCTTGATCTGTGATGTGACATGCAGACAACAAAATTTTGGTTGGGTCTGTAATGCCTTAGAAGCTTCCTAAAAACCTCTCTCAGAAAGCTATATTAGGGTGGGGGATTTTAAACGCGTGGTTTTGCACCTATTTGGCGCCCCTTCGGGCTTAACTGGCAACCTCATTATGAAATGCAAGCACTTGACGCTGATTGGCTGCATTTGCTGCCACTCAAAAGAATGTAAACTTCGCTATAGAGAGCCGAAGTCCCGCCCCTCTACTTACCGAAGGGAGTTTTGGTCGGTTCTGTACGCGCCAGCATGCGGGACTTGTAGTTCGTTTAATTACGTATTTTCCATAGCGTTTTACTTAACTATCTTGCGACAAACTGTGACATTCTTGACATGTAAAATCATTTTTTATTCTGAAAAACAACATATGTATAATCCAAGGCACAAGTCGATCGGGACCAGAAAATAATTTATCTTTCGCCATAGACTGCCGTTCACAAACGAAGTAGCAGTCTGTGGTTGAATGTAGTTGGAATCCGATTATAAATGAACAGCAGCCACGCATCTCGTGCATTTCTTTCGGTGGGAATGTAATGGAAAGTTTGCACACCGCTTGCACAGCCTGGAAGAGCACACCTCGGAACGCGACTCGCCATTTCGCCTTGAACTCCGCAAGCACTGCTGCAATGTACTTCCCGTTGGAGGCGAGAGGGCGGATGTATGCAAATTATTTTGAAGGGGAGGGAATTGAATGAGAGTGGGGGGGCAGTGAGATGCATTTTACGTAATATGTATCCGTTGTTCAGATTGGGCCATTTTCTGGCTGACATTTCTAAAGGAGGAATTTCTATGAAACGGAGATGTTCAGAATGTCTAGCACTTTTCGTATGTTCGTGAATGCGGGCAGACTACCGTTATTCAACTAAGACAAGGTAAAAACGTTTTTTCATTCTCTGTCACCTTTAATCTAAGTTGCGAAGTTTTATTCAGTTAAGCTTTGTTAACTTTAATTTTGTAAATTTTGTAGATATTCCTTTTTTTCCATTATATGTATGTTTTGGTGACACCTGGGCTCGGAGAAATAAACACTTTTTTTGGATTGGAACAACGTTTTGAGTCTGTCTCCTACTAATTCCAACCACTCTGGCCAGGCTTCCCCACAGAGGTCAAAAAGGGATTGTAAACGGTCTTCTCCAACAAAACTCAAGCTCTTTTATGTCCGGAAAAATGCATTTGCATTTCAATTCAAAACAGTAGAAAAAGAAATATCCCTGGCCAAAACTGAACAGACCTAAAGTTAAAGTGCCATTTTAAGTACTTTAAGTACATTTCAAAACATTGCCTTTAAATAGTAAAACAAACTACAAAAAATAAAACAGTTTGGGCTGCCGATACGTCTTGTCCGTACTCGGACCGGGACTGCTGGCGCTAATAGCTCCGGCGGTTTCTGTGCTCACTGCAACATGCTTTGCATTTAGATGCTACTATAGGGTTGAAGTGGTTCAGTGGTATGCCAACTCTTTTTTTTTTTTTTTTTTCACAATTTGCACAACCGAATCCTCCATTTTGGTAGCCGTTAGCCGTAGTGATGTGTCGGTCGCGAACGAGACGGCTCTAAGAGCCGGCTCTTTGAAGTGAACGACGGGAGCCGGCTCTTCATTGGGAGCCGATTTAGTTTTTTTCTTTCTTTTTTTTTTTTCCTCCGCTTGTTTTGGTGAAAGCCACACAGTGATTGGTCAAGATGTGTGGCGACAACTGCAGTGTCCACACAAAGAGCAGTAGGGGCGGGGGAAAGGGAGGGTCAGACACACACAGCAGTGAGCACACACACACACACGGAGGAAGACAAGAGAGCGAGAGAGAGGAGGAAAGAGCGAACGAGAGAGAGAGAGAGAGAGAGAGAGAGAGAGAGAGGACGAAAGAGCGAGCGAGAGAGAGAGAGAGAGAGAGAGAGAGAGAGAGAGAGAGAACGACGAAGAAACGGTGAGAAAATGAGCGACAGCAGCAGGAAACGTAGTAAAATTTGGACCCATTTCAATGTTATAAGCAGCTCAAATGCTTCAATGTAAATAGTCCATCTTCTTGCACATGTGGAACCAGTGAATTTTCTGTTTTGTTTGTTTTGTTTTTTAAACTGGTGAAAAAAGGAGTTTTGAGCCCTGGATGGGTCTTTGTTTTTTATAGCATACTTTATAGTTTATTTATTTTTTTATTCTCTGTTAAAAAAATTTATTCTCTGTTCAAGTTTGAGTGTGTTCAGTTGCTAAATAAAGCCATATAAATGATAAATATTTGATATAGTGTATGTTTTTTACATTAGTAATTCATTTTACACATAGTTTTGCATTATTTTTGGTGATAAATATACTTTAAGCAACAGAAAATCTGAGGAGGCACTTGGGAGCCGAAAGAGCCGGCTCTTTTTAGTGAGCCGAGCCAAAAGAACTGGCTCTCCAAAAAGAGCCGGAATTCCCATCACTAGTTAGCCGAGCTCTGACGTGTGCATCAGTGTAATCGGTGTACCAGGAAATCTTGCACTGACAAATGTTCCGCGATGTTTGGAACGCAAACTGCGATAGAGCCAATTAATAACGTCACTCGCCACCAAGTGCTCAGATGTGTGAATTGCAATCTGTCAAAATCACAGGTGGCCTTCAGATTTTTTCATCAGTTTTTAAAAAATGGTCATGACAGACCCCTGGTTCATACACACAGTTTTAATATGATCAGGGACACAGCTAGTAGTCAGAGAACTGGTGAAAATTGACACCATGGAGGCCCAGACAGAAATTATGAGCTTATATTAAAAAAACTAAGTGGACAGCATTGTTTGTGATGTATTACAACGTAATTACCTTGTGAATGAAATACTAATATTTCTGGAGAAACATATACTTACCTCTCGGACTCAATAGTAGGGTCTGTGAAGTAGGGGAAGAGAAGTAAATTTCAGAGAAATTGTAGATGACAAATTGTACGGTATGATGTGTGTCTTTCTTGATCAATTCACTTAACTGCAAAACTAAAAAACAATCCATCTCAAGACCAGTGATGGGAATAATGGTGTTAAAATAAACGGCGTTACTAACGGCATTATTTTTTCAGTAACGGGGAATCTAACTAATTACTATTTTCATCATTACAACGCCGTTACCGTTACCGACAATTAACTGTGGTGCGTTATAAAGTGTGAAGTTAAATTTTTATTTTTTTATTAGAAAATAATGCAGATGTGCTCAACCACTGGTTATAAGGCAATACAAAATTATAGATTTAGATAAATGAGGTAGGAGGACAAGAAATAACAATAAATAAAGTAAAAAGATATACATTATTCCTCTTTAAACCACGTATCATATAATAACAATGTTTTTTCTTTTTATAGAGTTTGTAAAGCTTTGATGTATTGTTTAAATTCACAAGAAAACCGTATAAAGCAGTGTGTTACCTTGGTTACTCTACTCTTGTGCATATGAAATTTCCCAAACAAAATCAACAGGTTGACAGCAAATTCAATTTGGTCCTTGTCATGAACAAAATATGTGATGATATTTTTATCATCAATTTAACATTACATTTAGTTTTCAAATCAAATCAAAATTTATTTATATGGCACTTTTCATTCATAAAAGCAATACAAAGTACAAAGGCTAAAGACAACAAGGACAAAAACCCAACCCTCCTGCCCCCGTAAAAACACAGAGAGACACAAAGACACAGAGACATACAGACACACACACACACACCCACACCCACGCACACACAAGCTCACACCCACTGTACATGCTAGAGAGAGACATGGCCGGTCACAGAGACCTGGAGCAAGGAGAAAGCCACCTTTGGGGGCCATAAAATAGGATAAAAATAAACAAAATAGATAAAATGCTTTTCAGCCTGCCCGGAGCTCTATTGAAGACATCCGACTTGGCTCTCACACTACAGCCAGCAACAAGCAAGAGCTGCAAAAAATCCAATTCTTACACATATTTAAAAAAAGTAACACAATAGTTACTTTCCCTGGTAACTAGTTACTTTTATAGTGGAGTAATTCAGTTACTAACTCTGTTACTTTTTGGGAGAAGTAACTAGTCACTATAATTACTTTTTAAAACTAACGTTCACACATACACAGAATACACAGAAAAGGATTCAGAGATATACGGCATTTTTTTAAAATCCTGACTACATTATCCTATTTTACACACTGTGAAGTAATTCATTGCTACTGAGGGTGCCGATTTATATGGGCTATACATACCTGCAGCACACAGTACTGATATGTTCATGTGTTTATGTTCAGTTCTGTTGTGTTCTATTAGTTGACATTGTGCTGTGGTTGTAGAGCGTGTTTCTTTTATGGTGAGCCAGAGCCGCATATTACAAGTGTCAGACTGACTGTGTTTATGGTGTTGATTACCTTGCAAAAAAACCTCCGTAGCTCCTTTTGTGTGAGACGCTGTGATTACATTGTTGCAAAGCACTACTTTTTACTGTGTTTTTATGTGTGACGTCATTGACTAGTCGGCGTTGACACGACTTTCACCACTTATTAGTCGACTTTAAAAAATCTGAAGTTGTTCAACCCCTACTATGCGTCATTTTTTGTTTCTGCACCGTGCGGTGTTGCTGCTTGCACATTGTTTTAGCCTCTTTGAAATCACCAAAACGATCTGTGTTTAATTCTTGCATACATTTTACTCAACCACTTTCCCTCCATAGCTCCTTGTGAATTTGACATCTCGTTCTCACTTAATCAACTTTGGTCCTTTAGCTTTAACGGTTAGCCATGGCTACTCGGTCTCCCTCTGCTTCTCCTGATCTCTCCTGCATATTGTGTCACATGTGTAGTTACCCTTCCGCCTCCTTTAACGATAGTAGTACGTGTAATAAATGTAGTTCATTTGTATTATTGGGGGGAGGCTCTCTGAATTTGAAGCACACCTCTGCACCATGGAAAACAAACCAGTAGCTAGCCAGGGCCCTGTTGCCGGTGCGGACCGACCTAGAGTAGCTACTGTTAGTATAGCAGCCGGGAAACCAGGGCAGCTGGGTGACAGTACAAAGAAAGCATAGTCTTACCCGGCCCATGGATCACCACCAACCCCTTCACGTTTCAAACCGATTTTCCCCACTCAGTGACACACTGGCTGAGAAACCAACTCTGTTAATTGGCGACTCTATTTTGAAGATAAAGAATCCAGCGACACTGAACCATTAACTGCTGGCTAAAGCTAAGGCTAAATATGGTAAAAGTGTTATTCACGTCGGCAGTAATGACACCCGGTTACGCCAGTCGGAAGTCACTAAACTTAATGTGGAACTGGTGTGTAAGTTTGACGAAACTGAGTCGGACTCCGTAGTTCTCTCTGGACCCCTGCCCAGTCTGACCAGTGATGACATTTAGTTAAGTTGCAGTGTCGTCATTCCATCGCTGGTTATCTAGGTGGTGTCCAGCAAACAACGTGGCCTTCATTGATAATTGGAACACTTTCTGAAGTAAGCCTGGTTTGATTAGGCAAGATGGCCTCCATCCCACTTTAGCGGGTGCTGCTCTCATCTTTAGGAATATGGCCGATTTTATTAACCCCCTGAAACCCTGACAACCCAGAGTTCAGGCCAGGAGGCAGAGTTGCAGTCTCTCTAGGACTGTCTCACACTCAAAACTCTCCAAACTCCAATGATGTTCTGTCTGCTAACAGGATATGTGCCCCAGTCCTTTTAAGTTTGCTGTAATTAAACCCTAACTTAAGAAACTCACTCTAGAACCCAAATGTTTTAGCCAACTATAGATCGATATCCAACCTTCCTTTTTTTTTTTTTCAAATGTATTTATTAGTTTTTGTTTGCAAATTACAGCAAATAAAACAGTAGGTCGCTATTACATGCAACAAAGCAAACTTTTTCTCCCTATTCTCCCTCCCTTCCCCTCTTCCCCTCAAAAAAGTATAAGAAAAAGGTATTAAAACAATAAAAAAATAAAAAAATAAATAAATAAATAAATAAATAAAATAATAATAAATAAATAAATAAATAAAACATATATATATATATATATAAATACAAATTAAATATATACAAAACGTATATACATGCCCGCATGGACACAGATACACATACATATACATATATGCACACCCTCACTTTGATTAACTAAATAGATAAATATTGGAAACAGTTGTAGCACTGATGCATTTCAAGGGCGTTTCTCAGGACATTATGTCGCACCACATGGACAGTCTACTCTCTCAGAGCCTCCTGCTGTAGCATGTTACCAACATTGGCATCCTGTCTTAAAAAACATATAAAAGGTCTCCAGACGCCGTCAAAAACATGTTGTTTCTGTCTAATAATGTATGTTATCTTTTCCATTATCATGTTTGATGCCATCTCTTTGATCCACCTGCCAATTCTTGGTCCATCAACATTTTTCCAGTTAAGGGAAATGATGCGTTTGGCTTGTAATATACACATATCTACAAATCTAGATTCTTTACTTTGTAGTTGTGGGATAGTTGGATATATACCCAGAAGAAAAAGCTTTGGGTCCAGCGGTAACTTCCTAGCTAATACTTGATCAATCATATTAATAATATCTTGCCAGAAGGATTTCACCTTGACACATTCCCATACGCAGTGGTACAACGTTCCTCTTGCGTCATTGCATTTAATACATGTATCAGGGATGTTATCATTAAACTTGTGCAATTTGACTGGGGTTATGTATGTACGCATCAGCCATTTATACTGAATAAGTTTCAAGTTGCTGTTAATTGTTTGTTTCTGAGCTTTCATACATGCCCCTTTCCAGTTTTCCAGTGATATTTCATCCCCTATATCTTCGTTCCACTGTCTCAACTTATGATTTGAAGATTCTTCAGACCCGGATATGAGCAAATCATACAGCGATGAAATTAAACCTTTACCATAACAATGTCCTGTAATTGCTGTCTCTAATGAGGAAATAATAGGTATGTCCAATGAATAATGTTGAGATGACGATATAAAATTCCTAATTTGAAGGTACTTAAAGAAATGCGTTTTTGGGATGTTATATTTGGTTGATATTTCTGAAAAGGACATAAATACGTTATCTTTTCTGTACATATCTTGCACTTTCCTTAATCCCTTTTCAGCCCATGTTCGAAATCCTGGATCACTACTCCCTGGTTTGAAAAAGGCATTACCCCAAATAGGACTAAAACGTGACCAAGACGGATTGATGTTCAAATATTTACAAGTATCAAACCAGATGTCAATCATATTTAGTACAATAGGGTTATTTGTATTTTTTCTCAAAGTTTTCCGGTCCGCTGAATACAAAAACAAGTTAAGTGGTAAGCTAGGCTTCACCGAGTAGGATTCCAAGTCCTTCCAGGCAGGGTTTTTTTCGGAAGAGAAGTAGAACATGATGGACCGCAGTTGAGTTGCCCAGTAGTACCACTTGATGTTTGGGCACTGAAGGCCTCCTCGGT
The DNA here is from genome assembly GCF_963514085.1 of Chelon labrosus. Classification (NCBI taxonomy): domain Eukaryota; kingdom Metazoa; phylum Chordata; class Actinopteri; order Mugiliformes; family Mugilidae; genus Chelon; species Chelon labrosus. The sequence continues at coordinate 26,633,935 of NC_140343.1, read as the reverse complement.
CGTATGGAAGATATATTAAGGATAAGCGTAATCTTGGACGTTTATTTTGCCAAATAAAGTTGGTAAACAATTTATTAGTTCTAGTAAACAAAGATGAGGGAGGGGGTAGGGGGATATTTTGGAATAAATAAATGTATTTAGGCAGGATGTTCATTTTCAGAATATTTATCCTTCCAATCATTGATATTGGTAATGATGTCCAGCGTTCTAGAGATGAGGTCGTAGTTTCCTGCAGTGAGTCATAGTTTATTTGAGAAATCTTGTTCACCTCAGGGAAAATTTTAATACCCAAGTATGTAAAATTATCTGTAGAGTTAAAAGGAGAGACATTAACATTGCCATTTATCCTATCTGATTCATTAAGTAACATTATAGAAGATTTTGAGTAATTAACTTTGTATCCAGATATTTTTCCGAAGGTTTCAATAAGATCTGTGAGTGCTGGGATGGAACTATTTAATTTTTTCAGGAACAAAATTACGTCGTCGGCAAAAAGGGCTATTTTATGTTCCAGCTGACCCTCCCAAATTCCATAAATATCTGTTTGCGTCCTAATTGCTATTGCAAGTGGTCCAACCTTCCTTTTATTTCTAAAGTTCATTAGTTGTGTGACCATTTAAACAGGAATGGTTTGTTTCAAGAGTTTCAGTCAGGTTTTAGAGTTCATCATAGTACAAAAACAGCTGTGCTATTAAAGTTACCAACAATCTCCTCATGGCTTCAGAAAATGGACTTGACTCTATACTTGTCCTGTTAGATCTTAGTGCTGCATTTCTTCATTGGCACCCTTTAAAATCTAGAATACAGTTTAAAATCCTATTACTTACATACAAGCAGAGGTGTATAAAGTACTTGAAAAAAATAACTTATTAAAAGTACAAATACCATAACTGAAAATGACTTCGGTAAAAGTTAAAGTCGTCGATAAGAAAATCATTCGAGTAAAAGTCTTAAAGTAGCTCACATTAAATGTACTTAAGTATCAAAAGCATCTTGTGAAAAAATATACTCAAGTATTAGTATAAGTACAAGTAAAGTACAAAGTATTTTTATAGTACGCATAAGAAGAAGCAAAACAACCAAAACTGGTTCTCCCCTTGTTCTCTTTATTTCACTTTCAGGTGAATGAAATAGATGTGGTATGATAAAACAAAAACAAAAAAACTTGTAGAGTGAGTGAATCAAGTGTCTCGTGACTGCCTGAGAACAAAATAAAGCGTCTGTGCCTCCTATCTCCTAGTCACGAGTGACTGTCGTCTTCCACCGAATGCTGTCAGTGTGGTAACGTCTTCCGTGTCTTCCTCATCAGCGTTAACTGTGGAGGTAGCCATGTTGATGTTCGCCGCCCCGCACATCCCACCCTTACCTCTAAACCCCGTGAGAGTACCGTACGTTGTTCCTCTCGTCCTCTCGGACACGCCCATTCCAGATAATCCTTCGATGATTAATTATATTTCTATTTTAATTTGTAACGAGTAACGAGGTGGCAAACGTCACAGTAACAGAGTAAAAGTATATTTTTATAGTAACGAAGTACATCTACTTCATTACTATACACCTCTGCATACAAGGCCCTTAAAGGCCCAGTACTGAGCTATCCTGTATAAGCTTCTTGGAGTAGATTTGTATTAGGGACATTTGTGGATGGATTGTACCTGAAATTTACATGAACGTGGCCTGTGAACATCCACATCCTCACATTCAGCTAGAGGACTTTGTTTCTCAGAAACCAAGCAAAGGAGTTTACTAAAAAACTGGCAATGTTCTAGCTTTGCTTTTTGGCTGCAACATGACTCTGAATCTGCATAGACAAACCTGAACATAACTCTGTTGGTCTAAAAATGCAGCATAAAGTTTTTACAAGAATTCATAAACATTGACAGGTATATGGACCACATTGATACTACTGTTGTCCTTGTTACACATTGTCCCTAATTTGCTAGTGTGGGACTAGGTTCAGTCGACTTTATGTATGTTTTCACAGCGTTAAATCAACATGATTCAAAACTTTTGTCAGACTTACACCAATGCCCCTCTGTGATGACAGATCTTTGCCCTGATTGAAGGCATTACTGACACAAAGAACGTGCTGCCTTGAAAGGTCATGGTTAACATTGTATGGTCAATTCAGATTTGTTTCCTTGTTCTTTACTTGAAAATAGTATGAAGAAATGATAACCCTTGATTGGTCTGTGATACAAAAGACATCCGCCTAGTACCAGTGTACACCAGAACCACAGACATCCAGTCACACTAGTAACTCCTGATGGAATGTGTGCCAATGCTCCAGAGCCTCTGATTCAGACATTCATGTCATCTCGTGGTTTACAAAACGTCATCGTAACTGGTTCAGCTGAATTCACCCCTCTGTTAAAGTGAAAAGTTTGGGCTTGAATTGAGCCTGATTGCCAATCAAAAAGAAAGGGAACAACAACTTGAAGATAGAGACAGTGTCGATAGTAGAGTTGTTTTTTTGTACGTATTGACCACTTCACATCTGAAGATCGCTGATGTTGTTGTGTAGGTACAATACAGTTGGTTTGTTAGATCGTTCTTTGCTGATACTGGGAAGAGAACCATGACATCCAACAAGTCAGTCTTCAAACTATAACAGGCATCTCACACTTAAAGCGGAATCCTTTTACTTTTTAATGTTGATTAATGGCACTTTAGGCTGCTTATGAAGATGAACTATAACCAGCTTTTAAACCAGCTAGAAATTCATCCTTTGAAACTGTTTGGAAATGGGCTGACATTTACAAAAGTTTAAATTACTTGCAGAAACCACATGTCTATCGTCAGAGTCGCTGTGTAAATGATCTTTGCTACTCTTGTAGCTACCGGTATCTCTTCACAGGACGCTTCATCTACATCTCTGTAAATCGACAACAAGCCCTTGAGGCCAGGCAAGAAGGATCAAGTTATGCACAAATGTTAAAAAATACTAAACAACACTAAAGCCTGGGTTGGTTATTACAGGTGAACTCCACTTGTCCATGCTTAGAAACCGTAACCAGTCTCAGCAGGCTTGAGATCTATACTAGAAGTAATACACTGGATGTAATGAGTAGGCAGGATATTTTAAAGAGCCCAAACTGCAAGAACATACATGTAGAAATGGATTAAGTAATGTTTCGCCTGGCGTAATGCAAGTGGCATGTGGTATGTCAAACTATGTAGCTTATTAACTACACTGGTAACTTATCCAAATTCCAATTCTGTGGAACAGAACATTAAAAAGACAGCATACATGCCGAAAAAGGCGTTTGATAAGATCAAGTGGCCTTATCTCTTTGAATTTTTTGCTACGGCACAAATCTTAACAAATAGGAATATCTCAAAATCAATAAAAATCAATAAAGGCTGCCGACAAGGCCTTCATTGTTCACTATGGAAACTGAACCTCTAGCGATAGCAATACACTTACATCCACAGTTGTGTGGAATAAAAGTAGGGCCACAGAATCTCCCTGTATGCCGACGACATAATTCTATTCTTGTCAAATCTTAAGAAGTCACAGAAAGGACATCATTTCAGAGTTTTTTTTATTTTCTTGACAGTTTCCTCACATGAAAACTCACAGATGAGACTGAATGCCCGGGAAGAAGACCTGGAGACTGAAATTACAGAGGAACAGTGGGAAGTGGCTTGTGCAGGAGTTCAAACCAAATCAATAAATGTACATCTTAAACTGATACATTATAAATGGTTAATGAGGATGTAAGTTACACCAGTGGAACTAAAGGGATATAACAAAAACATACCAGATATTTGGACAAAATGTATGGACACTAAAGGAACCCTACTTCATTGTTTATGGCAATGTAGAAAAATTAGAATGTTTTGGGAAGAGGTGAGAGTAATAATTGAAAAAAATAATCTGAAAACAAATCACATTGAACCCTAAACTGTTTTTGTTGGGTCTGTATCCAGAAGGACATAACTTCAACAAAAGAGAAAGGACACATAGACCTCAGTTTGAACTTGGCAATAACTCAACAATAACACAATAATTTACACACATACTGCAGAAGTACCAATATAATGCATGTTTAATAAAAGTAGTTTTAAGTTGGGCACATGCAGAGGAGATTACGGAGCTATTAATACATTTGGCTTTAACTGAATTCAGACATTTTATTTATTTACTAATTAACTATGGCCCTGCTTCAGCGTGAGGAACCATGCAAAGCAGCAACCTGTTTCCGCATGATTTCTGAGTTTTCATTTTAACACATGCAAATGGCAGCACGCTGACAACAAATCGAATACAAACAGTCCTCAATGTACTGTGCAAAGCCACTAACCATACTGCCAGAATTATTACAGCATACACAGCATAGGTGAGCGGTGATCTTCGCCTGCTGCCGTCTGTCTTCAGTCCCTGATTTCATTTGGCGATGTGAGATATAATTGAGGATGAAGTGTGCAGCCCACAAACTGCAGATCTCATTGAAGCGAACAGGGGAGGATGAGAAATGACTCGGTGCATCAGTCATGCGAGACCTGGAGATGAAGCGGTGTACATTTAGAAGCGTCTACAATGTCTCGAACCTAGAGAGTTGGGAACTGAAGACAGAGCCGGAACTTTTTTCAGATCCTTCACGCTCGCTCAACCTGTTCCCCCTCTACATCTGTATCTTTCGTTTTCTGCACAACCTGATAGGAAAGACTTGTGTCAGCTGAAGGCAGCACATTCAATACAGCAAAAAAATCCAGAATAATAAAAACAAAATGAATTAAAGCAGTTATATACTTTAGGTTCTGAAACAAGTCCGTGCCTCAAACATCCAATTACTCACACCTGCCTAAATACGCGCTTCTAACCTCTCCTCGCCGTTTGGTTTAGTTTTCAAATCCCCCCACAACCCTCTCTGTTTTTTCTTCTCCTTTACAATCTCATTGCAGGAACCGGGCGGGGGCGGGGGCCTCCAGAGATATGCCCCCCTGAGGCTACCTTTACACGGAAACTATCTGAACCAAAAGCGCAAAAGTGGCGTTTCGTTTTCACTTTTAACTCCGCATTTAGACGAGCGTTTCTGAAACAATTCTGTGTTCAAACAGAAACGCAAAAGTGTGTGAAATTTCACACACATAGATGCAGTATACCGCCAGATGGCTAGGTGGCAACACTCCCAAGAGTGCCTGCGTAGAGGTATTTACTTTTCTTCTACTTTTCCACGCTTAGCGCGCGAAATACATTAACCAAAACAACCACTTGGATACAAATTATTGCGGCTAGGGCCTGTTGAACCTCCATCGCGGAGCTCGACATGTTGTTTACTTGTTTTTCCGGTCCTGTCGCATGCTTGTCACGTCATTTCTATCCGACGAGAAACGCAGTTTTGCGTTATTCACCCTTTGCACGGTGACGCGAGGGTGGAGCGTTTTTAAGATTTCCACTCTGGAGGGTGGTTTCACTTTTTTGCGTTTTCAACCCCCAAAAACGCCGTCACCATCTAAACGATATAGGACATCCGATAAAATGTTTTGCGCTTTTCACCTCCAATCGTTTCCGTGTAAAGTGCCCCTGAATCTCTTCCTTGGGTTCCTCCATTCAAACATAAGAGGACCGCCATCGGTCTCTACATCTCATTTGAAAAAATTTCTATAAAAACATTGTGGAAAAAAAGAAACGTAGTATAGCAGCATGAATGATCAGAATAAATTAACATCAGCAGTGGTCCTCTCCCTCCCTTTACCGCGATTCTCAGGTGAAAACAAATCAGATATTCTACCAGGTGAGAGATTCTAACCCAACAGAGCAGCTAATAGACATAGAATAGAATAGAAAGCCTTTATTGTCATTATACACAGTACAATGAGATTTAAGCAGCTCCTTAAAAGTGCACCCAGCGCAATATAAATACGTAAATAAAAAACTATAACTATCAAACACCTACTACAGTACACAGACAGACAAATAAAAACAGAGGTAGTATAAATGTTAGATTAATTATCTATCTCCTTACATCTGACAGTGAATCTGACAAAAGACACCAGCAGCGTGACTCAGAAAGCTTGACAGACGTGGAAGACTTCTGTGACTTAATGCTTCTGTAGATAAACATAGCTTGTTCTTCCGTGTTTCCTGCGCCTAAAACATCTGCTAAGTTAAATAACACTGGAGCTGCTTGTTATTCTGAGTGATTAGACCTTTGCTCAGGTGGACACAGTGCAGTGTACAGTAACATGCACTCTAAGAAATGAAATATCACATTTACTTAATATAGTTATGGCAACCGGTCCCACGAAACTAGGCTGAATAAATGGGAAAAATACTAGAAAACTAATTATTACTACATGCTTTTAAGCAAATCCCACCAAACCATCTTAATTAAATGCTACTCAACGTGCTTATGTTGACTTTACTCAACGCGCTTATGTTGAATTTACTCAATGCGGTTATGTTATGTTGAAGGTACTCAACGCGGTTATGTTGAATTTACTCAACGCGCTTATGTTGAAGGTACTCAACGCGCTTATGTTGAAGATACTCAACGCGCTTATGTTGAAGGTACTCAACGCGCTTATGTTGCATTTACTCAACGCGCTTATGTTGAAGATACTCAACGTGCTTATGTTGAAGTTACTTGACACAAATGAGTTGTATTTATGTTGTAGTGTTTTGTTGATTGTACATAAACATAGTGTAAACGAACGAAGGCAGAGTGTATTAGTGTTGTACATCAAAAGGTCCAACGTCAAACACGCGAAACGAAAGGGGCTAGTGGTACATTGAAAAAAACAACGGTCTTTCGTTAGTGAAGCAAGGGTTCGATTCCCATTGATTGCTTTTTATGTATTTTATTGTAATAAGTATATAATTTATATCAGCTGTAAACCACATATCCATGTGGTGTAGTAGAACAGGAATGTGCATGGCAAATCAACTCCCATACAAGCATGAAGACACGTCTCGATTGTACTGCATTTTATTCTCCACTATGTCCTAATAGAGCACTGTGCCATTGAAGCTTCGAGTAATGAACCTTTTTTTGAATCACATGTCGAGGCTTCAACAAAGCCTCGACATGTGACCACACTGCGCATGTGCAAGAAAGTACGGAAACCGCGTTGGGACGGTCTTCATTCATTTTAACGCCTGCAGTGCGTTTTAAATAACTTGATTACGTAGATTCAATTCAGCACAATTTTGTAATCCCAAAACCTTTTTGTATTACATTAATGCAGTGAAACTCTCTTGATTTATTTTTCAAAAGTGGAATTATTCAATAGTTTCACCTTACAAAAATGATGTAATGCAAACAACATCCATGTTTCACTTCTTAGAGTGTGTCATGAAACTCCATGACTGTAATTGTGGTAGATGAATGAGAGAGAGTGTATTTAGTTAATTATATATTTATCATGTTACCATTGGTTTTTTGAGGCTGTGATTTTGTAGCTATTGAGCTATTGATATTGATTAAGTATTTATGTAACTTATCATACGATGTTTATTTAAACTTTCTGCACACTGTCCAGCTAAAAAGTAATTTCTCAGGGTTTCTCAAGACTGAAGAACTGTAGTCATTTAACCTTTACGATTAGGCTCATTTACTTTGCTCGTTTTTCATTTCATTCAAGCCTGTATGTTTGTGTAACAGAAAGGAATGAATGTGTTTGTGCCTTACATAAGTGCTGCACTGATCCAACTATGTACTGAGAAATGCATCCCTATCAGGTGTCTGTAGCAACTGTTTTAAGCGGTTTCATGGGAATGAGGCATTACTTGTTGTGCCATGTTTTGTAAGGGTGTGTTTTGTTGTATGTTACAGCAATTACAGCCTCAAGTCTTTTTGAACATGATACCACTAGCTAGGGAAAGCCTATATCTGGGTAGTTTTGCCAGTTCCTCTTTGCAGCCTCTCTCAAGCTCCTTCAGGTTGTATGGGAAGCGTCGGTGCACAGCCATTTTCAGATCTCTCTGGAGACGTTCAATCGGATTCAGATAGACTCTGACAGATAGACCATCAGGTTCTTGGTCACCACCAAAACCTTTTTCATGTTGTCATTATGGGGTGTCATGTTATATCTTATTGTTCCGTAATTCCAGTTATCCAATATTTCTTAATGCCTGCATGTAAAAATAGAACCTTCCTCTTTGTTATCTTTGAGTTACACACAACATTTTGGGATGCTTTAAAGTGCTGAGTATATATATCAGGGGTTGCGTTAACTAAACATTTTCCATCATTGACCGTTTTTTTTTAAACTGTGACGGAAAAATCTGAAGGCCATCTGTCATTTTGACAGATTGCAATTGCACAATTTCCTGGTACACCGATTACACTGATGCACACTCAGAGCTCGGCTTTGGCTAACAGCTACCAAAATGGAGGAATCAGATGAAAGCACGTTGCTAGGACTGAAGGAAGGCAATTTTTTTTAAAAAACACGACCTGATGGAAGCCTCAATAAAAGCGGGGTTTTGTGCAAATGGTTGTACTGTTTTGAATTGAAATACAAAATAGCTTGAGTTTACAATATTCATGTCTGTGTCTATTATTTGATTCACCCTACACACCTGCTCTAAAATGTGTTCAATAAACCTAGTAAATTAGATTTATTGTTTATTACTATATAAATAACCTTTTGTAAATAGCTGAGTTTTATTTGATATTTGTATTAGTGCCAATATTGCAGTGATTTTAAAAGTATATTTTACTTTTAACCTGTGGCCCTTGCATTAGCAGCACCTCTTCTGTTGCCCTATTGATTTGTTTCACTGGCAAATCATGTATTGGATTTGCGTCATTGGGGACAAAAAAACCCGTTGTTTGTGTTTCCTGGTTTTTGTGGTGTTTCCTATAAATTTCTGGGAAAATATATTCCTATTTACATAGGGAAATTATGGCGGCTGGTCACAGTTCCAGGTTCGGTCAACTGGGCCTTTCTGTGTGGAGTTTGCATGTTCCCCTTGTGTCTGCGTGGGTTGCCTCTGGGTACTCCAGCTTCCTCCCACCATTCAAAGACATGCTCCTTAGATTCATTGGTGATTCTAAATTGGCCGTAGGTGTGCATGTGAGTGTGAATGGTTGTCTGTCTCTCTGTGTTAGTCCTGCGATAGACTGGAGACCTGTCCAGGGTGTACCCCCGCCTCTTGCCTGATGACAGCTGGGATAGGCTCCAGTACCCTTCACAAGACAAGCAGTTACAGAAGATAGGGAAATTATGTATTAATTATTTATTATTAATTATTAGATTTTGACGTCTGTAGGAAGTATGTTATACAGTATTTATAGCAGAGACACGAGAGGTATTTTCACAGTTCAGCGTGAGCTGGGGCATCCTCTTGTGGACAAATCAGGTTACTGCAGCATGTAAATCGTACCCCGTATTAGGCCTTGGAGCTTCATTGTGTGTCCCTTTGATTTCTGTCTAAAAATGAAAAAGTACACACCATCTACACCAATATTTCACTTCCCACAGAGTTTCCTCCTGCAACATACAGACCCCAGATAAACAGCAGATTTTCTAAATTAATGGGATGTGAATCATTCTTGATACCCAAAAGAAACTAAATTAAATTGACCTTTTAAGCTAGAAAGAAAGCTACTGATCATCTGACTATAAAGTGTTTACTTTGTTTATCAGCAAGTGCTGTAATCCTCAATATGTTTTGATGTTTATTAGAGAGTGACTTAGAAATAAGATGCACAAGTATTTTGAAAATCTTCAGCTCTTGTTAAATGTATACACTGAAAAAAGGGGGAAAGGGGGATTGTTCAATTTACATGTATACATTTCGTATAGAAAACATGATTGAGTTATGTTCTCCTCTGAACATGCTTCAATCATGTGTAATCCCTTAAATCTTGGTGGATGCCAAGTCTACAAGTCTCAGTCATGTTAAGAAAACAGAAAATAATGATGTTTCTTCTGGAAACTCCGCCCCCTCGGAAAACTGCAGGAATTTTGTCCGCCATCTTTTCACCCTCACTGGACAAATTGAAGTCGACTTGGAGAGTTATGGACAAGGTAAGGACAATCAAAACTTATAAAATGTTTGTCATGTTTCACGGTAGTCACTTTAGACGTATAGTTTTCGTAAAGCTGATGTTTTTATCAGCCAGGAACATTGAGCAACATGAATAAGACGATGTTAGCTAACATTTACTGGAGTTTGCGTTTAGTGGAGAGGGGAGGGTCATAACTGCCCCGTTAGCTTGCGGAGTCATAGCCACGGTCGCGAGGTGTGGAAAGTCAAAGTCGCCCTGAAAAGTTTTGGGGAAACAGCTACGGCTGCCTTTTACTGCAGATATTTACAGTGGACGCCCCTACTCGGCCGAAGTCCATCCACATTATCCGATGACAGAAAATTGTTACCATGATGAGTTATATCAGCCTTAAGGAGAAAAAAAACTTTAACAGTAAAGGCTTCATATTCAGCACATGAGGAAACTGTATACTGCTCTAATAACTGACAGATAGTGAGACAAGGAGGAGCTAACAGGCGCTAGTTATTTACATTTAGTTATATTCATCACATCCAGTTAGTACGGTGGCCCTGAAGGTCACAACATTTCACAAGACACAACAACATTTGGAAATGGTTGGAACCATAGACATACATTGTATATTTATTTAAAAGTCTTACTCTTAGTCTTGCGCATCCAGACAGGAAAACACAAAAATAATTATTTTTGTCTAGTGTATCGCCCACCTGCACCTTATTCTGAGTTTTTAGCTGAATTCTCTGAGTTGAGTTTTTATGTAATTTAGTGCTTAGAACAGATAAAGTCCCCCGCGACCCTTAACAGGAATAAGCGGGTACAGAAGATGAATGAATGAATGAATGAATAGATAAAGTCATCATAGTAGGTGACTTTAATATCCATGTTGATGTTGTCAGTGACGGCCTTAGCTCCTCATTTACATCATTATTCGATTAAATTGACTTTTCTCTGAATGTGAACGGATCAACTCACTGTTTTAATCACACCTTAGATCTTGTCCCAACATACGGCATAGAAACTGAAGGGTTAACAGTTTTAGCCATAGACCAACTTCCAACCTTCCTTTTATTTCTAAAATCCTAGAAAAAGTTGTTGCTAATCAGTTGTGTGACCATTTAAACAGGAATGGTTTGTTTGAAGAGTTTCATTCAGGTTTTAGATTTCATCATAGTGCAGACACAGCTCTGGTCAAAGTTACCAACAATCTCCTCATGGCTTCAGACCGTGGATTTGTCTCTATAGATCTAGATCTAGATCTAGATCTTAGTGCTGCGTTTGACACTATTGATCACAATATTTTACTACAGAGACTTGAAAGTGAGATCAAAATTAAAGGAACTGCATAACACTGGTTTGAATCCTATCTGTCTGACAGATTCCAGTTTGACCCTGTCAACAATGATTCTTCTACTGATACAAAAGTAAGTTACGGAGTTCTTCAGGGTTCTGTGCTACGACCAATACTCTTCACATTATACATACTTTACTTAGGCCATATTATTAGGACGCCATCAAACTTCCATTGCTATGCAGATGACACCCAGCTATATTTATCCATGAAACCAGGGGCCGTATTCCTAAAGATTCTTAGTGCAAAGAGTTGCTCCTAGTGGCCAAATTCTAAGAAAATTCTTAGAATCATGATGTTTTCAAAGAATTTCCCCTCAAAGTTAAGAGTAGATCCTCGTAAAGATAAAAGGTATTCCTAAAGAATCTTAGCTCTTAAGAGAGCTCCTAAGGTGAGATCTGTTAAGAGCAGGGAGGAGGACTTTTAGGAGGCTTAGGAGTTTCTTAAGCGGAGGAGAAAATGGCTGAAAGAAGAGACAGGAGAGATATTCTCCAAACACTGAATGACAATCAAGCTTGTTACAATCGCAATATCAAATGAAAGTCATCACAACACTGAGGTATTTAGCAACAGGAAAAATGCAAAAATGCAATAATGCAGCAGTGATGACTTGGGGCCAAATCTACGTCTCAAAACACTTTTATTCTCATTGACCAGTTCAGCCAGAAGCAAACACTGTTCCTCTGTCCGGTTGGGTTTCCTTACTGTAATTCATTACTGTCTGGCTGTCCAAATAGCTCTTTAAAAAGCCTCTAACTGATGCTGCGGCTAGAGCATTGACAGGAATTAGCAAGAGAGATCATATTACTCCAGTTTTAGCTTCTCTTCACTGGCTCCCGTTAAAATCTAGAATAAAATTTAAAATCCTCCTCCTTACACACAAGGCCCTTAAAGACCTAGCTCCATCATATCTGAAAGACCTCATTGTACCATATCAACCTGGCTAGCTTTAGGCAGATGGGTCCCTCCATCAGAGCTGGGTTCTGCTCAAGGTTTCTTCCTGTTAAAAGGGAGTTTTTCCTTGCCACTGTCGCCTTCAGGCTTGGATTTCAGGCCGGGTTTGTAAAGTGTCTTGAGACAATTTCTATTGTTATTGACGCAATATAAATAAAATTGGGGGGCAGCACAGTGGCGACTGATGCCTCACAGCAAGAAGGTTCCAGGTTTGAATCCATGGGCCGACTGGGCCTTTCTATGTGGAGTTCCCACTGTCCAAAGACATGCTGGTTAGGTTCATTGGTGAATTGGCCGTAGGTGTGCATACTTAGCTAGTTGCTTTAGCAATCAGTCATGTCTTCCTTGATATGTTTGGTTGTGAATTTAGGAGAGATGGCAAATGTGAGGTTATCAGAGGACAATTACCAGTGTTATGTAGGGTTGTCACTGGAGGTTAAATTAAAGTTAATGGCTACCGTCAGGATGTCAAGACTGTCGGTTGGAATAGGACACCAAGATTTAGTCACAGAACAAGAATCCAGAGATTGTAGTGATACCAGTTTATTACAAAGACTCAGACAGAGATGGGTTGAACCAGTTTGATGAGGATCCGGGGTAAACTGGCACTGGTATGCTGGCGGGCTGGCAGAGCTGGGTGAGGCTTCCAGAGAGAGTACACGATGGAGCAGGCGAGTTGACGAATCCAAGGAGCTGAAAACAAGGATGCGACAGTAACAACAGGGGGCGCTGTGGAGCCGCGGACCAAGATGGCATCTTAGGGTGGATGCTCCTCGCAGCTCTGCTAAAAGTTTACAAAGTCCTAGTCATTAACGCTTCTAATTAGTTCTAAAGGATGTCTAAACAAACGACGCTTAAAGACTGTGAGAGCAGCTCCAGATCCCGTGGTTCTCAGAGACCCAAAACTACAACTACTGCGGGAGTCGACGATGCTAATGATGCGGCCAGCCGCTCTTCGTTCAGTGCTTCTCTATGCTCTCAGTGCTTTCTTCCGGCAACAGACAGTTCAGTTTCCCCTAGGTTCATTTTTTGCGCCGGAGTTCCCCTTTAAGGGTTCAGGTTAATGATTACTATATGACCTGTTTGCTTTAAAACCACTACATGCTGTAAAATCACTATACTGCTGTAATTATTTTACTGTAGGCTACTTAAGGGTTCAGGTTAATGATTATTATATGATTATGGTCCAAAACAACATCAAGTCCAGTTCATCAAGGTACATGAAACTTGTATTGCCGGCTAGCTGGCCGCTGGCTGGCTGGCCACACTGCGCATGAAGTAGGCCGGTCTTTCAATGACTCCTGGGCCACTCCCAGATCACTCCCTCATTTCTATGTCTGTACAAATGGAGAAGCTTCAACAGTCTCCCCCTAATTGGCGTCTGCATGTGTGATGGCTTAAAAATCTGCAATTTGAAGATAAGATCGACGTTTACTTTCAGATCAACACTAACCAAACTAATGCTTGCATTAGATGGGAAGCCTTCAAGGCGTATATTAGAGGGCAAATTATTAGTTTCACAAGCACTAAAAACAAGAAACAAAAAGCAGAAATTAACAAATTAGAGAAGCAAATAAAATCTTTGGAAATAGATATGAATAATAAAGATGACCCTGAAAAACAAAAACGGTTATTAATTTTAAGAACGGAATACAATAAATTAACGTCTGATAAAGCAGCAAAAAGTTTACTGTGGTTGAACCAGGCCTTTTATGATCAGGGAGAAAAGGCTGGCGAATTGTTAGCTTGGAGAATTAAAAAAATCACCATCAGTGGTATAACTACTCAATCAGGGGAGATAGCAAACAATTCTCAAGATATTAATAATACATTTAAGGATTTTATCAATCACTGTACAGGTCAGAATGCTCCCCCACACCCTCTTATAGAGATACCTTTCTTAATCAGCTCCAATTTAAAACGCTCACGGAGTAGGTTAAGGAGGACCTGGATAAGGACATAGCGATGGAAGAGCTATTGCAGGCCATTCAAAGTATCAACTCAGGCAAAGCTCCAGGGCCTGATGGCCTGCCAATAGAGTTTTATAAGACCTTCCAGAAGCAGCTGTTGACCCCACTTTTGAATATGTTTAACGAGTCATTTAACAATGGTATATTACCACCAACTTTAAGACCCGCTACAATAATCCTTATTTTGAAACCTTGGAATATACTGACTAGCTGCTCCTCATACAGGCCTATTAGTCTTATGGGAGTAGACACAAAAATATTGTGTAAAGTTCTTGCTAAAATGCTAGATCCATATATACCTTCTTTGGTACATAGTGATCAGAATGGGTTTGTAGAAAAGCGCTATATAAAAGCAAGGCCATTTACCATTTACTTTAAAGAAAAAAACAACAAATCCCTTCCTTAAAAACTCTATTGATATATGGTTTAAAGCATACACCCCCCATCTCTCAATTTTCACCTATTTGGGGTAATGCGCGGTTCACTCCTGGCAGATGGTGGTTTTCAGGTTTGGGCCGACAGGGGTGTGCAAAAAATTGGAGACTTATATGTTCAGGCCACTTTACTAACATTTAATGATCTTTGTTTGAAACATTAAATTCCAAAAAAACACCTCTTTAAATACTTACAATTGAATAATAATAATAATAATACATTTTATTTATAATGCACTTTACATCAAAGATCTCACCTCACTTCACCTCATCAAAACATCACCAGGCTACACTGGGAAAAGGCAAATTTCTATACTATATACAGCACTATGATGTGACTCACATGATGAGGAATCTAGTCATGATAGAAGGAGGGCATGGAGTTTAGATATTAAGGAAGATATTGAAGAAGCTGAGTGGGCGACAGCTTGTTTAAAAGCTCAGTCACAAACCATTAATACTCGAATGAAACTGCTACAACATAAGTGGTTAATGTGGACATACATAACCCCTGAAAAGCTCAATAAATGGTCCCCTGGCATTCCAGATACATGTGTGAAATGTCTGACTGAGAAAGGTACCTTGATTCATTGTGTATGGTAATGTCCTAAGCTGGTAGCTTTTTGGAAAATGGTTGTCTGCACTCTAAGTAAAATCACACGTATTCAGGTACCCTTCGTAGCAAAACTTTGTATTTTAGGGATAGATAGATAGATAGATAGATAGATAGATAGACAACTTTATTGATTCCTTTGGGAGGTCCATACAGGGAAATTGACATCTCCATCGCATACAGCACTGTCAGACATACATGTACACGAACTATAGACCCAAATACCAAACACCCAGAAAATAATAATAATAATAATAAATATTGTGACTGTACTGTACATACATGGTTGTTACATAAATAGAAGGATACCAGATGAGTATTGTTATTGCACTTTACTATTGCACTCATGTTGTTGCAGGTTAGTTAAAAATGTCATTCAGTCCCTTTCCTTTTTGTCCTCCTCCCCCCAAGTGAGTGGTGGTTGAACAGTTTGATGGCACGGGGGACAAATGAGTTCCTCAGCCTATTTGTCCTGCACCTTGGTTGGAGCAGCCTCTCGCTGAAGGTGCTTCTCTAGCTACTGATGGTCATGTGCAGAGGGTGGCTGGCATTGGATATACCCAGATTGCTTTTCTGTCACCTCTAAGTGTAACACTCTGATCAACTTTGTCCTCCTGCAGGCCAGGAGGATGGTTGCTCTATCTTGGAGAGAGACTGACGTTTCCACTACTAAGTGCAAGAATTTGAAGAGGTATGGGCACCCTTAATGGACTTTCTCGGGCAATTATACTTTATACATTATACTTATGTGTAAGGAGGCTGTTTGGGACAATTTTATTTTTTTATTTCCTTTTTTATTTTTTATTTTATTTATTTCCTTTTTTCCATTATTATTTTATGTGTGTATATACATGTTGATGTGTTTTGTATGTTCCTATTGAAAATCAATAAAAAAAAAAACATTGTTCAAAAAAAAAGAAAACACAACAGAGGTATTCAGAATTAAAGACTAGCGCCACAGCAAAATACTACTAAGATAAGCAGACAATCTGACGACAAGTGGAGGACTGAACCAGGATTTTATGCACAAGGGGACAAGGTGGCTGATGAGGCTCCATTGCTAGCAAGTGTGCAGGTAAGTGGCTCCAGCTCCAGACCAACCCCCAGTGAGAAAAAACACAGAGACACACACCCAACAAGGAACATACAGGAGATCCTGACACAGGAAGTAATCAGTGCAAATGTAGCATATAAAGATACTGAATATAACTGCAGACAGTGGGGTTACACAAAAATGATTGGACTCTCAGGGGCCATCCACACGGAGACGCTTTTTGGTCTAAACGCAGATGTTTTGCATCGTTTTGGCCGATCGTCCAATCGAATCCTGGAAACGCATTGCCTTAAAACGCACTTTTCTGAAACCTGGTCCCAGGGTGAAAAAATTCACAAACGCAGCCCTTGAGTGTTCGTGTGGACGGCGAAAACGCATACTCGCGTTTCGATGATGTCATCGCCACACCCCTCAAGCAGCCTTCCACCTCCCACGAGACGTCTCATAACAACATCAACAACAATGGCGGACTACATGCTCGTGTTCCTGCTGGAGAAGATATTGAGCCTATTAGGGTTACTAGGGAAAAATATCATATATGAATATCATGCGATTTGTAAACAGCGCTCAAGCTTTATGTGCATGCTCCGCCTCTTCCTCTCCGTTTTTGGTGAATTTCTGAAACTGAAACAGCGCCACCTATAGGCCTGGAATATGAAGTAGCGTGTTGAGTCGTGTTGAGATGGATCCGTGTGTACGCAAATATTCTTGAAACGATGCCAGGGAAAACGGAGGGGGAAAAGATCGTTTTGGTACTTGTGGACGGGGCCTCAGTGGTCTGACTTTTGTTTGAACAGCTTATCTTCTGTAGTAGTTATCCTGGTAATCCATAAACTGTCTGTGGTTAATTCTGTTGTCACAAAAACTGGGTCAGATATTCCATGGGAAGAAAAAAAACATGAGATGGCTTTGGTTGCGAAAGATAGGCGTGCTTTTATTTACAAAAAATGTGAAAAATAACTGAAACTTGCTTCGGCAAACATTTCATGAGACCTCTGTACCTTGCAGGCTTGTGCACAATTCAGAATTTCAGAATTGGCCACCATTCAATTCATGAGTTGGAATTTGAATTGAATTGACTCCGCCCCACAGGAAGTTGAATTTGAATTGGAGTTGGAATGACAGGAAGTGGAATTAAATTCATGGCAATTCAAAGAAATTCCACACAGTCATACAACAGTAAGAATGTGTTGAATCTCACATACAATTACATGAATTTTGTAATTTAATAGCATAATGTCATTACACATAACTAGTCACTCCTCAACCCTGCATACATTTTGTTCCAACATATAGATAATAATCAAATTCTTGAAATAAATTACTCCCTCAATGTTTGATTAGTTTTGTTCAAAATGTTATTTTCATTTCAAAGTTATCAAATAACACAAAGTCATTGTAAATGCAGTTGTCATTTATTCCAATGCAAAACTCACTGAGCAACACTGTTGCATCTAATTCTCAATAGCTCCTCAAATGTTTTATCATTGAGTCTGCACCGTTCTGGTCTGAATATCTTTCCTGCAACACTAAAGATTCTCTCAACAGGTGCAGAGGAAGCTGGTATGACAAATGACCTTTTAGGCCTGCTATTATTTTCCATGTTGCTGTTATTACAGGTGTTAAATCTATAAACATTTGTAATCTGAAGTTGTAAGGGACTTCTGAAACTTAAAAAGTCCGGTGTTGACCATCAAATTGTGTAGAAAAGAAGCTTTCAAACAAATGTCCACCTCAAATTGTTTGGCAACCATTTTAAATACTTGGTTAAAGCAAAGCATTCTGGGATATGGAGTCACCTTCCATTGTGTTCCACAAAATTACAATTCCAATAAATCAAACTTAATCATGTGTTCTGTGACTAGAGCTTTTAACATTCATTGCTGGGGGGAAACATTTCCTGTTAATGTAATCTGTACAAGTAGTTCAAACTAATATCATTTATAGAATATGTAATGAAATCATATCTGACATATATTGTAAAGCTTCATTGTTAAACACTTCACTTGTGTATATGAATTTCTTTGAATTTGTACTGAATTGCAATTCTGCTTCCTTTAATTCAAATTCGAATTGTAATTCTAGATCCTGTTTTTGACATCAATTCAAATTCAATTCAAATTCAAGAATTGAATTGGAATTTAGGAGTCATTCTCAATTCAATTCTGAATTGTGCACAAGCCTGGTACCTTGGGCATCATCCTCCGACTCCCCTCAACGGCTTTGGTGGCCAGAGGTTTTATACCTTCAGCCCCTCCCTCTGGACCAACCATTAGCTACAAAAATCAATTAACTTCTCCTGAACTCAATATGATAACATAACAAACATGATTTCTACAGACAACCCTGATGATCACATATTCTGTTACTTGGTAGTCACAAGAGCAATCTCTGAACATACAGTATTTAATCTGGCCTCAGCAACAGCTCTGGTTGATCCCTGGGACAGAGAAAGGAAATCAGCATTGGTGAGAACAAGTGAAAACACTGATATGACAAAAATGAAAAAAAAAAAATTGTATACTCTAAACTAAATGTGGTAATGTTTATTATTTTGTTGTCCTGTAAGTGGTGCGTGCAATCACCACCATAACTAAGGGGATAATTGGTTGTGAGTGTGTATTTCATTGTTCAACACCATGTGCTGTCCCGGGCCTGTGACCGTGCTTTCGTCACATGCACAGTATGAAACTTCATAATTCAGCTTCTACTGTCAACATGCACATTTTATATGATATAATACAAACACCTGCAAATGACTGTATCCTCTTACACCTAGATAAAATATGCAAACCATTTATTTTTTTGGTTTGCCTCCACCCCATATCATTTGATACATGAGGAAATTCCATTGTTCATTTGCATGGGAAATGTGATCTAGAAATGTGAACACAGTTAGTCTTAGGGGAGTTTAAAAGCCAAGCAAGGAATACGGTTTGAGTGCTACTGTAAAAGTAGGGAGAAAGCTGTTCACATACTGTTCATAAATGGAGAACAAAGACATGCACATGTTGTTGTATTAGAAAACGATTTGTTCTGAAACCATAACGTTGAGCATTAAGTTTTCAAGTAAGGGCTGCACTTGCACATTCCACATTGTGTGCAGACCATGCATGCACAACCCGCCATGTATCATGTGATCAACCTGAAAGCGGACACAGAAAGGGGAACATCAGCAATCATGTATAAGCAGTTTTGGGCACGTTACTTTTAAAAAGTAATTAGTTATAGTTAAAAGTAACTGAGTTAGTAACTGAATTACTCCACTATAAGAGTAACTAGTTACCAGGGAAAGTAACTATTGCGTTACTATTGCGATCATCATTACCATCACCTGGCCTCTGAGCGCCTCCACCCCTGCCCACCCAATACAACCAAGCACCTTTAATTAGTGCCGACGCCCCCTCGTGGAAGGATGTTCAAACTACCCATCCTCCGTTTTTTCGTGGCTACTCTTCCTCGCCCTCCTCTCTGTGTGAGTCAGCAGTTACTACTGATCTCACTAGCTCCCCCTCTAGGCCATCTTCGTGCAGTGCATTCCCTATCTACACCATTGTATCCTCCAGCAGGCCAGTTTTGTCTTCATTTAGACGATTTTCTGTTAACCCCAACAATCTTGTTAATATTAAATGTCACACTAGCCCGCCCTTAGACTATGATCCCACTACTGCACAGCCTCCTCCCACTCCTGGCCAAACCATACTCAAATTTGGACTTTTTAATATCCGCTCTCTCTCCAGTAAAGGACAATTTCTACAGGATTTCATCAGTGACCACAGGTATGATGTCTTATGCCTAACAGAGACATGGCAACAACCAAATGACTTTTCCCAGCTGAATGAAGCATCTCCTCCCGGGTATGTTTACACCAGTCAACCCCGTGCCATTGGACGGGGGGGAGGTATCGCAATAATTCACCGCAAGAAATGGAAAGTATCGTCTGTCTCTATCCCAGCCCACCAGTCATTTGAATCTCTGGTCATTCAACTGACCGGACCATCTCCTACTATAATAGCCGCTGCTTATCGTCCACCTAAGCCCAACACTGATTTCATCAGTGAATTCTCTACCTTCTTCACTCACATATCCTCACTCAGCCCTAACATAATTCTACTGGGTGACTTCAACATACATCTCGACAATTTGAAAAATTCTCTCACAAAAACTTCACATCCTGCCTGGACAGTTTTGGATTACAGCAGTTTATTGACTTTCCCACCCACTCAAAAGGACACATTCTGGACCTGATCTGCTGTTCTGGTACTACTCCTTTTAACTGTTCTGCAATTGATCTCCCCATCTCTCACCATAAGCTTATATTATTTAAGGACATTGACTTAACTGCTCTGAATACTGGCATCACTGCCCTTCCCCCCTTCAACCACTTATCCACTCCCGATGAACTGCTTTTCCATTATAACACTGGACTTCATAATCTCCTCGATTCCCTGGCTCCACTGAAAACACGGACTGTCACCTTCACCCACTCTGCACCCTGGTTTACACCCGAACTCCGTCAGCTTAAGGCTAAAGGACGTCAACTGGAACGCCTGGCCTCACCATACATCAGGACATGTTCCATAACCACATTCTCCACTACAAGGCCATGCTATCTACTGCCAAATCACTTTATTTTGCAAATCAAATCAATTCAAATGATGGGAACACAAAGGCTCTCTTTTCTCTGGTTAACAAAACTCTACAACCCCCGGACTCTCTTCCCCCTCACTTCTACTCAACTGATTACTGCAACGTCATTATGGAATTTTTTAACACAAAGATTGACACTATCCACCAACAGCTAGCTCACAGCACACACACCTCACCCCTCCCACCTGCCAAAACTATCTCCTCTACATTTTCTAACTTCAGATTACCCTCATTTACCGACATATCTGACCTCATCAGGAAAGCTAAGCCATCCACCTGCCAGCTCGACCCCCTGCCAACTGGTCTTGTTAAAGCCTCCATACACTCTCTCACCCCTCTTATAACTGCCTTTGTTCATTCCTCTCTCACCTCTGGTCTTGTCCCTTCGTCTCTCAAATCAGCCTCAGTCACCCCTATACTCAAGAAACCTGGAGCAGACCCCAACAATTTCAGTATCCTCCGTCCTATCTCCAATCTGCCCTTTTTATCTAAAGTTCTTGAAAAAACAGTTGCATCCCAGGTCCATGCCCACCTCTCTGACAATAACCTATATGAACAATTTCAATCTGGTTTTCGCCCTTTACACAGCACAGAAACAGCTCTGTTAAAAATCACCAATGACCTCCTTATGGCTGCTGATTCAGGACTCCTTTCAATTCTCATTCTCCTTGATCTAACCGCAGCATTTGACATAATCTCCCACTCCATTCTCATCCATTGACTAGCCTCCATTGGTATCTCTGACACACCTCTCAATTGGTTCATCTTATACCTCTCTGGCCGCACTCAGTTCATTCAGTTAAAAACATTTACATCCCGCCCATCCCCCCTTTTCTCTGGTGTTCCCCAAGGCTCTGTTCTTGGTCCTCTTTTATTCATCATCTACCTCATTCCCCTTGGCCAGATATTTCATAGGTATAATATTAATTTCCACTGTTATGCGGATGACACCCAGCTTACTTGTCCACCAAACCCAGCTCCACTTTTCCACCCACTTACCTCTCGGACTGTATTCAGGAAATCAGAACCTGGTTCTCCACCAACTTCCTCAAACTCAACAGTAGTAAAACTGAAATTCTTCTCATTGGCACCAAAACCACCCTATCTAATATAAACAACTTCTCTATTCAAATTGACAATTCACCAGTCTCCCCCTCTTCCCAGGTTAAGGGCCCGTCCACACGGAAACGCAAAAACACCGAAACGCATACGTTTTTCATCGTTTTGGCCTTTCGTCCACACGTATCCTGTAAACGCATTGCCCTAAAACGCACTTTTCTGAAAACGGGTCCCAGGGTGGAGAAATTCGAAAACGCAGCTCTTGCGTTTTCATGTGGACGGCGAATATGGGGAAAACGATGACATCGCCACACTCCCGAGCAGCCTTCCACATCCCGCGAGACGTCTCGTAACAACATCAACAACAATGGCGGACTACATGCTAGTTTTCATGCTGGAGACGATGTTGAGCCTATTAGGGTTACTAGGGCAAAATATCATGCTCCTGTGCCACCACGCTGAGCAAAAAAGGCGATTTGTAAACAGCGCTCAAGCTTTATGCGCATGCTCCGCATCTTCATCTCCCTTTTTGGTGAATTTCTGAAACCGAAACAGCGCCACTTATAGGCCTGGAATAGGAAGTAGCGTTTTCGGTCGTGCTGAAACGGATCCTTGTGGACGCGGATATTTCTTGAAACGATGATCGAAAACAGACAGGAAAAAGATCGTTTTCGTACGTGTGGACGGGCCCTAAGATCCTTGACACCACTCTTTCTTTCCATTCTCATATTAACAACATTAATTAGCCTGGTCACGTCACGTCCCGTCTGGACTATTGCAACTCCCTTTTATTTGGTTTACCTGACAAATCCATCCATAAACTACAACTGGTTCAAAACTACGCCGCACGAATCATCACTAGAACCCCCTCCATAAGTCACATAACACCGGTCCTGCAGCAACTCCACTGGCTTCCTGTCAAATTCCGTATCAACTACAAAATCCTACTTCTCACCTTTAAACAACCTCGCCCCTCACTACCTCACTAACCTGCTCCAAATAAACATTCCTGCCCGCACTCTTAGGTCATCCTCATCACAACAACTCACCATCCCACCTGCTCGCTTGACCACCATGGGGTTCAGAGCTTTCTCCCATTCAGCCCCCTGCCTGTGGAACGCCCTCCCGGAACACTTAAAAAATTCAGACTCAGTCACCCCCTTCAAATCTCAGCTCAAAACTTATTTATTCAAACAGGCCTACTCCATTCCATAGTCTCACTTCTATCTCCCATTCTATCTGTCATTCTATGTTCTATATTATGCTTGTGTGTACTTTAATTGTGTTTTATTTTAACTATTTCGTGTATTGAATTGTGTTTTATTTTAAACAATTTGTACGGTGACCTTGAGTGTCGTGAAAGGCGCCTATAAATAAAATGTATTATTATTATTATTAAATATATATATATATATATATATATATATATATATATATATATATATATATATATTTAATAATAATAATAATAATAAAACAAAAATACATTTAAACTGTATTTAAATATATATATATTTAAATACAGTTTAAATACGTTTAAGAATTAGAATTTTTTCATGAGCGTGATATACACTTCTTGCCTTTTACCTCAATGAGGTTAAAGGAGTGCCTGTACTTCAATTTCTAAGTTCGAAGCTCCGAACTCATCTCCTGATCACTTGTGTGATACCGCCCAACTGAACACTGCCTTGCCTCTGATTGGCTTACCATGAAATCTTACCCTACCTTAGCCAATCATCATCACTTCTGCTCCCGTCGTTGTCATTTCTTTGTTTAGAGTAAGGACAATAAATATTTAACAACGACTATAAATTCATTAAAAAATAAAAAGCCGAGGTGTGCTGCATTGCAAATACAAGTTGCTTATGTGTGTCTTTTAAATATGATTAATAGTTGCATTTACCTCGATTGAATGGAGGGGAACGGGTGTTGGCGAGGCATCGACGCCGCGGCTCCAACCAAACCACAACCATCCACTCGTCCCCTCCGCATGCTACTGCGCACACTCCGTCTGCAGTCAATGAACCTCATAAATTTAAGGCAGTTTTACTTAGGAGGAAATAAAAGTAGCGCCTCGTTCATCTCCTTGCAGCATAGAGTCTGTGGCATACGTTCAGATTTCTGTCTTTCTATTTCCAAGTTCATTTTTGCGTGTCCAGTAGATCGCATGCTGCTGTGGAGTGCTGATAAATACAAGCTTGGATGAATTTTTGACTGAAGGAACAACGGACGATTTAAATTTCAACAGGTCAGTATAAATTGTGTTTCTAATTTTCACGTCTGTCTGGCAGAGCTGTTAAGGCGGTGTTAATTAAGCTTTTATTCTTTACGTGTTCCATTTTTCAACAGAAGAATGTTTTAGTTTTACTCTATACGTCTTTTTAAGTGTATCGATCATTAATATCTGGCCTTCATCAAAGTGATCAAAGAACCTTTAGCCTCCAAACAACATTTAAAGTCGTTTTTTTTTTTTATATAAGGTTGAAATCTAATGAGCTGAGACTTTAAAAAAGACAAAGCTCAAACAACAGCAACTGGACGCACTGAGTTTTCCTGAATAAGCTGGGGAGTTTAGATTTTCATTAGTGACATTTGTGGATGGATTGTACCTGAAATTTTCATGAACGTAATCTGTGAACAATCACAGATTCAGTTCACATTCAGTTATAGAAATATAACAGATATTTTTTTTAACTCAGGAATCAAGCAAAGACGTTTCCTGGAAACTGAAAAACAACTCGCATTGTTCTATCTTTGTCTCTTGGATACACCATGACTTTTTTTTTACAGAGGTGATAATAAGGAAGTTCATTACTTTGTTATGAGCTTGCATGCAGGTGCCTACGTGGGATTTTGGAACACCACAATTTGTGTCACGCAATCTTTACATTCTTCTTCACGTTCACATTTGTAAAACTACCAATACACGGTCAATTAAGAAAAGGGGAGACGGTGTTTTTACTCTGTTAAAAGTTGTGAATGATTGTTTCTCAGTTAATGATTTATCATTGCATTCTTTTCTAGGCAGTCTCATATTGTCTAGGATTATGCATTCTCTGATTATTTTTTACTGATTGTTATTTATGGACCCATTCATACTACCCATGTCCTTGTTGCACATTGTCCCTAATTTGCCAGTTTGGGACTAGGCCCAGTCGACTTTATGTTTGTTGCTCAATGCAATGCAAAACTTTTGTCAGACTGAAGGCATTACTGACACAAAGAATGTGTGCTGCCTTCTAACTGTAACTCCAAAGGTTGTAGTTAGCATTGTACGGGCAATTGTATGCACAACTTTTAAAATTACACCTTGTCAACATTTGAAACGTCATCGTAACCGGTTCTGCTGCACTGATCCCTCCTTTAAAGTGAAAAGCTTGGGCTTGAATTGAGCCTGATTGCTCATCAAAAAAAAAGGGGGGGAACAAAAACTTGAAGATAGAGAGAGACAGTGTCAATAGTAGAGTTTTTCTTTTTTACAAGTATTGACCACTTCACGTTTCAAGTTAATCAGTAAGTATTGATTCTTTCTGCCTATTTTCAGGTAACTTGTCCTTTTAAAGTGTTGGTGCATTTCATAGTATTTGTTGAGGAAATATGTTATTATTCAGAATTTTATTACTTTGTTGTTAAATGTCATCTGTAATTAAATCACTTTATTGATGATCCTATTTGTCATAATTTTTTTCAGACTTTTGGAGAATGAATACAAACCAATCAATATTTCTTCTGATAATTGGAACATTTTGTTTATTTGTTTTTTATCACTGGAACGAAGACTTCTCTCAGCATGTAACTAATTATATTCAGGTGAAAATGAAAATTAATTCCAGTCTACGGAAGACACCCAACAATAACACATCCTACATATACTCCTGGCCAAGTTGTCAAAAAAACATGTCAGCTACAGACATCGCAGGATTCAGTTCTCTTGCCCCGCATATCCAAAACTTTCTCTACTATCGCCACTGTCGCCATTTCCCCATGCGGCTGGACGTTCCTGACAAATGCAGAGGAGCTGATAAATCCAGAGAGGTCTTCCTTCTGCTGGTCATTAAAAGCAACCCTGACAACTACGACCGCCGAGAGGTGCTGCGCAAAACTTGGGGAAAAGAGAGGCTATATAAAGGCGTGTGGATTCGAAGGATCTTCATTTCAGGAACAGCAGGTGTTGGTTTTGAGAAGGAAAGACTGAACACACTGCTAAAATTGGAGCAACGTGAGTACAACGACATCCTCCAGTGGGACTTTGATGAGTCATTTTTCAACCTCACCTTGAAGCAGGTACTTTTCCTGCAGTGGATGGACATGAACTGTCCAAACGCGCGCTTCCTCCTTAATGGTGATGATGACGTCTTTGCCAACACAGACAGCATGGTTGAGTACCTCAAAAACCTCAAGGACAATGATGGAAGCAAGCACCTCTTTACTGGCTATCTGTTCCCAAATGAAAAGCCTGTTCGATGGGCACCGAGCAAGTACTATGTTCCACTTCAGGTGCAAGAGTTGGAGTTATACCCTCCTTACTGTGGTGGTGGGGGCTACCTCCTGTCTGGCTATACGGCTTCTGTGATATACAATATGTCAAAGTCCATTATTATTCATCCCATTGATGATGTTTACATGGGCATGTGTCTGGCCAAAGCAGGACTCAGTCCTTTTTCCCATACAGGCTTCAGGACCCTTGGACTGAGCATCCCATCAAAGACAGTGGATCAATATGATCCCTGTTACTACAGAGATTTTTTAGTAGTACACAGATTCTTTTCAGCTAATATGTATATTATGTGGCATAAAATACATGATCCTAACCTGAAATGCGGGAATAACGGACTTTAATGGCTTTTTAACATTTATTGACTTCTGTGGAAAACTGTATCCGTCTGATTTGTGTGATCAGTGAAGACATACAAGTAAAATTCCTGGATCGTTAGATAGATAGATACAGGAATCCTACTTGAGGAAAAAAAAAGCAAGAGTATTGTCTGCGTACATGAATTTAATTGTTTGCCATCTGAGGGCTTTGCTTCTCCAAAGGGTTGAAAGATCAATCTGAAGGATCATGGCAAACATCTTGCGCACAAATGTATTTATTATTCTATTTTTGATACTTTTATCAAATCTTTGTGGCGATGTATTTATTATTTAAATGAAACCATGTGGGACATTTGTGGTGATACACTTTTGAAAAACAGCCAGCAACATTAGTGTGACAATGGTCCCGGTCAGTTATTTTGTGAATTGTCTTTTCAAACTGGTTGTAAAGCGTTCATTTGATCTAATCAAAAGAACTAGCTGAAACAAGGGCAACTGGACTTTTAAGGTTTCTTGAGGACATTTCACCTCGCGTCCCCATAAAGTTTTCTAGAGTCTCTGGCCAATAATGGATCATTACAGTACCATTCATTTGTTTCAGCTTGTTTTATATGGCCTGGATGACTGAAAACCTTCTCAGTCACATTGATTTGATCTTTGTGTTTTTTCTAAAAATCTCTCATACTGTATGTTTTTTTTGTTTTTGTTTTTTTAACTAAATGATATTGAAACCATAATGTGAAAAGATTGGGGTAAAATAGGAATAATCAAGTAAGATTCAAGTCACTCATAATTATTATATTCTGTTAAAAAATATAATTGCCAAAATCATTGCTATGCTTAGGCAGGTGCTTTATTGCTTTGTAAATAGCCAATTTGTCAAATGAAGAAATGTAAATGTAAATGTAATTTAAGTTAATGCTAAACTTGGCTGGCTAACTTCCTCAACTGACAAAAAAGTGTAGTGTTTTGGCATGGTAGCATCTGCTAATCTAAGAATAATGGGGAAATTGCAGTTTGCTGGTGGTAAACATCCATCCTCTCCAGTTTGTCCCCCAGAGCAAACTGGAGAGGATGGATGTGGACCACCAGCTGTCTATCTCACAAAGCCACCACAGTTTGTGAGAAGCAGGAACTGTGTGTCTGACCTGCTCACCAGCAGCATGGGTGGGGACTGTCCTATATATATTATATGTTGTCCTAAAGAAGAAGCTAAGTCTAGATGTGAAATGTGTTTGTGCATAAAGAACAATTTCGGTCTAAGTTTAAGACCCAAACATCTACCATGGGAGTGGGAGTTTCATTTAAATGAAGGGTTTCTGTTTCTTATTTTGAATACACTTAGATTTATTGAAAATAAAGTTAGTTTGAACATGTGTTATTTTTTCCAGCTGTCTGTCTTAGACACGTCAGTACTGCAGGCATTGAACTGGATCTATAACTGTATGTCAGTAATAACAATAGTTACAAGCAGTCAAAACATTGCTTTATTTAAAACCTGCTACAAAATCTTTACTACAATCTTTACCACAATACATGGCTACAGTATACATCAATAGAAGAAGAAAATAATAAATGAAAATAAAAATGTTTCCCACACACTTTAACACAAAGCTTAAAATCCATTTTCAGTTTCTGTATTTTTGCAATTATTCAGACAGCTGTAGAGAGGTGATACCTGCTGTTTAATATATTTACAATGCAATGCCCCTTACATTCTTCTGTCATTTTTCTAGCGTATGAAAAGTTGTTGTTGAATGACGTAAATATGTTAACCTCGTGCTAAATTTGTCTGTTTGTCATGACAATGATTTGCATATATTCGACTGTATTTCTACCATTTTTTATTGTTGTGGGTCCACCATACTCTCTAATGGTTTCTAAATGTACTCATAGAACAGAAGTTACATCCTGGTAACTTCTATTTCCAATTCGCCTTTTGTTGTAGTCATATATGGGCTTACACAATATCTACTAGGGTTGAAGCAGATCATTGCAGACAGTTGCTGTCAGACATTTAACATGCAACTGACACCTTGTCAGCCTTTGAGGTTTTCTCTTTCTTCCTGGGTGATGCTTTCAATTTGGTCTCCCACGTTGGAGAAACACGGCCGCTCGTCAAAGTTGTATGCCCAGCACTGTTTCATCAGACTGTACACCTGGTGTTACAGTGAGAAGACTATGAGTTTGAGAGCAGGTGGTGGAAAAACAACATACATAGAAAATCACTGAAAAAAAAGACATGGTTTTTGTGGCTTTGAGATTGACCAGCTTTGTTGAAGTAGAACAGTGCCAAATAATAATAGTAAACATACCTTGGGTGGGCAGTTCGGAGGAACCGGCAACCTCCAGTTATTCTTCAGAATATTTACTAGATGCATTGATATGGATGTACCTTGCATGTTTTGTCCAATCTCTTGCATGCATAACTAAAACAAAAACAATCATTCATATTAATTCAACATTAAACTGAAATATTGTCCATTCGTCAACAATACTAAACGTCCTTACCCTTTTTGGATTGCGGTTCATATCACAGTAGGAGAAGAGTTCATGGAGAACGACCCCAAAACTCCACACATCGGATTTGTGGGAGAATTTCGACTCATTGATGGACTCTGGAGCGTACCTGAATTAAGTTAGGAAAGCATGGCCGTCAGATCTCCAAGAGCTGAGCACAAAATCAACACAGTCCATGGCTTTCAATTTCAGTATCATGTCAGGTTTTGTTATTTTTTTACTACAGTATCAAAAAGTTCTTCCAAATTGTTATTTTCAGATTAAGTTAAAAGGACCAGTTTGCATTTTGGGAAATATGCTTTTTGCAATCTATTTTCACAAATCCCAGAGACAGGAGCAAACAGCTAGCTAAATACTCTGCTATCAATATCTTTGATCTGGATTTCAGTTTTGAAACTGGAGGAAATCTACCAGAAGATGGGGCTCTCTCCAGGCTGCTTGACACGGTAGTACTCCTTGTCAAAGGGAATAACCTTGGTCAGCCCAAAATCTGCAATTTTCACCAGCGTCTCACTGGCCACTAGGATATTTCTGGCTGCAAGGTCTCTGTGCACAAAACGCAGGGTCTGCAGGTACTCCATTCCCTGGGAAAAGTAAAAAAAAAAAAGATGTTTTCTTTTGCTGTGCAATTGGCGTCACTACCACTGAAGTAGTGAAAATACAAGTATAAGTGTAGGACATTAAACAAGAATGGCACTGCTAAAGCAACTTTCTGTTCCTGCACAATTCGATCACAATGATCTTGCTGGATTCCTCATACAGTGAACAATTGTAAATGTTTTGGATCACATTTCCACAGGATTTCCCTGAAATGACTTTTAGATTTTACGTTAAGAATCCCTTATGCATATGTGAATTTGAAGCTACATTTCTATTTGATATTATTAGTATTTATTCAAATTCATACTGAGGGATGACAGTCAAATGTACAGTATATAAAGTTGATAATCACTGTAGAAGATTTAGTCAGTAATCCTATTCAAATAATATTTTTTAGGAGTGTGACGACAAACATTCTCTTTGAGCTCAGTTACCAGACTCTTACTTTACAGATTTGAGAAGCAAATAGTAGCATCCGCCTGGTGTTGATTTTGTGCCGGTTACTCTCCATGTAGCCAATAAGGCTGCCAAAGGGCAGGTACTCCATAACCAAGCTCATACTGAGGCGACCTGAGAGGAAACAAACCATCATTCAGGAGACTGAGACAACAGAGACAAATAAGTTCAGGCAAGGTTTCAGTTGTTTTCACCAGTAACATTAGATTACAAAAAGCATAAACACAAATAACACAACATGCTCTTTAAAATAAAAAAGAAAAGGCCTTCTAATAAATTTTAACCCTCATGCGATGAAAGCTGACTAAATTATTAAGGCACATTATTATTAATATTTTGTTATTTTACCCATGCTGTAGCAGACTCCTCTGTATTTGACAATGTAGTCACAGTATAAAACGCTGAGGGTGTTGACCTCCTTCTGGAAGTCCTCCATGGTGGACTGCTTGTTGGGCTGCAGCTTCTTCACAGCCACCAGCTCGCCCGTGTTATCGCCCAGCGGGTCGTAGCGGCAAAGTTCAACACTGCCAAAGTTTCCCTGAGAAATAGATTTGAGTCACACAGCTGACAGTCTACTATAAAAATTCCATTTTATTTTTACTGTTTGTTGACCCATACATACTTTTCCCAGTGGGGAGATGTAGCGCAAGTGTCTCTCCTCAAACAATGTCTGCTCGTTGTGGGTGGGGCAGAGGGCTCTGCACACAGAGCTCTGTGTGACAGGCTCAGTAGCGTGAAGTATCACATAGTCTGCAATGACACGATCATGAGTGACAGCTTTTTGGTTTTCAGATGTAGCTGAATTACCTGGATCCAGAAACTTGCATTGTAAAAAGAGATGTAAAAAAACTACTGGCTATAATGACTACCAGCCCGATATAATACACATCATTACCTGAAGTGATGAGGCTGTTGAGCTGACGGATAATACTGCGACAAGAAGGTCGGAAGTCGGGCTGGTAGTCCATACACTGACTGATCAGATCCGCCAACTCTGTCCACTGGGAAGGAGGGAGCTGCTGGAAACGCTCATAAAACTGACGCTTCTGCAAACAAACACATAATGAATAACACCGTTACTGACTGTAGGGGTTTTATTCTTAACCATCTTAAAATCTAGCATTACCGTGTGAAAAACCTTCTCCGTCTTACAAGTTAGTGCATCATCAGGGTGATTTTCAAGCTGTTATTTTGACGGTCTGTAGTTTAAGCGCTGTATTCATACATGTATGATGTATGTAAACATACATAAATGAATCGTTTAAGAATTAATGCAGTATTTTTCTTATTTTCTGAGCTGTTTAAATATGTTCTTACACTGAACGTCATTCATTTATACATCTATCGAATCACATCTTGAAACGTAGAAACAGTGACCTCTAGTCTTTTCCACAGGTGCAGTTTAACTAGACGCTTTTGTGCCACAGTAATGAAATGAGGATCATGTGATTTTGAGTCTCAGTTAATCATTTAACTGCAGTTGTTTGACTTGTCAAGACAGAAGTGGGCTGACCTGATCCAAGTCCCAGCCTCGCAATGGGGAATTGCCATTGTTGAAGATTTCCCACACAGTGGCACCAAAGCTCCACTTATCACACTCAAGGCTCAGGTTGTCTGGGGCCTGCAGCACCTCCGGGGCCACCCAGGGGATCCTGTCCAGGATAACTGAAGAAAGAGCAATTGCATTTACCACACTAGATAATCTGTTTCGTTGGTTTAACTTTTAATCTATCTATGGTCACCAGATCATCAAGCTAGATTAGGAAGATTAGAAACCATTTTAGATTTACCGTCTTTTCCTAACATGGCCACACTGATGCCTGGATCACTCAGCTTGATGAAAGGAGAGCTACCCTGGGATGGGTCACCTTCTCGTGCCAGCAGCAGATTTTTGGCACAGATATTTCCATGAACAATGTTTTTCTCTTCCTGCACGACAGTTACACATTAACAAAGATGCAATGCAGTGACCGATTGTTCAGAGCCAAACTAGTGCCCTTTTAGTATCCTGTAAAGAGTTTATACAGTTGAACTTTATCACTCTGTCACTTTATATTTACACAATGATGCATTTTCAAATTAAAATTTGTATTTTTTTTTTGTAAATCAGGCCGATCCTGCAGCAGAGTGTGTTTTTCTCCTTTCTAAGAAAGTCATCCTCACCAGAAAGTTGAGGGCAGATGCGAGCTGTTTGGATACGTCAAGTTTCCAGCTCACTGACATAGATTTCCCTCTTTTCAAGTAAATGTCGAGAGCCCCATACTTGACGAACTCCTGCACCATGATGTCTGTAAGGCACAGCGAGGATTGTTTTTACAGCTTTACGGCTTCAAAACAAACTGTCTGAAATGCTCACCCGCAGAACGAGGACATGAGCTGGGGGTCACATGAGGATTTCATGCCACTCGTTTTGCTCAATACGAAGGAGAGACTTTAACTTTTTTCATAAGTTGAATCACTGATGCATTCATTCATCTGTTAAATTTACTAGTTCATCTTAACAATCTTTGCAAATGTACCAAATTCTACAGGAATGAAACACACATGGGCATTTTCTTATAGAAAACTTGGTTTTAGCTTACTTTTCACTCCATGAATGCTGACGCCGTATACATGGAGGAGATGCTTGTGTGAAATCTGGCTCATCAAGCTGGCAGCTTCAAACAGGGACTGAGAGGAAACAAGCAAAGAAGCAGCTTTTATTTGATAAATCTATGACGACCTCCAGATATTAAAGAAATGCTTTCTTTTGTAAAAACCCACCTCCCAGCAGTTCTTGTGAACTGAATCAAGCTCTTTCAGTAGAACCTCTGTTGTGTGTTTCTCCCCATCACGAATGTCAGTTTTGTGGCCTTTAAAAATTCGAGTGAAAGAGCCCTGTCCAAGGCTTTCCTCCTTACAGGGAGAGTAGTAACAATATTTGACAACATTATTGACAGTTTAAATCATAGCAAAAGTGGTTGAAATACCAGTAGAGAAAGAATTAGAAAAGGAGGTGGTAAAACATTAATAGTACCACTGACACACCTGTTATGGCTGGTGTCATGTCAACACACTTACCCATT
This sequence comes from Chelon labrosus, assembly GCF_963514085.1. Taxonomy (NCBI): domain Eukaryota; kingdom Metazoa; phylum Chordata; class Actinopteri; order Mugiliformes; family Mugilidae; genus Chelon; species Chelon labrosus. The sequence goes on along the minus strand of NC_140343.1, from coordinate 26,600,435 downwards.
TCAGATGTTCATATTTGATCATGTGGAACTGGATGTGACTGAATTTGTTCCTTTCCAGTGTTGGGGAACCCTGAGCTTCTACAGAGCTGCTGTTGCGGATGATGATCAGATTTGTGAGCTCTTCAGGAACAACAGAAAACATGTTAGTTTTCATCCAGTTACAATGTCATGTCATGTAGTTTAAGCTACATAACATGACAAAGGAAATGCACGGACACCTCTGAAACTTTGTTGTTTGGAAATGGCATTTATATCCAAAACATAACAGCTTATATTTAACAAGTATAAAATGCTACAACCAAAATTTACTTAACTCTTAAGTGGGTTACAAGTTTTAGTTCTGCACCGAAGACTTTAATTATGCAACAATCATTATGGAACGGATGCAGCCGATACAAATATGTAACCAGAATAGTATTAATTAAAGGATTAGCTTATGTTAGCTTATCTCTTATAGATTAAGTATGTAGTGATATCACTGAATTCATTCATTAAGAAAAATACCTTTTGGGCGAGGAGGACAGCAGCGAGCTAATTTGACTGGGACTTCAGCCAGCAGCAGCTTATTGTGTTGATAGTAGCTGGTGAGCTCTCTCAAGCTGGAAAATGATTTCTGGACACCAGGAAGACTGTAGTGCTCATTCTTAATAATGAGACAGTCTTTATAATCAAGTCCAAGCTGCGTCTGCATAAATAAGAGGTTAACTTTCAGTGACATTTACTGTAAGTGGTGACATTTTTATAAAGAACAGCCAAGAGCTTGAGTAGAAGGCAGCTGGAAGACCTTTCACCTCTCATCCACAGAGATTTTTCTCTTTGTCACACTTTATAATACACTGATCAGGCATAACATTATGACCACCTTCCTAATATTGTGTAGGTCTCCCTTGTGCCTCCAAAACCATTGTGACTCATCAGAGAATGGACATCGGCCTTCTGCGGGTGATCTGTGGTCTCTGGTAACAGAATGTTGTTAGTGGGGGCCTTTGGGTCCTATGGGTTGAGGGGAGGGGCCTCTGTGGATCAACCCACAGATACTTGATCACTTTAGTATCTAGTGAATTTCGAGGTCAACACCTTGTGCTGTTCTTCATGTTTTTTTAGTTGTTCTTAAACCGTTTTTGTGTGTGTGCCTGTGTCAGGCTGCATCCTGCTGGGGATGGTTGCTGCCATCAAGGAGTGTCATTGCTATGGGGTGGGGGTGCCTGGTTTGGTCTAGGTGGGTAGTACATGTCTAAGTAGCAACCACACGAATGCCAGGTCCAAAGGTTTCCCAACAGAACATTGCACAAGATGGTCAATGTTATTCACTTCTCCTGTCAGTGGTTTTAATGTTGTGGCTGATAGGTGTAAGTATAATGTAATGCAGAATATACACACTTTAATCGAGATGTTAGGGACATAAATTAATTTTGCAAACATGTGAGTGAGCAAATGTTTCTCTGTTACTGTTTTTATGCCTCTACCAGTGTTAAGAAGAACAAGAAATCATCTGCATAGAGATAAACTTAGACACAGAGGCCTGAAATTTCCAGATCAGACTTTTGATTGTGCTTGCAATCTCTTTAATCCTCCCTGCTAATCTGTCTGCACACGGAATAGAAAAGGTGATTGGGAAATTCCATCCAGTCAATGAAGTACATACAAATATGGACTTTACCCGAACACAAACAGTGAGGAAGAAGTTATCATAGTCCTTGGGACTCTGCCGGAGAACGAAGGTACCGCCTTTACATCCTGACTTTTTCAACTTGTTGACTGCAAACTCAGATCTGATCAGACAAGACATAAAAGACGTATCTAAAAAAGGTGCATGTTCATGGTGGTATAGGATTCAGCGTTTATCAAAGTTACTCACGTGATTGGGCCATGACAGTGGTTTTTGATTCCCTCCAGAATACTTGGTGGGGCGATGTCTTGGCAGAAGAAGTGGCTAGAGTCTGTGGTGAGTCTAAAGTAGCCATCAACAAGTGACACAAACGAGAGTGCTTCTTTGAGACTTTGGAACTTGGCTTCCTGCAATGCAAATTTACCATAAATTAATGAAATGGAAAAGTTAAGATAGAAACAAATGTTTACAGTTTATAGAAAAAACTTGTAATGTTTTAAATGTGAAAGAGTCCTTTACCAGTAATCTGTCATCCTTGCGTGTTATTGTCACCATCCTCCTATCCTGGGGAACCTGTTCATGGCACACCCTCTTGATACTAATGTCAGTGATTTCTTGGAAATCACAGAAGGTCTGCCACTCCTAAAAAAAGAAAAATGTTAACAGATTTAAGGTGGATTATTCTATAATATCTTTATCCATATGTAGCATAAGGGATGCCTCACTCTCTGCCTATTCCAGTCTGTTGCTGTGTGTTTATTGGTCTGTCGTCAGTCAATTAGCTGCGGAGTCACTATAAAAACAGGAAGTTGTTTGCTGGGCTTTTCCCTGACTCTGAGTTCATGCGCCCTGGTTCCAGGTTACGTGACCTCTGTGAGTGTTGGAGGTTTTCTATGAGTCCAGTCCTGTGGAATTTTATTGTTTACAGACCACTAATGGTGATTCTCTGGCATTAGCACGTTACTTTCCTCGGGATTCCCTGCTCATGAGTCTAAATAGTCCCTATGTTTGTTTATTTTATGTAATGTGTTTTGTAATTTTTGTATTTTTGGTAGCTGGGCCTCTGTGGTGGTGGCATGTACTTCGCTGTGCACCCTGGTTTGCTTGTTCAAGAGCGTGTTTAGCTTCGTGTGACTTTGGGGTGACCCTAACCTGAGATACCACCTCTTGCTAGCCCTCCTCTCCACCGGGAAGCCTCAACTCTGAACCAACTTTTAACAGATGTGTGTGACAGTAGGCTCTTAATGTTTTTTTTGTATCAAAAACTGTTTTTACGAATGGAAACTTGTCTCCTGCCTGTTTGCATAACGAACCTGAGTGCCTTATAAGGATTTGTGTACAACTGGTAATCCCTAGGTGAAATTCCCAGGGTGTCGGTTTGTTCTATTTCAACTGGGGCAGAAACCCTTAGCTCCACCATCAGTAGCCCCTCACCACACATAGGTAACTACATGGTGGCATCATGAGGCTTGGTTAGTTTTCTTTTGCATGTCAACACTGATTTGTGTTAAAACACATTTATCTTTGCATGTTTCTACTTGGGACCACCTACACACCCAAATTTTGCAAACTTGGTTTCAGTTTGATAACTCCGGAACTGCAGTTTTAGTACTGAAAGGCAGAAATGGAGACTTTCAGTAAGGGATGACACTTCCTGATTCAGTCTTATCATTCACCATGTGACCCAATTTGCCACGTTTCTATCAAGTCACCCTTTTGAAGAGAGAGCCTCAATTACATGACATAAAATCATATGTCCCAATGCTCTTACCAGGACATCATCAGAATGACTATTCCCACTGATCTGAATTCCTGTTTCCCCAGTAACTCGCACAAGAGAGAAAGCTGACGTTGAGTGTGAGGCAGAGTGATTCCCCCGGAAGGTTTCACTTCCCAGCGAAGGCTCAATGTCAGCCAGTTCGATCAAGTACTTGAGTTTCAAGCTGCACTCGTCTACGGAGCAGTTGCCAAGCTTCTTCAAGAAACGCTTGAGGGTGTTCCGGATTCGAAAGCGGTCCAGGCGGCTTCGTTTCTGGATCTCGTGGCGATGTGACTTGGGAAGGCAGGATTTGTAGCTAAAGAGGAAGAGCATTTGTTTTCACTGTACAAGAAAGGAGGAAACATTCAAATCCTGTGTAGCGCTTCAGACACAGACTTAAGTAAAAAAAAATAATAATGAAACGCCATCCATGTAAATACCTGACATTCTTGCAGACCTCTCTTACACTCTGATTGCGCTCCTTAGCCATTCTCCACAAGTCCAGCACAGCAAGGCCAAGGCATTCCTCCTGGGCACTCAGTGGAGGAGAAACTCCTGCTTCACTAGCAATGAAGTCACTTCGCAACTTAGTGTAAAAGGAAACAGATCAGAGATTTGGTCTTTAACTTATGAATAATGAATAATACTGGCCATGAATTGTGTGAGAACTGTGCAATAATCAGTGTTTCACTTCTACTTCCAGACCTTCTCCGACCATGAGAGGGTACTATCAAGTATAAACCTGATTTGTTTCACTGATGATGTTTTCAAAATTTAGAATATATAATTACCAATTCTGTTGATGTTAAATAAATGGATAATTTTGTGCTTTACCTGAGCAAAAAGATAATCAATGACGCTGTAGTCGAGCACCGGACAGATTCTGTCTCTGGTCAAACTGTAGCGGAACGTTGTTCTCGTTCCTTGTCCAAACCAGTTTCCAAAGAAAAACCTTGGCACGAAATAAGAAATCAATTACAGACTGTAGCAGAGACACAAAGATTAACCTGAGTTTTGTTGATTTTCTTTCTGTATGGCTGTTTTTCCTGATATGAATCTGAGTTACGTTCGCTCACGTAAGATAATTTGACATGCATATCTTTCTGAAGTAAATGAATGAACTCATGATGTAGGAATTTTTACGTACCTGACTCTGAAGTGAACATGTAAGTTTTCATCTGTGTCAAACATGTGTGACGGAGGATACCAAAACGAGAGATCGGATGATGCCAAACCAAAAAGACTTAGGTATACTGGTAAGATTCCTGGAGAAGGGGAAAACAAATAAACATCATCTGGATATGGCTGGTCATTTATAGGTAACTACAAGAGGCATAAAATACACGATACTGTGCAGTTTTATGAACAAACTTTGGCATCAGCCATGAGAAGAGTTCAGTTATTTTCTGACTTTGTCATTAAAATCTTACCACATTTTTCCCCTGCTTGGATGCAGACATTTTCAGCGGATATATGTCCAGATGAAATTTGTATTGTTGTCTCTTCCTTTGCGCCAGGGAAGAAGTAGAGGTGTACTTGTAAATTGAGAGCAGTGCTTGAACTGGACCTCTGGCTGCCCCCACGGTCTCTGATCACCAGAGGGGTTGACTCTTCCTCACTGTGATCCATGGGTTCGTCTGAGAACAAAATCGACAACTAAACATCAAAAGACTACACTGGAAGTGAGTGACCTACTTTGACAAAATACTGGAAGGTTTAATCTACTAGGCTTAATGATTTTTTTTCTTTCTTTCTTTTTGGGAAATTTAGTCAAATATTCCATTCTGACTCATCTTATTTTGTGTTTCATAAAGGTGTTGGTGTCATATTAGATAAATATGCATTTCTGTAAAGCTCAGTTGATGGTTTTTCATTATTAAATCATCTGCCATTGTTTTGAGGGTTTACTGAACCTGAACCCGACAAAAATACTTGGGAGTTTTTGTTGCGCCATGCTCACAGACACACTGGGCACCACTGTAGATGGTGATTCATAAAGTGCAATGAGACGTCATGAGAAATTACAGAAAGCCCTGTTTACTCAGTCAAAGTCATCAACCAAAGGTCAGACTCATCAAGAGGGCTCGGCAACGTCTCTACTTCCTGAGGACGCCTCATCCATCCTGACAGCCCTCTACAGAAGCCCCATTGAGAGACTCACTACCGACATCAACACGCACAGCGCTCTCCCGTACAACCAAAAACCCCTTGCACAAGCCACTTCCAGCCGAGATGAACACTTGCACGACAAATACAGCACAACTATTTTTTTTTTTGTACAGTCTTTATAAATAATTTATGATCTCTGTGGTAATTTGAACTCTTTACCACTGTCATCATTACCCATCCTTGTCAAAATAATGCTCATTCTGTATATATGACAATAATGATGTTCACTAATGATGTGTCATTTTTATTTGTACATACAATTAGCCTGAACAGCTGTATCTGACAAAATTCCAGTATTCATAAATTAATTCAGTCATTCATTGTACAGGTAGCTGTGAATATCAATAACAATGTACAGTTTGGGAAGTTTTCGTGTATCACATTCTTGTTTCATAAATGTAGGATGAGTTATCCACATTTTGAGGAATCCGAACAGACTGGAGTGCTCTGTTGAATGTGAGCATCTCCTGCAGGTTACTGATTGCTGCTCATTACCTGCGTTGCCATTGGTTTCAGCCAAGTGACGTAAGGGCTATAAAAAAAAATCTAAATAAGAAACTGTGGCAGCAAAAGCATCTCACTTTTGGAGAAATTAAAAAACAGAAGCATTTTGTTTTTCTTAAATTAAACTGCTACATATGCTTTTTTTTAGATAGTGAGAAAGCAACGAAAGGTAGGCCAATGACACGTTGCTGATAGGACGGCAGCTTCCTAATTTAAGATCGTAAACGCCACAAGCTCCCGTTCAAACAGCATTCAGTCAACGCATTATAGAGAGATATGCATAACCATTCTCTGTGTTCTCTGTAAACATCACATCCTTGATATCATCTAAACACCAGAACAAGCCTTATACACTCCCAGCCGTGTAAAAAACACTGTTTAGAAATGACATTTCTAGACTTGTGGGGATTCCCGCTACACTAAAAGAGACTACTAGACGTGACCTGGCATAGACTGAATCAGGAACAGCATAAAATTCACAACACTATGTAACGATGGTTCACATTTTCATTCTTTCCTTTTCTCAGGTTACATCAATAATAACATAGATGTGGTGGCTGGCTCATAAAAAAAAAAAAAAAACATTAAAATAAACAAAAGTAAGTAATAATCATTATGTCACTATAGTTTATGACGATGTACTTTAATGAACAACATCCATCCATTGTCACAGCCAGGAGTGAAGCTGATAAGTAGCTAAAACAGAAAGCAAGCAGTCTGTCCATTAAGTAACGTCATGTCAACATAAAATCTAACTCTTGACATTTCTAAGCAGTTATTGCACATAAACCACTTCTCATTTCCAATTTTAACACTGAACATAAGCATCATGTGTTCCATGTGTTACCTTTACGCGTGTGTCGCCAATGTCCTCATTTCATTAATTTGTTCCTGTAAACCAAGACCTTCTTCTTTGACTTATGCGCTTGTGCTCTTTGCGTATGTGTGTTGACAGGAAGTTGAATAGGATTTCCTGATTTAGACAAGCACCTACAGCTTCTTCTTCGTGTCTGTCAAACTGTTTTCAACCCACAGCATTAAAAGTGGAACTTTTGGATGTAACACAGTACACATTTCAATACAATCTGTCTGTAAGGGTTTATGTTGCACTTGACAGTTTTTTTTTTTTGTTTTTTTTGATAAAATGACTGACATCTCTTTGAAAATAAGACGACACCTGTTACCATTTAACTTCCTCTTCTGAAATGTTTCTCTTTCTCCTTTAGTCCACAACGCAGTTTAAAAATCTAAAAGGACGTGGTCTTCAGAGGATGAACGAGTTGATCAAACATGCATACACCATTCAGCCACAACATTAAGACCACTGACCGGAGAAGTGAATAACACTGACCATCTTGTGACAATACAATGTTCTGCTGGGAAACTTTTGGACTTGGCATTCATGTGGTCTAGACCTGGCATTCTAGACCAGACCAGACACCCCCACCCCACAGCAATGACACTCCTTGATGGCAGCAGCCATCCCCAGCAGGATGCAGCCTGACACAGACACACACACAAAAATGGTTAAGGAACAACTCAAATTCACTAGATTACATACTGATACTGAAGTATCTGTGGGATGATCCACAGAGTTAGACATCCAGCATGACAACAGCTAGACAAATTAGACACAAAACAATATGATGAAATTAAATGCTTTAAAAACCCATAACATTTTGCTCTTATCAGACCTCAGTCAATAAACATCGGTAACACTGCCACATATGCTGAACGCTGCTGTGGTCAAAGAGTGCTTTCGTACAGGAAGACTTTTATAAGCATGCTCTAAAATGAGTTTTCATAACGTGAGACACGTTAAACGGAAGTCGTTCTGCAGTGAAAGCAAATGCAGTTCCGTGGAGAAATCAACTCATCTGACATTACAGGAAAAGAGAACCAGCTGACAGATGCGGCTTCTCTGTTCAACACTAGAGCAGTTTCCTGTCACTAGAAAACCACCTGGAGTGATCTGCAAGCATTTTACATTCAAATCCAGTCACACCTTTCTGTATTTTCTCCTTTTTCCTGAAGCTTTTCAAACCTCATCTGCAATTTAACCTACTCCTCTCTAACAGTAGCCTACACTTCAGGGTAGGCTCTCGTCACTTAAAACACTTTTTCTTGCAGACAACCTTTCTTGCAGAGATAGCAACAGTGATAATATTTTAAACAGACTAATTTAAATAATAATAATAATAATAATAATAATAATAATAAATGCTCTGAAGAGTTACTGTGTAGCTGGTTGGATCAACAGAGACTCCAGTAACATTAATTTCTGACAAGTCTTTCTCTTTGGACACGTATGGGACAGAAATAGTCAGAGAAGAGCGCACGAATGTGCTGTGCTGCTCATTTGCTTGTGTGTGCAACACATCATTTGATGCTGTTCACTTAACAGTATACTGTTCACTAATCTGCGTGCAAATACAAACCATTTTTACCTCCATAGATTTAATTATATTAACACCTGTACCCTGTATGAGTAATACAGATGCTGGCAAGGGCTGGGTAAGTTGCAAAAGAAGGAAATTAGCTTTTGCATCCCGGATTGTAGAAGATTCATATGAAGATTATTTCTAATTTCACCAGAAATTTATCTCTCTTGTTATGTTATAACTGGAAGGTCACACCGGCCTACTTTCATAATCTTTTTATTATATGATGCCTGAACTTGAAACAGATTTTTTTTGTTGTTTTGTTTTCTTTTTCTGAATGTACAACTATTAAACACTGCCAGTACGACAGACTAAATAGCTTCCACTGCAGCATGATAGCTCACTTCCATGTGAGAGAGAAGCCTTAAGGTAGTCATGTTTATACAGTCTACAGTCAGAGTGAGAGGAGCCCATGATTTTGTTTTGTCATTATTGGATTATTCACAAGGCCAGCTATTCATTCATTCATCTTCTGCTGGAGCCTATCCCAGCTGTCATCAGGCGAGAGGCGGGGTAAACCCTGGACAGGTTGCCAGTCTATCACAGGGCTAACACAGAGACAGACAACCATTCACACTCACACTCACATGCACACCTACGGCCAATTTAGAATCACCAATTAACCTAACCAGCATGTCTTTGGACGGTGGGAGGAAGCTGGAGTACCCGGAGAGAACCCACGCAGACACAGGGAGAACATGCAAACTCCACACAGAAAGGCCCAGTCGGCCCATGGATTCGAACCCGGGACCTTCTTATTACAAACACTTTTGAATCATATTACATTTCTGCACTTGTTTTCTTTTCTTTTCAAAATGTAACAATGAATTCAGCATTTACATTTTCAAACTGTCATGTAACATCATCAGTTTGTATCATAAGATTCCACATGTACGCTTTAGTTAGATATGTGTATCTATGACAGATGTATGTTTATCTTGCTGTTCTATTCTCTCTTCTGTCTGTACCCAGCTGGCCTTAGTCAGATACGTCCCTCCATATGAGCTGGGTTCTGCTCGAGGTTTCTTCCTGTTAAAAGGGCAACCGTCGCCGTCAGGCTTGCTCTGGGGGTTTCAGGCCGGGTTTTGTAAAGCGTCTTGAGACGATTAGTATTGTTATTGACACTACATAAATAAAATTGAATTGAATTGAATTGAATTGAACACAAATCTTTATTCCTACTCTCCTTTTCCTCCCACGTTGTGTAACTGACCTGTGTGCAGTCTTTAATCTCATAACTGTTCACATGGGTTTGTTTCAAGGTCCATGATAAAGGCTGGGTTTTACAGTCAAAAACACAAAGCACTAACTGTTCACTTACACAGCCTTGCTGATCAAGTATCTGTGGGATGCACTGGAACAACCTGATCCACAGAGGCCCCTCCCCTCAACCAACAGGACCCAAAGGCCCCCACTAAAAACATTCTGTTGCCAGACACCACAGGACACCCTCAGAAGGCCCATGTCCATTCTCTAATGAGTCACAACTGTTTTGGAGGCACAAGGGAGACCTACATAATATTAGGACGGTGGTCATAATGTTATGCCTGATCAGTGTTTATATACATGCACCGACCAGTTTTGAAAATAAATGCATTCTAATATAACAGCTAAATTAAGTTGGAACAGCATAAAAAGGTTGTAACTCAACCATATGATCTATTTGGAGGACGTAGTTTGTGATGCTGTCGAACTGGATTGAATTAAAAACAAAAGTGTCTCTGTATTTAGCCTTGAAAAAAAGTTGTATTTCTGGTGCGACTTCACCTGCTACCAAAGTGCATGGATGAGGAAAAGAAATCGCAAAAAGATCGAATGGAACAACTTTTATAGTCCAGTAAAGTTGTTCCATTACTACAGGTGCTGCTGGAGTCTTGATCTTTCTGTTATGTCCCATGTGGACACTGGTAAGGGAAACTATGTGAGAATGCTGTTTGTTGACTACAGCTCAGCATTCAATACCATAGTCCCCTCCAGACTGGCCTCTAATCTGCATGACCTGGGTCTGGACTCCTCCCTGTGCAGGTGGATCTACAGCTTCCTGACTGGCAGACCACAGGTGGCCCGAGTGGGTCACCACTCTTCAGCCCCCCTCACTCTCAACACGGGAACCCCCCCAGGGCTGTGTGCTCAGCCCTCTGCCGTACTCGCTGTACACACATGACTGCGAGGCCACGTCAGACTCCAACATTATCATCAAGTTTGCTGACGACACCGCTGTTCTGGGACTAATCTCACTATTTAGTAAGGAAAAGAATGGTAGCCTTACGGTACCAAAAGAGAAGCTTGAGGAGTACTTGGAGGAGGTGCATAAAGATACTGACAGGTTTAGAAAATTGGCACTACCCTCTGATATTCCACCTATTGGTGAAATAGTTAGCCAGTGTGATGATAGCCCACTAAGGTGGAAAGAGGTTCAAGAAGTGGTAAGACGTGCAAGAGCCTCTTCAGCCCCGGGACCTAATGGGGTCCCCTACCGGCTGTATAAGAGTGCACCAGATGTGCTGAGGTTCCTGTGGAAATTGATGAAAGTAGTATGGAAGAAACAGGTTATTCCCAAGGCATGGCGCAGGGCAGGGGGGATTTTTATTCCCAAAGAGAGGGACTCATTGGAAATAAGCCAGTTTAGACCAATTAGTCTGCTTAATGTTGAGGGGAAGATTTTCTTCAGTGTTGTGGCACAGAGGTTGTCCAGTTACTTGGTGAAAAACAGACTAGTTGATACGTCGGTGCAAAAGGCTGGGATCCCCGGCTTCTCTGGATGCTTAGAGCACACCAGTATGATTTGGCACCAAATTCAGTTAGCAAAGCAAGAGAAGAGAGACCTGCATGTTGTATTCTTAGACCTGGCTAATGCGTTTGGGTCAGTGCCACATAGTTTGTTATGGGAAGCATTTGACTTCTTTAGAGTTCCAGGTAGTATAAAAAACTTAGTCAAAGCATACTTTTTAGATATTCAACTCTGCTTTACCACAGCAGAGTACTCTACAGCATGGCAGCAGCTGGAGGTAGGCATTATGGCAGGGTGTACAATCTCTCCACTAGCCTTTACAATGGCAATGGAGGTCATTGTTAGGGCTTCCAAATGGGTGGAAGGTGGAGAAAGGGTGCAGGGAGGGCTTCGCCTCCCCCCAATTAGGGCATACATGGACGACATGACGACAGCAACGTCAACCGCTCCTTGTACCAGAAGATTGCTGGATAAGCTAAATAGCAACCTGCAGTGGGCTAGGATGAAAGTGAAGCCTATTAAATCTAGGAGTATTTCTATTGTTAAAGGAAAGGTAGTAGATAAGAAGTTTGTTATAAATGATGAGGTAGTTCCCACAGTGCTGGAGAAGCCAGTGAAGAGTTTGGGAAGATGGTATGATGCAAGTCTCAGTGATAAGGCGCAGTTTGAAGGGTTGAGGCAGGAAATGATTCAAGGCATTTCAAGCATAGACCGGTCAGGGCTACCAGGGAAGTTAAAATTGTGGTGCTGGCAATTTGGTTTACTGCCTCGGCTAATGTGGCCGCTGACGGTGTATGAGGTTGCCCTTTCAAAGGTAGAAAAGTTGGAAAGAATGATTAATTCATTTATCAGAAAGTGGCTTGGTGTCCCACGCTGCTTAAGTGACACAGCCTTGTATGGGAAAGGCATTCTGGAGCTCCCAGTTACCAGCCTAACAGAGGAGTTTAAGTGTGCTAAAGTTAGACTGGAAATGACTCTTACTCAGTCAAAGGATCCAGTGGTTAGGAGTGTAGCGCCTACTATTAAGACAGGGAGGAAGTGGAAGGCAAAAGAGGCAGTGCAGCAAGCACAGGCAGCTCTTAAACATAGGGATATCATAGGTCATGTACAGCAAGGGCGTGGAGGCCTAGGGCTGTGTGCAGGGAAACCTCTGTGGAGCAAGGCATCAGCAGGAGAGAGGAGAAAGATGGTAGTGGAAGAAGTACAGAAGCAAGAGGAAGCAGTTAGATGCTCGAAGGCAGTGTCGCAGGCTAAGCAGGGTCAGTGGGTGAACTGGGAGAGTGTGGAGAAAAGGAAGTTGAAGTGGAGAGAGCTTTGGAGCATGGAGGCTAGCAGGATTAGATTTATGTTAGGGGCTTCTTATGATGTGCTGCCAACTCCCCAGAACCTAAACCAGTGGGTAGGTGAGGATAATGCCTGTCCACTGTGCACTTGTGTCTGCACGCTTAGACATATTCTGACAGGTTGTAAGGTTAGTCTTTCCCAAGGACGTTATACCTGGCGTCACAATCAGGTACTGAAATGTTTAGCAGCTGCAATTGAGGAAAAACAGTTGAATATAAATTCCATGGCCGTTAATAGAGAGAATAGATGTATTGAGTTTGTACGGGAGGGAGAAAAGGCTACGGGACAGCTAAGAGTAGGAGGAGCCTGGCAGATGAGAGCGGATTTAAATGGACAACAAGTTATTCCAGCTGAGATAGTTAGCACTCGACTACGGCCAGATCTGCTGTTGTGGTCTGAGCCAGAGAAAGTAGTTTATTTCATAGAGCTGACTGTCCCGTGGGAAGATAGAGTTGAGGAGGCTAATGAGCGAAAAAGAGCTAAGTATGCAGAGTTAGCAGCAGATGCAGAGCAGAATGGATGGAAGGCTTATGTCCGCCCGGTAGAAGTGGGCTGCCGTGGATTTGTGGCAAAGTCGGTGATTGCTCTGCTGAGTGAGCTGGGCATACGGGGAAGGAGCCAGAGGACTGCGGTTAGCAACATGTCCCGGGCAGCAGAGAGAGCCAGCGACTGGTTATGGGTGCGCAGGAAGCATGCTAGCTGGGGAACTAGCTAAGGTAAGGATGGCCGCATGTAGGCCACGGTCGATTTGTTTGTTTCGCGATTTGTTTGTTTGTTACGTGTTTTCGGCCCGCAGTAACGGGGCGAATCATGGTAGATTTGTTTGTTTGTTAAGTGGTTCGGCCTGCATCAACGGGGCGAATCATGGTAGATTTGTTTGTTAAGTGGTTCGGCCTGCATCAACGGGGCAAATCATGGTAGATTTGTTTGTTTGTTACGTGGTTCAGCCTGCATCAACGGGGCGAATTATGGTAGATTTGTTTGTTTGTTACGTGGTTCAGTCCGCATTAACGGGGCGAATCATGGTAGATTTGTTTGTTTGGCTCGTGGTTATTAGTCACTATATTAGCTGTTGATAGACATCGAATGGTGAGGGTTGTGCAGTGGCGGTGTGGAGGGGGGGTGGCTCCAGGACGCTGGAAGTCACTGTTAAGCCTTCTCGAGGTGTCGTGGGCCTAACTTAACGAAACATCGGTGAAGGGAGGTGCCCACTTGAAAACCCCAATGACATGCTGCATACTGCTGTTGTCTTCTTGTTGCGTGGTAGCTATGGTTAGCTGCTGAGCGGGCCATACAAGCCAGCAGCGTTTAGTTAGTTTATGCTTTACAATGTCTGAACTATGCTGCTCAATGGGCTTACAAGCCAGCAGCTTTTACTTAGTTTATGTAGATTATAGGTTAATTGTCATATTATATGACCATAGGTTTGGTAGGGTCTCTTAGCTGAACAGGGCCTCTAAATGTGTTTTACCTGGGATTTTGGCACAAGGGATTATAACATCTTATCCTGTGTATTACTGAATCCCACGACGACGAGACAGCCTAAGGGAGGGAGGTGTCCCACCTGGAGGACTGGTGCTGGGAGAACCACTTCCTGCTGAACGTCAGCAAAACAAAGGAGCTGATAGTGGACTTCAGCAGGAAACAGTAGAGGGACTTCCATCCACTCATCATCTGTGGCTCTGAGGTGGAAAGAGTGGACACTTTCAGATACCTGGGAGTGACCATCTCACAGGACCTGTCATGGACTCATCACCTGAACACCTCCTCAGACTCCTCAGAGACTTTAAGCTCCCTCTCAAGGTGCTCAGGAACTTTTACACCTGCACCATCGAGAGCATCTCAAACAGCCCAGTCACCCCGGACACTCTCTCTTCTCTCTACTGCCATCAGGCCGGCATTTCCAATGCCTGAGGACAAAGACTGAGAGGCTGAAGAAGAGTTTCTATCCACATGCCATCCACCTGCTCAACTCTGAGCCTTAACTGGACTTAAATACCACTGCACCACTGCACTTTAGTCACATAACTGTTTTCAATACTGTAAATGTGTGTATATATACAAGCTATCCCTCTTTAAAGGAACAGTATGTAGGATTGTGGCCAAAACTGGCCAAAACTGGTACTGCAATCACTTTCAAAATACTGTAGAACGGTGTATCCCCTCAGCCTCCCCCCTGACTCGAGGTTGCCAGCTAAGCTGCAGGATCCAGCAGGAACGTAGGCTGCTACAAGGAGCTTCCAATGGCAAGTGACGAGTCCTACACAGTAAGTTATTTTTTTCTGTTAATAAAGTTTATGCTTCACGAGAGATGTTTTGCGAAGTAATTATGTATCGCAAAAATTTACTAATGGCGATTAGCCAAATATTTCGTAAAGATGTACTGTAATACCACATTTCAGTCGGAACATAGATTGTTTTCATACCCTGCTAGTGGTGCGATAGCGCTTTTTATGAACGCATTTAGCACGGGCGACCATGGAAAATCCACTGTCTATATGTACGGAAGCACGGGGCTTTTAGCCTATACCAACAAACATGGTAGAATATAGCATCCAAAAGTCGAGGGTCAATTCCATGCCATTCCGGACTTTGTCACGACGTAGTTCGGATTCATAACGAGGTCTTTTAGGTTAAGTAACGTTATACATGTTTTATCCGACACGTTCGTAGCTGCAGCTGTGGTAACTAGAGCAGAGCTGGCAACCCGGAAGACGAAACTCTACTGACTTCGTGATTAGTAGATAGCTGGAGGGTGGCGCCTCAGACCAAAACACAACATGACAACAACAACATCAGTTGAGGGCTGCAACTTTCACTTTTAAATGACAATATCCTGGCCGGACCACTGTTGTCAGTGATATAAGTATTTGAAATGAACATGATTTCTTCATGTCTAGTGACATATCAGGGCCATTTTATGATTAATTGAAATACATTTCTTACATACTGTTCCTTTAAGTTTACATTTCGAGCTTACAGTCTATATTTTATATTACAGTCAATATTTATTTTTTCTCAGTTTTACATTTACACTTATATTGTTTACCTTGTGTGTCATGTGCAATTATTACTGTACTTTTTTTTACTACTGACTGCAGGTACAAAAATACATTTCACTGTGTATTGTACTATATATAACTGTGCATGTGACAAATAAAAACCTATCTTATCTTATCTTATCTCTATCTTATCTTATTTAGCCTTGCCCATTGACTACAGTGGGGATGTCAAAATAATGGAAACACGTTTCAGTGCAGTAACACAAACCACAGCATCCAGCATGACAACACAGTTGAAGCAACAGCTATAAATAAATGCCGAATAGCTTACCCTTCATTAAGAAAAGATTTAGAGCAGGGCTGTTATATTATTGTAACATACACTACCTGGACAAAAACAAAGTCACCACCAAAAAAAGGTCACAGACTCTAATGTTTCATTGGACTGCCTTTAGCTTTGATTACAGCCCGCATTTGCTGTGTCATTGTTTCGATAAGCTTCTGCAATGTCACAAAATTTATTTCCATCCAGTGTTGCATTCATTTTTCACCAAGATCCTGTATTGATGATGGGAGAGTCTGACCACTGCACAAAGCCTTCTCCAGCACATCCCAAAGATTCTCAATGGGGTTAAGGTCTGGACTCTGTGGTGGTCAATCCATGTGTGAAAATGATGTCTCATGCTCCCTGAACCACTCTTTACCTATTTGAGCCCCATGAATTATGGGCATTGTCATCTTGGAATATGCCCGTGCCATCAGGGAAGAAAAAATCCATTGATGGAATGACCTGGTCATTCAGTATATTCAGGTGGTCAGCTGACCTCATTCTTTGGACACATAATGTTGCTGAACCTAGACCTGAGCAACTGCAGCAACCCCAGATCATAGCACTGCCCCCACAGGCTTGTACAGTTGGCACTAGGAATGATGGGTGCATCACTTCATCTGCCTCTCTTCTTACCCTGACGCACTGTTTCCCCACTGTCCTTCCAGTTTTTAATAATGCGTTGGACAGTTCTTAACCCAATTTCAGTAGTTTCTTCAATCTCCTTAGATGTTTCCTCTGCTTGATGCATGCCAATGATTTGACCCTTCTTAAACAGACTAACATCTTTTCCACGACCACGAGATGTGTCTTTCAACATGGTTGTTTAAGAAATAAGAAGCTACTCCGTATCAACGGCGTTTGGTAAACCCAAGCCAATGGAAAATAGCCAGTCTAAATAGTTTACTAATGTGCAGCAGCAGCAGCCAGATAATCTCACTACATTGGTTCAAGGGCACACATAAATGAAGATATGTGCTTAAGATAAGATAACTGAGCTGAGATAAGTTAACGGATAAAGTAATTTGAGATTATAGAAAACTTCATTGTTGAGAGAATCTCCATCAAATTCATTCACCTTAAGATCAGGACAGTATTACAATTGTAATTCATTATTTCTGTATGCAGTTTTATGCTATATAACATAACTTGTTTGTTTAAAATAGTATTTAAAAAGTCACTCTGATGTTTGATCTCCATTTTATGGAACTGCCGAGCTGAGTCGTAACATTCAAAAAAATGTACCAATGCACGCGATATTGAAACACTTTATAAGTACGTGGGATTGTTGTATGCCATGCTGTTTGTGCTGCTTTTATGTCTTTGTGTGAATCAAGTCTTGTACAGGACTTTTCACCCTGGGGGTGATTAAAGAATGACAGGTTACCTATCACATGAAATCTTTTTTGTCTTAACTACTTGTTAAAGTCAGCAGCCCATGTCTCAGGTCAGCGATTGGTGTGATCAACATCTTCATCCGCTCATACCCGAACTACCCACAGCATGGACAGTGAAAACATAAGCGTCACTGACTTTCTCATCCATTTTTCTTCCTTTCTTTCTTTCCTCTTGTCTAATTGAAAGAAATTTTTAGAAAGCGCCGTAATTATTCTGTGCTGAGGAAGATTCTTTGGTCATTTGTGAGCCCTCATCACAAAGCATAGATGTCAGAGCGGTACAACTGAAATAAAACGAGAAAATGCAGAAAGGAGGCTGCCTCTTCTACAAACTTCATGTGTGGGCTGACACTTAATCTGAAACCATCAGTTGATGAATCATCATCATGTCCCAAAATCTGAATTTTTGAGGTTGTGTTGCTCAGAAATGAAGACATTTGGAGGTTGACTTGGGCTCTGGGAAGGAAAAACAAAAACAATAACTCAATAATTGAGAAATAACTTTGCAGAATAAAGAAAAAGGACGATGAACCTTCAATTTAAACCTGGTGGAGTTATCATTTTACATTTTCCACCTTCCTTCTCTGGACATGACTTTCTCAAACGCACAAGCAAATGTAAACATGTGATAAAACACACACACACACACTCCCACTCAGGATTATGAACTGCAGAAAGTAGGTTACTTTCTCTCTCCGGCAGGCCCCCTCCCCTTCAATATTAACCATTTATCCATCAACTGCTTGACCTTTTCGCTTTGGTCACGCACTGTAAAAATCCAACTGCTGACCTCACCTGTCCCTCTCACCTTACACACCTGAGCGCTTACATGCAAGGAGTCGCTTGTGATGTGCTCGGGGGCGTGCACAGCCAAGAAGTTGTATGGACGAGAAGCAGCAGCTGAGGAGTGTAGATGACTGTCAGCACATTCCTTCCTCAGTGACTGAAGTGAGTGGAGCTGCAGTGGTGAGTCTTTGAGAATTTGTTTTATTCAACGTTCTAATTAAAAAATAATAGATTTGCACTCAACGGCAGGTGTGTAACCCCAATTTGATTCTAGACTTTATACAACATTTATATTGGTTATCCACAGGTTATATTTTTTTATGCTGCACCTATATTTGAACTGTTGTTGGAGCATAATTGGAACTTTTTCTGGAATATGCTTTTATATGAAGTTTAAGTTTTATATGATTATATTTTTATTTTATTTTATTTTCAATTGAAAGCAATCAATGGGGCAAACAATCAAACACATCTTCAGTCATGCATTTGGGCACTTGTGGAGAGTAAAAAGTTTACTCGCTAAATCACTTCTCACACAGAAGTGATTTAGCAATTCATGATCACACCGAACAAACAGACGTAAGCTGTTTGGCCGCCACTCAAGCATCTTTCTGATCCAGTGCGACTATCAGCAGGGCAGAGAAACACCAGCAGAAAGTTTAAGGAAAGCTCGTAGACACAGCAGATGAGCAAACACACAAGACTAAATAAGTAAAATCATGGTTCACGGGAATGATATTGATTATTTTCTACGTGATCGTGGGAACATAATGGTGAAAAGGTAGCACTGATAGCATTTGATTGTGAGCATTTGATTCTTTTGATACTTGGCTGAGGATAGGACACACTAGAAACCTTATCATAAATGTTTTTTACACCCATACATTAAGAACAGACGTGGAGTTTGTTCTGAATGTATGGGCAAGCGAAACAGCACAAGGATTAAAACAAATTGCAAAGATTTCCATGGTTAACAACACAGGAAAATTATTTTTTTTAAAATAA
This sequence comes from Chelon labrosus, assembly GCF_963514085.1. Taxonomy (NCBI): domain Eukaryota; kingdom Metazoa; phylum Chordata; class Actinopteri; order Mugiliformes; family Mugilidae; genus Chelon; species Chelon labrosus. The sequence goes on along the minus strand of NC_140343.1, from coordinate 26,581,360 downwards.
TTTTTGCATTGAGCCCGAGTGGGTCCACTTTTTGTTTCCAAGCAACAGGATTTATTAATTACTGCAAACAGTGTTAAGTCTCAATATCAATCGCAGCACAAAACAAACAAGAATCAACGTTATTCTAAAGACAATAAAGATGAATGGTCAAATATAAACGTAAGTGTCTCTGTTATATTTGAATCAACTGTAGCTTCTCAGAGCAATGTTTTGTTTGTGGAACGTTACGTGGTCCTCCAATCCTCATCATGCACTTCCAGTGACTGACAGTTGGTGGTGCTATAGCACAAAAGAACACATCAATGCCCACAGCTTAGGCAGCAAAGAAGAAGACGGCTAGCTAGCAAACACAGACATGAACATTTTTCAGTGACATAAAATAATTACTACTTTTAAACATGATTTTTTTAAATTTGTAAACATAGCGACAAAACTGTGAGTCACTTTGCGAAAGTAATTATTAATTCTGAAAATAACCATTCACTCTGATATTCTTTGCATGCATTTGACATTTTTGCTCTCATCTATTGAACCATGTTGGTATTATACTTGTTCTTCATACTGACTGGGATATGACCTACAGTGCTGACAAAATAAAATCAACATACAATGAATATACATACATACATAAATGTATTTATTTACTTTTTATTCTAATAATTCTCATTATCGTATAGGATTCCAATGTAACGTTTGTATGGAGACAAAATAAAACTATTCCTTAAGGGTTGTGGGTTCCCCAATATATTATTTAGAATACAAAGTTTTTTTGACATTTTTGCCCCAACTTTAATGACAAAACTGAATTAATCCAATACTAACAATGACCAAGATGAAATTAAAACTCTTGACTCTTGTGACTTTGAACAACTGAGTTCATCTTTTCTCTGTGCTATGTCCCTGCTGATGTTATTGCAGTTATCCTTTTAGCTTTTAAATTAGTAAAATACAAGAAATACTGACTGTCATTCACATCTTCAGATATCCTAGAGATATCCTGTGTTGGTTGCTAACTGTTTGTAATTCACTCTGACAGATCCACCAATCATCACAATAAAAAAGTAAAACAACAAGGTAGAGGTCATCGAGGTCCAACAATGGGAGATCAATCTGCCAGTGAGCCACAGAGCGTCGGCTTCGTCCTGGCTGACTATGCCGTCTTTGCTACCATGTTGCTGGTCTCTATGGCAATAGGATTGTTCCAGGCCCTGAGGAAGAAGCCGAAGGACGCCAATTTTGAGGATTTCTTCACCGGTGGTCGCAGCATGCCAGCTGTGCCTGTTGGCCTGTCACTCTGCGCCAGTTTTATGTCAGCGGTCCAGGTTCTGGGTGTTCCCGCTGAAGGCTTTCGCTACGGCTTCAAATTCCTCTACATGTGCCTTGGACAAAGTATCAACTCGCTGCTGACAGCTTACCTGTTCATGCCAGTTTTCTTTCGACTGGGCATCACCAGCACCAATCAGGTCATAATGAGCTTCCAGTTATTACCTCACTTCTGCAGGCATGTGTTGTAGCAATGTTGGATAGGGCAAAACTGACTCACAGGTTCTCAATAGCTCTTTAATAGTTTAATGCCTCACGTTTTATTATTGTATTGTCCTTATATTCTTCTCTCGTCTAAAATCAGCTTATGAAACCCTTTTAGACAGTTATTATGATTATTGGCTATATAAATGAATCTGGTATGATCTGGCTCTGACAAGCTGTTGAAATGCACCTGTGGGTCTTCAAACATGGTAAATATGGAAGGTGAAGAAGGATGAGGGATGTGTGCAGAGATACTCTATGATGTTGTAACGCCGGCCATCTGCCTGTCACAGTATCTGAAGATGAGGTTTGGCAGAGGGATGCAGCTGCTTGGAAGTGTCCAGTTTATTGTTGCAACGGTAAGACAGAGATCGCTGTGTTCTTCGTTGCTCAGTCACATTGAAGACAAAGTTCAAAATAGTCAGTGCACTTGATGAAGCAAATATCTTGTCACTGTGGTGACTGATTTTCTTATGTGTACTTGTTTTCAGCTGCTTTACACAGGGATTGTCATCTATGCACCAGCACTGATCCTGAACCAAGGTAATCGACGGTTCACTTTTTCTTTGGTTTGACCTTTTCGTCAAAATTCCAACATTTAAGGGGGGGGGGGGGGATTGGGGGGTACACCCTGGCCAGGTCCCCAGTCTATCGCAGGGCTTGACTTTTTTATTTTTCTCGAAATAAAACCATGTATATTCAAGCTCTGGTATCAACTAAATTGTCTGATGCTAAGAACTTGGCGGGTTTTCAGAGTTAAGGGTAAATATGAATCACAAAAGAATTTATTGTACTTTGAAACCTCCACGGAAACCTATCACTCTGGGGCTTGAGAAATTTTACAAATACATCTTTTTAAAACATTGATAAGTGAAAAGTGTGCTGTAGGCAGTACAACAATGATTATCCAATAGTCATGTATTTCCTTTTACAGCCTTCACTGGTATTTTATTTTTTTTTTGCTCAGGAATGAGAATCGTGAGGTTAACACTTTGAACATATCACCAGAATCCACCCAGGCCAGGTTCCCAGTCTATCGCAGGGCTTGACTTTTTTTTTTTTCTCGAAATAAAACCATGTATATTCAAGCTCTGGTATCAACTAAATTGTCTGATGCTGAGAACTTGGCGGGTTTTCAGAGTTAAGGGTAAATATGAATCACAAAAGAATTTATTGTACTTTGAAACCTCCACGGAAACCTATCACTCTGGGGCTTGAGTAATTTTACAAATACATCTTTTTAAAACATTGATAAGTGAAAAGTGTGCTGTAGGCAGTACAACAATGATTATCCAGTAGTCATGTATTTCCTTTTACAGCCTTCACTGGTATTTTTTATTTTTTTGCTCAGGAATGAGAATCGTGAGGTTAACACTTTGATCATATCACCAGAATCCAGTTTTAAGTTGGTGTCTGTATATAAAACGAACCTCAGTCTTTATGAAATCCGGAGACAAGATTTTCAGGGTTGACTTTTGGCACGTGTCTGCTGCGGGATACTGTATATATTCACAGCTGATATCTCAGCTGGGCACTGCATTCTGAATAAGCACTGTTAATGACCAGTATCTGTCTATAGTTTAAGATTGAAAGTGTTCCATTAAAGGGTTATTCCGATTCACTGTTGGTGCACCTGTGTTTTTGCAGCTACTGGACTCAATATGTGGGTGTCTCTGTTTTCTACTGGGATCATCTGCACCGTTTACACCACAGTGGTAAGAACACATCTTAATATATATTCAAACCAGCTGCTTCTTAATGGACTGGTTCCTGTACAGGTGTTTGTGCTCATTTTGGCAAAACTAGCTTTGACTTGAATTACTCTGCCTCTAAGATAGAGGAAGAAACATGGGATAAGGACTCGGTCCGTCTGTAGATATGCTTACAGTTTCTTACTTATTATTTCATATTTCAGTCATTTTTGACAATTTCTTTAACGAATAAGAAAGAAAAAACATAATTTGGATCACGTGCGGACAACGAACTCATCTCAAAGTTTTGTTTAACGCGGGACTGACTGACTAACTGACTGCAGCACAGTCCGATGACATGATGTTTGAGGTCTACAAGAAAAATATCAAAAAGGATTTTTATTAGAATAACTTAATATCAAAAACACGACTTCAGTCATATTACAACAAACCTATTTTCGATTGGCAATTAAAAAAAACACCATTTCCAAGAGTCTATTCTATAAGTAATGATGTGTTTGACTCCTTGTCTCACTCTCTTTCTGTCTGTCTCTTGACTCCATCATCTGTGTCCAGGGCGGCATGAAGGCTGTGATCTGGACAGACGTGTTCCAAATCATTGTCATGTTGTCGGGCTTTGTGGCCATCTTCATCTATGGCACAGTCCTGGTTGGTGGTCCTGCACAGGTCATGGAGATCGCGTACAATGGATCGCGGATCAATTTTAATGAGTACAAACATTTTCAGCTGATAAATATTTGCATAAGCATAAAAAGGCCATTTAACAGGCCACAAATAATCAGTTTAGCTCTATCAGCACAAAGTTTGTTTAACTGCCAGGTTACCTATGTGTCAAAGTCTGTCATGTGGTAACTATTGGTTGTGATGGTCTTCTCCAGTTTTGACACAGACCCACAGAGGCGTTACACATTCTGGACCCTCTCTGTTGGAGGTGTAATGGTTTGGCTGTCCATGTACGGAGTTAACCAAGCACAAGTCCAACGCTACATCTCCTGCCGATCGGAGAAAGACGCCCAGTGGTGAGTGGAGACCTGACTGACATTAGTTAATTCACTGCATTTAGGTTGCATAAATAGACTTCGAACCGTCAAGGCAGCATCTGTAGTCACCTGTTCTTTTGAACATGTTATGTCAAGTGACTAAACAGCGGCAGCAACTACGTGCAACATGTTGAGATCAAGGCATGAACAGCTCCGAACAAACTCCTTTATCAAGTTTAAAATTTTAGAAAAGACAAAGGTGGCATGAAGTATGACATAATGCACTGAGACTTGAACATGGTATGAAAAGATTTAGTGGTTTTTACTTACAAGATTGTAACGGAGACGGAGATCTGTAGTGTATCATGCTTCTTCCTTGAACATTTAGAACCATTCTTTAAAACAATGGCCATTTGCGTTTCCACCTGTGGCTCAGTAGGTAGAGCGGGTTGTCCACAAACCAGAGGGTAAGTGGTTCGATCCCCGGAATATGTCCTTGAGCAAGACACACACACTTGCTTGTTTGAGCGAATGGGTAGATGTGTCTGTGACTATAAAGTGCTTTGAGTACCAACAGGTGGAAAAGCACTATATAAAAGCAAGGCCGTTTACCATTTAATGACCCAAAGATTAGGCAAATGAGTCTGAGTCAGCTCGGATCATGGCTATACAACAACATGCTCCACTCCCATCCAATAAGTGGCACTTATGCAGAAGACTACACAACTCTGATAATATATAAGATAATCCTTTAGTTTGTCCCACAGTATAAAGTAAAGGACAGGAGATGCATAGTCATAGCAAAGCGGATCCAAAACCCAAATTGCTAGCCTTTGTGTAACCAAATGGATTGGGGGCTGAAGTTATACTTAACTCGCTGCTAGCCATACCCCCGGGCTAATTTAAAATAAGTTCCCCCAGAACCTAATTTGGACACTGTGGTGGAAATGTGGTGGAAATGCACTCTTAAAAGGTTCCTAATCCATGATGCTAATCTTCTCTTTGCATGCTGATGACAGCTTAGACAAGTTTGTTTACCAATCAAATAGTGGCCATTATTCCTTTTTTAGGGATTGGTTTCAAATTGTTATACATAGATAAATTACTAACAATAACCAGTCACAGTATATTACCACTGTTGGATATCTCCATTATATTATGCGCTTTCAAGTTTCAGTATCTTTACAAAGACCAGTAACTATTGCTTGCTGCTCCTGGAAGCCATTAAACTGCTCCTAAGCCAGGAAATGTACAGCAGTTCCTTCAAGCTTAGTCAGACCATGAAGCAGCAATGTAATTGTTTTGTGGTGTTTCCTGACCATTGTAGGAACAAATTAGAACATTTATTTTTATTCTCCCTTAAAGTTAAGCTCTTAATTTCAAAAATAGACATGTCATTTCTTGGCTTCTTCATAAACATAGCTTGAAATGACAGATTTAAGTTACTGATTAATCATCTGCCAAATCTGTGTCATTGTTCCCGCAGCGGGTAACCGAGTAAACAGGGTCGACTTGGTGTTTGCTCTTGATTGCAGGGCGCTGTTTGTGAACCAAGTGGGTCTTTGCCTCATTGTGTCCAGTGCAGCAACCTGCGGCATCGTCATGTTTGCTTACTACAATGGCTGTGATCCGCTGAAGTCTGGCATGATTTCTGCCCCTGATCTGGTACTGACATTATTCAGAAAAAGTCTTATTTCTTTACCGATCCATGGGCAGAGAATGATGCTGTGCATGATTTGAGTGACACAGGGTTTAAAAGCTGTAGCTTTAATTGTTGAGTGAACTGTGTCAGCTGGATATTTCTGATATCAGTCTCCGGGTCTGGCTGAAACATTATCACATTCCTTTGACAGCTCCATTCATCATTTTAACTTCTGATGTTTAGCCACACAATATCCTGGTTTAAGTGCTAACTTTATTAGTTTACCTCTCCAGTGCTTTGACATTGCCAAGGTCAAACACTGAAGTTTATTTTACTGACTGTCAACAGGATAAAGAGCCACACAATATTAAACTAATATTTACATTTACTCATTCACTTTTATTTCCCTGCTTGTCTGATGAAGTACATGCCCTACTTCGTGCTGGACATTTTCAAAAGTCACCCAGGATTCCCAGGTCTTTTCCTTGCCTGCGCCTACAGTGGGACTCTGAGGTATTTCAATATTCTCTAAACTTAACTTACACCTGGTTACTGTACTTGGGCACCAATCTGAGGGAATTGTATTTTACTTGAGTATTATTATTATTATTTGTTTTACATTTTTATGCTTAAGTTCCTCTAGATTTCTTGTCCACAACATTTATTGGACATTACTCGTTATCAACAAGTGTCTCTTCAACAGCACGGCCTCTACAAGTATCAATGCCATGGCTGCAGTGACGATGGAGGATCTGCTGAGACCCCACCTGCTCCACATGTCCCAGAAGAAGCTGGTCCTTATTTCCAAAGGACTGTGTACGTTAAGTCTTACTGACCGCTGAAGATCATCTGAAATGGGATCGTATTCAAGGCGTATTAATCTAATTAAGAGCTTTCATAAATCACCCAGACAACATATTAGGTTACACCACTTCCTTCTGTAAAACGTTTGGTCCCAGATTAATGTAATAACTTATATTGTGCATATTTCCACCACACCATTACCGCGTTTAAGTCTCTCCTTTATCTTTTAAGCGTTCCTGTATGGAGTCGGCTGCATCACCGTAGCTGCTCTGTCCTCCTTCCTGGACTGGGGAGTTCTTCAGGTACAACATTTACAGCACATACTGTGTTACATGACACCTAATCAATAATGCAACCACCATATTCGTAGAAATCCAACAATATAAGAGCTAAAGGACTCAGTTTGTATTGTAACAACTGCATATTGTTTAGTAGTTTGCTGTATTAGGAAAGACTGAACAGAATAATCAAATGTATCATTTCAGCTTTATTTTTTATTTAATTTTAATTTCCTTTGTCCTCTTTCTTCAGGGATCTTTCACTGTCATGGGTGTGGTCAGCGGCCCGTTACTGGGCGTCTTTATTTTGGGCATGTTTTTCCCAGCAACAAACAAACTGGTGAGTGAATTAATAGCCATAATATACATACTCCGAATTGTGCGGGAACGCCAGAGGACTCGAATAATGGCTTGTGTTTGAATACATTACAGCTTCTCGCATGAAGAAGACTTGAGATGAGAAGTATCAGTTTAATATCTGAACTAGTTTTCCTTAAAAGCCTCAAGATTCATTGAAATGTTCATGACGGAGGAAATCCGCTGTACTAGTCACATCACTGACTTTAATAGACACAATTTTTTTTTTTGTTCTCCAATTGTGTGGACAAATAAAAAACACACAGTTCTTTTACCTAAGAATAAAGTATTGCACTTTCCACGTTACTCACACATCCTCACTGTTAAACATCCCAGACGTCACTTTCCAGAAATTCACGAATGGTGGGAAATCAAATAGAAGTTCTGTCTTATCAAATATAGCCCTACACACCTTGCAGCTTTCTATTGTTTCCTTTATCTGACAGTTTTTTGGGGGTAAATTTACTGGAATACACATTTGCTTTCTGGCCTCCTTCTATTCATAGACTTCTGACAGATGTGTTGCAACTCTTTACTTCATGTTGCCTCAGATCTTCTGTTAAAAGCTGATATGCATTAGCCCTGGTTCCAAAAAGGACAAATAAAAAAACATAGGCCAATAATGTGCATTATGAGCTGAATGTTGTTAGTGGGGGCCATTGGGTCTTATGGGTTGAGGGGAGGGCCCTCTGTGGATCATCCCACAGATACTTGATCAGTTTGGGATCTAGTGAATTTGGAGGCCAGGTCAACGCCTGGGTGCCTGGTCTGGTCTAGGTGGGTGGTACATGTCTAAGTAACATCCACATGAATGCCAGGTCCAAAGGTTTCCCAGCAGAACATTGCACAAGATGGTCAATGTTATTTACTTCTCCTGTCAGTGGCATTAGTGTTGTGGCTTATTGGTGTACGTGTCTTCGTAACTTTCTTCTGACTGCTTTGGTTTTGTCAGGTTGTTGTCTTTTGTTTGTGGAAGAAGAACTAGAAAAGCTGAGTCTCTAAAAGGCAGTCCAACCGCTCAAATGTCTTTGCTGTCTACCCAACATGTGGATCAGAGCATTTTAATGAGACAAAAACAAATGCACTGGACAAACAAATAAACCTTCAGGCATCGAAGTGGCTGATGCAACGAATACTCTAAATTTCTCAGAGCTATGAACTGCATGACTTTAGACTATGGAAGCTCTCATTAAATGGAGAATCATACACACTCCACAAGGAAATTTGAATCCCATGACCTTGTTACTTAACATCCTAGTGGTGCTATAAAGCCTAAGGTACACATTTCCTTTGATATAATACAAGTATAATAAAATCCATGTCTCATCTGATGGATTTTATTATCTGTCTTTCAGGGGGCGTACTCAGGGATATTAGTGGGATTCTGTGCCTCTCTGTGGCTGGCTGTAGGTTCAACTCTTTATCCACCCAGTGAGGAGACCATGGGCGTCCTGCCCAGCTTCACAGACAGCTGTGCACTCAGAAACATCACCCTGAACAACAACCCTGACCCAGAGGAACAATACATCCTGACCCCGCTTCACCCCGATAACAAAGGGTCAGTGAGTTCAACACACCAAACACTGTCACACCGCTGTCTCTGTTTCTTCCTGTGGTGTGGACTCATTTATAGCGTATGTATTTACTTAAGGAGGTCATTATTGATGATTGCAGTTTGTGCTCATGGGAGAAACTCTGCTCCTTTCTCTGTGAACTGCTGTGGCGTAGTGGTCTGTTGGTTGAGTTTACATAAACATCACATAAAGATAACACTCAATATGTTATTAACTATAAAACATTGAATAATATCTTAAAAACAAAATGTTTACTCTGTTTCTTTCCAAAACTAGGGGTTTGCTTGGCTTCTACTCCATGTCCTACCTCTACTTCGGTGCCTTGGCAACTAGCTCAGTTGTACTGGTCGGGCTGATCGTGAGTTATGCAACAGGTGAAGAAAAAAAAAAATTCAAAGGTTTCAGACAGAATTGAAATGAGCTGCTATTGTGTTAGATCACAGTCACGACTGCTGTCATTCATCAGTGACACATAACTCAGATCTTCTGTCAATAAACTCCAGTCAGTTAGCTACACTAAAAGCATTACTACATAACTGCAGGTGCAATGAAAAGGATATTTTTAGTTATGTTTGGCAAAACCCAAAACTGAGTAATTTCTCTTGTTTCCCTCATAACAAAGGACCAACTAAGAGGAATCAGATTAAAGAAGGTTTGCTGTGGTGGGACCTGCATAAAAAGACAGTGGACGATCCGTCAGAACAAGGCGTAAGTACTATAGTATATTCGAGGGCATTTGTGCTGGCAACTCCCCAACGTTAAGTAAAATTTATATGCTTGTATTATATCAAAGGAAACGTGTATCTTAGGCTTTATAGCAACACTGGGATGTTAAGTAACAAGGTCATGGGGTTCAAATTTCCTTGTGTGTGCATAATTCTCCATTTAATGAGAGCTTCCATAGTCTAAAGTCATTCAGTTCATAGCTCTGAGAAATTTAGAGTATTCGTTGTCTCCCAAGTGTCTCCCAACTAACATATACTGTGCTTTTCATTACTAATAGTAGACGTGTTTAAACGCGCTGTCTGTGTTTGTTTTTAAGACCCGTCCCATGTCCAGCATGCTTCCCTGCATTCGGCACGGTGCATGCTGGGATACAGCGCTGCCGCCTGTGAGAATGACCGAGATTAACCTGGTAAAGAGACTACACAGATAAATAAATGAACTAATTTATCCCCATTAGTAAAGTTTGCACCGTTCGTTCTTTTAAGGGGGCATTGTAGAGCACTCATCTCGTTTAGTTTCAGTGCTGTTTTAAAACCAATTTATTCATTTGCAGGGAGAACGGCTGGCAGATAAACCACAGATTGTGCCTTTGATGCATGTGCACACAGATGACGCAAATGCAAAAGAGGAATGGAAGATTAAATCACACCTCAAAGTTTAGGAGTTGAAATGTAATATACTGTGAACAGCGTGCATCACGGTATTAACTTGCTGCGTCCTTTTTCCTCTCCAGTTTTGTCTCTGTGTCTCTAATGGCTCTGTAAGTCTGCACCACTTATGGAGCTGCAATTATGCCTTCATGACTGTGCCAAGAAATATATAGACTATAATAAAATTCCTTCAGGTGTGATGAAAGGCCCTTTCATTTGGAGGTTCACTGTGGTATGTTCCCTATTTGTAACAATGTACACCTGCACTTCAACCAGCGTTGCAGGTAATCCGAGTCTGATGTTAGTGTGTGTGTGTGTGTGTGTGCATGTACTTTTCAATTCAGCCCTTGTTTCCTCTTCATGAACTGTGCCTTTACATGTACCGTTTTACTGAAAATTAACCTAAATGTTCCTCTAAAAGGGACTTCACTTGTTGAAGTTATCTTTTATTTCCGAGGCCACTGCTCCCCACGTGGGTTAGGGTCTTCTGTTAAAAGCTGATATGCACTTGTCAATACGCACTTGATGTTCAGTTGTTGGTGGATGAATACTGACTATATATGGGGTCATGTTGACTGTGTTCAAAACAAACCTACATATGAACAACCCCCTTCTGGTGTTATTCACCTCCTTGTAAGTGGAAATGTTTTGACGTGTTTGCTGACATTTCCAGAAATGTTGGAGGTGGGTGGTATGTTAATATATTGTAATTTAGTCCTGTAGAGTTTTCTTTCATTCATTCATTTATCTTCTGTAACCGCTAGTCCTGTGAAGGGTCGCGGGGGTGGGTACACCCTGGACAGGTCGCCAGCCTATCGCAGGGTTACCACAGAGAGACAGACCTGTAGAGTTTTCTTTGTAATAATAATGCATCTGAGGAAAATACAGCCTCATCCTTTTATTATGCATTTATATTTCCTACATTAGGTCACCCTGTCTTCAGCTTATTTTGCCTTGGTGGCTCCTTGACTCCAACACTTGCCAGATTTGTGTACACGACTTCCCTTATCATAACCATTCTTTCACAAGTCCTGTTTGAAGGAAAGCATACATGAGCATCGACCCTTGTGGTATTTAGAAGCGGCTGCCAAAGTGTCACCTTGTTGGTGGAGTGAGGCTGCCTTCAAGTGGGGTTGTGTTTAACAGAGTTCACAAGAAAAGCACTTGTGATAAAACCCCCTCTTGTGGTCCCAAATTTGGTTGCACAGCTTCTTCCGAGGAAATTTACATTAATGTTTGAATCCACGAGTTGGTAGATGTTTTTTGCTTACATTTCCAAATACAGTGGAGGTGGATAGTAAGTTCATATTGTAATTCGGTGTATAGTTTTATTTGTAATTTCAGGAAAATGTTGATATTCCCTACAGCCTCATCATTTGATTATGCATTGTGCTTGTTAGCTTTCTGGTGCCGACATTTATCTAGTGTGTTTTCACAACACACAGCTGACGTTAGCACCACTTCCTACGTTGTAGTTCACGACCAACATTTGAATGCAGCATTATGGCTGCAAAGTGATGTTTGTGATGCTGTTACACCGTGTATTCGCATTTACCATTATCTCCTAATTCTGCATTTTTGACACAGTTGCAAAACTTACACCGGCTGGTTTAAACTAACGATTGTGTCCTTGTACAACTACCACTGGAAGAATTAGCAACATAAAATGTGAAAGAAACACCTTTTCTGTATCTTCAAGTAGGTTTATGGTACACGCTCAACACACACTTATAAATAAAATATATTCCACATATGAACAACTTTGTGACTGCATTCATTCTTTAAATGTGGTGGATTTGGGGGTACAACATATCCCGAAATCTGGATCCTCACCTACTGATCATGTGCTTGAATCAATACCTTTAATCCATTTTGCTGATCAGTCTGTTTTCTGAAGGTGCTCCTTATGTCTCCTGTTCAGAATTTTAGTATGAAACCATACCTCGGAGTCAGTACGACACTTTTTACTTCTCCTGTTTGGGTCCTCAAAAACAAGACCTCAGAATAAGAATAGACTACCCCACTATTAATAGCGTTATGTGGGGTCTACAGATGTATTTTGGTGTATACTGACACCTGCTGATAGTTAAATGAAATTTTAGATGAACCCACGTGGTCGTATCCATCATGGCTGCCAAATACACCAAGAAGTACAAAAGCGCAAATATCACATGATGGTCATTTATTGCATTCTTAATCTTTCATCCATTCTTACAATACAAAAGTAAACATGGCGTTTTCATACACTCTTCCAGATTACACTGGTAGGCCACACAGCAGGTCTGTCTTTTAATGTTGTGCTTCCGTGCACGTTGGTCCTGAATCCCTCAGCCGACCTCCATGTCGTCGCCGCTGCGGCATTTCTCTTCAGCCCGGTGCTTCACCACTCATCTGCGGCCCTGTTAGAGTCCTCGTCGGCTACAGCACAGTCCAGGCGCTGAACACCGGGAAGCGCCAGGTCCCTTTCGTTAAGCTTTTCCAGAAACGAGGAAAGCAGTCGTTTGTTTAAATGGTCCGTCAGGGTTCTTTCCTCCTCGACACGCTCCTTGGCCACATTCGTCCCCGGCTCCACTCCTTCCTCCTCCAACTCCTCCACGGTGTCTGCGCTCAACTGCGGCGGGGCCGACCGGTGGTTCAAGGACAAGCCGTTCGACTGTTCACCTTCCACGGACTGCTGCTCCGTCCAGCTCCCGGCGTCCGCACCGGATTCCGTCTCCATCCTTGATATTAAAGTGGTTTGCAGGGCGGCATTCTCCAGCTCCTTCAGGCGTTTACTGTGGAGGCCGCAGGGAGGAGGTTCATTACCGGCCGGGTTGTTGTTGTTGTGAGGGGGTTCGCCAGTTTGCTCCATCATGCTCTGCGTCAGGAGTGCAGCCCGTAGATATAAAAGACCAGTGGCTCACACTGAGAGGTGTCGCCTCCTCGTGGCTGTCGGTAGTACTGCGACATGTATTCAGTCCACAACTTCAACACACTCAATTACAAGTTAAAGCATTACATTCATCAGTTAAAAAATAAAATAGATTAAAGCATAAATTATTTTAAATTATGCTATACCGTTTTCTATTTAAAGCTCGCTTGCAAAATCACAATAAATACAGTGGAATAATTATTACAGAGGCCGAGAGAGTTCAATGCACTGCAACTCAACAACACATGCAGATAGACAACGCAAGCTCAAGCAAATTAAGGAAATGTCTACATCAGTGTGACAACACATGTACTGCACATACTCACAAAACAAACAAATACAGTAACATATTGCAAATACTGACCATATCAGCAAACACAGAAACAAAGGTGTGGAGAAGTGGTTAGAGAAGCAGTTCTAGGACCGAAGGCTCACATCCTCTCATCCATGGCTGATAAGCAAGCACCTAACCCAGGTGGCAGCCGATGGTGGCAGCACACTGCTCCGAGTGCACACATTACTGTGTGAATGAGTGGGTGGGTCAAACACAGAAAAATGATTTCCCCATGTGGGATCAATACAGTGATTGAAAATAAACAAATACGCAAACGCAGTGCAAGCTCACAACAGGTACTGCAAACGACAATGAAAATGTTTTTAGTGTAACCTAAAAGTAATGAACCTTGCGAGGACGAGCCTGTCGTTCAAAGCTGGAATCTGGAGTTGTGGACCTGACAAGTTGCTACTCTTGCTTGTCAGTTCAAATAATCTGACAAAATTGGTTGTTGTTAATTTGCTTGTGTTTTATCTTTTTCCTTGTGTTTTCTTAAGCTGCAGTGAGTTGAGCTCTCTCTCTCAAGATGACGGAGATGGTGTGTCCATGAGTCAAGCTAAATTCAAGAGTGTCACATTTTCAGATAACATCTAATTTTAGGATTTGTGGCTTAAGTAGAATGACCATTAAAAGTTTGACATATGTTACTAAATTCCCTTCCGGCTGCCCTTATTTTGCATTTAATGAGAGTGGACAGATAAATCCAAATATACGAGCTCATGATATCTTTCACAACTTCGGATTGTGTATTTTGGTGAGTGATATATTTTGAATGCATGTAAATACTCTGTTTGTCTGGTCTATGAAGGAGGTTCTTTTAAGTAAATAGTAACATGACATGTTACTATTATGTTCATGCAAATACAACGTATACTTACAAAAATAATTGAGTGAACAGCTGCTTTCTATTTCTATTGTTATACTAAATAAAGTAACACAGACAGTGCAACCATACTGCAGACGGGTCAGTATTAGAAACAGGCGCTAAGTATCTTACCAGAATTATATAGAAATATTAATGGATTTGTGATTGTATTGTAATTGTGCCTCAGAGTTGCTAGTTAGTAAAATTTCATTTAATTTTTTGCATTGGTGCTCAGAAATAATTTGTTAACTTTTAGCCACATTGATTTACAAGTTATGAGAGACAAGTACATTTTAAATGGTTATTTAAGGGTTAAAAAACTCCTTAAAGTAGACTGAAAAATGCTGGCGCTTAACTGGATGACAAGATATGGCAAGAAATGACTTCAGGTATAGATAGATACAGCAGTCATTAACAACACAGCTCCAAAGTTGAGCGCGCTTCATAGTTTTTGGTCGCATTGAGCTTCCGTTGAACACGAATCCGTTTCCATAGAGACTATGGTAGAGGCGAAGGAGCTGCTAGTTTGCACATAACAACAACGGGCAATAAACTCCTCACCGTAGACACAGCATGCTCCGTTTGACAACTGCCTGTCAGCTAGTTAAACCATAATGTCTATTTATAAGTTAGCCTAATGTTAGCCACCAGCGACTCAGAGTGTTAGCTTTCTGCTAACTTCCAGCTAGCGACAAGCTAGCTAGACTGTGTAATCACAACTGTGCTACTTAAACCGAGGCTACGTTCTCAGGCACGATTGTTGGTTGAACAAAAAGGTAAGATGTGCAAGATTTATGAAATTCATGCTCGCGGAAAAAAATCACCAGTGATTATATGATATAATTGTGTATAATTTTTAACCTTCACTTGCTTAAAATGTCGATTAAAGTCAGGATCTGTTTGTTTTTTTATGGTGATATGGACAGTGGTTCGTGTACTTTCAATACATTTGTATTGTGATATCAAAAATGTGTCACAGAGATATTTGGAGTTTGTACAATGACACAGACAATATTACGTGCATGAGTCGGTGTCTTGTTTTCCGTAACTCACCCATCACTGTTTTGCTTTCAGAGGAAACATCAGTGTACATTTTGCTCTACGTTGCTTGCTGGTCAAAATGTCATTCAGAGACTTAAGAAGTAAGTGAGTGTGTTTTGTCTTCTTCCTGTTGTATGTGATAAACATTAAACATGAAATGTGTAATGGGAACTGTGTCATATTTGACAGATTTCACAGAAATGATGAGGGCTTTGGGATATCCTCGCTTGATATCCATGGAGAACTTCAGAACACCTAACTTCACTCTCGTGGCAGAAATCCTAATTTGGCTTGTAAAGAGGTATGCTTGAGTTTACAAACACATTCTGGAGAAATCCTGCCAACATATAAACTGATGCTAAGGTTTCTTTGATTGGAATGTATGTCCTACTTACCTATCAACTCAGATTATTTGATCTCAGATATCCATATTTTTACTTTGATATGCTTAACCTCCACCATGTGTAGTCATGTAATAGAAGATGCTGTGATACATCTGGCGTTTTGTCATTTGCTTCCTATCCATCTCTTTCTGCATGTAGATATGAGCCTCAGATTGATATTCCCACTGATGTGGACACAGAGTCAGACAGAATATTCTTCATCAAGGCTGTGGCGGAGTTCATGGTAACATCATGTCTTACAGATTGTGCCTTTTATTCCTCTCAGTAGAAGGCTTGCTGTTTGTCAGTCATAACCAGTGTCTTGTGTGGTTACAGGCAACAAAGGCTCACATCAAGTTGAACACCAAGCGTCTCTACCAGGCTGATGGTTACGCAGTCAAAGAGATGCTGAAGATTACCTCAGTACTGTACAGTGCAATGAAAACCAAGCAGATGGCTCTGGGAGAAAAAGTTGAGGAGGACAACAACAAGTTCAAGTTTGACCTTGGGTCACGGGTGAGGTCCAGTTTTAGCACTGTTTTTAATGTTTAATCTGTTTGATTTATTTGAACTAAGTTGTCAGTAGTAAGAAGTTTGAAAAGTGATGTACAGTGACATTTAGTTTGTGACACTTTTTATTTTTTTTTAAGCAAATATTACATAGTTTTGCATTTGGAAATATTCCCTAAATTCAAGTTGGTTTAATTATCTTTTGTTGAACTTCTATTTGGAGACTTTATCTCTAATCCACACAGACTCTCAGCACATAATGTTTGACTAAACAACCTCATATTATTAAATATTTAGTTTTTACCCTCTTTCAAAACTTTGATATGAGAGTAACTTTTTCATCTTTCTTTTTAATTTGTTGTTGCTCTTTTTTTTAATTGATCTTATATGAAATCCTAGTTAGTGGGGAAAACTATGTGTGTCTGATTTGTTCTCACTTTGTCTTCATTTTAGATCTCAGATCTTAAAGCAGCCCGGCAGCTGGCATCTGAAGTCACTTCTAAAGGAGCCACACTGTATGATTTACTGGGGAAAGAGGTGGATCTAAGGGTAAGGGACAAAACAGAAAGGATTTTTTGATTTTTGGAATGGTTTTGAATTTATTGATGTCGGTGTTGGTTTTGGTATTCTTTGCTTTATTGCCTCCCAAGCAACGTTTAAAACCTCAATTATTTTGTTCTTATTGCTGATGAGCATCAGTGTGTCCCATTCTGTAACTCAGGGCATTGCTGTAAAAGAGCTTGATGCTCAGTCAATTTCTCCCTGAATAAAAAACGGTTGATGATGATGATGATGAAACATGTCTCAGATTAGAGCAACAGCTTTACGAGAAAAACTGCTGTTGCAATGCAGTAGGTTTGAAAAGGCATCAGTGAGAGTGGTGCAGGAGATGACTTTGGTAACTTTGTTTTTATGTCACTCACAGGAAATGAGAACTGCGGCCATTGCCAGACCCCTGGAGGTCAATGAGACAGAAAAGGCCCTCAAAGCTGCAATTAAGGAGGTTTTGGTCTGTATTTATTCTTGCCGATTTGCATTTCACTCCCAAATTCTTTCCACAAAAATCATTAAGGATCTGTTTAATCTTTTAAATACTGGACCACTGAACTTGCCGCTGTGCTTTTGTGTTCAAGGAAAGTGTGGAAAAGACCAAAGACATGCTGAGTAACGTTGTTTCTGATGAGGCCAGTCTGGACGCCAAGATAGAAAAGAAGAAGCAGGAGCTGGAAAGGAATCGGAAGAGGCTCCAGACACTACAGAGTGTCAGGTCAGTTTATGACTTGACAGGTACCAGACAGGCAAAGTGCCAAGATTGACCATATTCTCAAGGGAAAATTAATCATTAGATTAAATTTTGATTTTAATTATTTGCAAGCCAAAATTTGTGCAGCAGTTAGACTTTTTTATGCTTACTTTCTTCAGCTTTCAGCAAGCCATTAAACAAAACTTTTACTGATTGATAAGTGTGCCTTTTCTCCTCACCTTGCAAGTGGTTGCAAAATAAGACTTTTGTTCTCCCTCTTTTTATCTGTTAGGCCAGCGTTCATGGATGAATATGAGAAGATTGAGGAAGATCTGCAGAAGCAGTATGATACCTTCGTGGAGAAGTACAGGAACCTCACGTTCCTGGAGTCTCAACTGGATGAATACCATAGACTGGAACAGGAAAGGTTTGAGGTGAGTCTGTCTAACATTCAAACATACCTTTGCTTAAATATATTTCAGTACTATCTCAGTAATGCTCAGCATAACCAAGACACCGGTATTGATCTGAAAAATGTAGATTATTCTTAAGAATATGGAAACTTTTTTGTGAATTGAAGGAAGGAAATCACTTATACTGGCCTAAGATGAGAGTGACAAGAGTCCATTGTCCTTGTCTTATGTTTTGAGAGTAGTTTCCAAACTACAATTGTTCTTATCCTGCTTCCACTACCTGTCCATAAAAATGGTCAATCACTGGCCTGTGATAACGAAAAGTAAGATACTTATTAATCATCTCTGGAGATGGAAAAGGCAAGCGTGGTGAAAATAGCTGACATACTGCATGGCATAGGATGGCCACCTCTCTGTATAAAAGAAAGTAGAGATTGATTTTAACGCTGAAACTGCCTGAACATACAGTAGTGTTTCACAGATGTTCTGTCTCCTCTGCAGGAAGCTGAAAACACTCTGAGGGTAATGCAGCACAAACTGAGAGAGGAAGAGAAGGACCTGATGAAGGGTTCATGTGCGATGAACAGAAAGAAGCACACAGAAAAAATCATTATCCAAATCCTTTTTATGTTGATACAGAATGATTTTATTAAATATATTCTTTTTCTGCAGTGAAAGATGAGGACTCTGACATGGACGTTCCAGAGGACGAAGGTTCAGACAGCGACATTGAAGAGGTGCGACCTTCCAAGCCACGGCCCACAAGAAATGGCATCATGGCAGGTACACAGAAAAGGGGATATTGTTTTCTTGTTTTGTGTTCTGTTATCTGAATTAGTTACATTAAAGCTGTATAAGTTTAAGAATCAGACTTACCACTACCGACAACATGTACTTGCATGCATTCAAATTCTGCATTGCTTTCTCTTTTTATTAACCAAGGGAGAGGAGGACGTTTCATTGGGAACATGCAGGGTGGTGACAGTGATGAGGTTAGTAATGTCATAACTATTACTTCTACCTCTTTTCATTTTGTGTCCCTCAAATGAAGTGTTAAGATTCTTTAAGGTTTTCTGTTTTACTCTTTGTGGTCCCAAATGGTGCTCACTGAGAATTACTTGCTATGGTTTATTTGCTATTTTCAGTCATTCACCTTGTTTGTTTGTTCTTGTTTCTGACCTCACACCTTTTGGTTTCCAACTTACCGTCCTTATACTTACTTTTTTTCTGTTGTTGCCGCTCAATTCGTATTCCCTAAGGCCTCTTTAGCTGTTTCCAGAAGGTCAATTCCGCGTGCCAAAAAACAGCGGAAAGGAAAGGTTTGTGTCGAAGTAGGCTCTAGTTCACGTCTTGTTCCACCTTGAGTATTTAAAGAAAAAAAATCCATCCTCAAACCGGAAAAGAGGCTCTTCATGCAGGAAAAAGAATGGCTCTGCATCAGCCGCCTAAAATGTTCATACAGGTAACAAGGTGGAGTAGAAGGAGAAAATTGGGCCAAAGCTTGTAGACCTGCTGAAACAGAAGCTGCACAGTGGTTTAAAATGTACACACAGAGCACATGTGCATGAGCACCTGCGTCATACCATAAGGGACGCACACACTATACAGTGTCTATACAAGACACTGCAATATTTTTAAGAATAATAAAGTTGGACTTCAGGATGGATTTTTCCTTTAAATTAGGTTATTGCTTAGTCCCGGCAGATATGTTAGGGTGCAGGGATTCCCTTGCGTGTTTTATTACAGAACTGATTAGTCCCTCTTATCTGACTGAAGTAGTTAGGAAATATTAGAAGGTTCTGTGTTTAGTTGGAATAAAAACATCCCCATTCTGTTGGGTTTGACATTGTGTGTTCAGTAGTTACCCAAGGAAGTTTGACATTGATATTTAATCATCTGACTGTGGTCTAAAGACAGACAGCTACAATTTTTGTAATTGCTGTGGTTGTCACGTATCACATGTGTCCATATTTGTCCGCCGTTTCAGACTGAAGACAGCGAGATTGATGTGGACGAGGATGATGAGGAAGATGAGGAAGGCGAGGAGGAGGAGGAAGAGGAGGAGGAGAGCAAGGATTTGGAGGATGACAGTTTGGAGGGCCCTTTGTCAGGTGGTAATCGTCCCTACAAGGGAGCCATGAGACCCCCTGTGCTGGAGGAAAGTGACAATGACTTCTAATGAAGAGCACACAGACTGTACAGATGAGCTCCAGCTGTTTCTGTGTTCCAGGTCAAAGTTCCCATCTTGATCAGAAAGATGCATGACTATTTACCATCAATTAGTTTTTTGAACTTTTACCATCCATATAGTTCGTGTTCTTATTATTTATCATAACTACACAATAACGGTTTAATTTTAACATCTCTTCTGTGTCCTTCAATTTAAATACAACAGCAATGTAACAGTTTATTTTATTGCCAGTCATGTGTTGCAATAAAATTGTATAGCTTATACCTGACTTTTTAGTTGTGGGTTTTCTTTGTACAATTTGCATTTAAATTTTCATTAATAATAAAGAAATAGATTCAAAATGCTGAATGTACAGTGTGACCAAAAAGGACGTCAAGACGGAAAAGATAACAAAAATGAAACAGCTGCAGTGTTAATTTCCTACAATCAGTGATCCAGAGAAACATGTAGGGCGCATTAAACAGGAATTATTTGGAATAGGTTACAATGTGAACAGGCGGTAACAAGACATTAATTCAAAATCATATTAAGTTGTGTGGGACATTATATTCGATTTATGGCAGCAATTTTGTTTTACAGTTATAAAGTAAACAGTAAAGTTTGTTGACATTTAGATATAGGAGTTCAAGTAGAAAACTGACCTGTATAATTAATGTGCAAATGTGTGAATCCTGAGAAAGAATATCATGTCAGGTAAAGAAACTGAGATTGAAGGTGTGACGTCATCAGAGTGCGCGCTGGTTTCGGAGAGGAGGTGGCGGGTGCCTCTTCGAAACATCAGTAACTCGTCGTCTCTTTACGACCTGGTTTTCCTATCATACTGGTAATGAAACCACATTTATGTCCCAACATTTACGTATTGCGATGATTGCCCTTTTAGGTAAATTCCGGCGAAACAGTACAGGGAACGGTGGGCTCGGTAACAAGTAAACATGTCTGGTTTATCAGGCTAACTAGCTAATGCTAACTAGCTACACTGACAAGCAAAACTGCAGTCGTCCGTATAATTTTAGAGGTTTTGTTAACCTCCTCTTTGTAAGCGTAGACGTTTGGTAAACGCCGTGCTTAAATAGTTATGGACACGGTAGCCCTCTAACAAGAGTCATTGGCTTCCGGTACACGTTACATTAAATTGTAGTAGGTACCTTTCCAATCTGTCTGCTCATCTGTCTATAGTTCTGAAAGAACTGCTGCACTTTATCTGTCATATGCACATTGAATATTTAACAGTGGTAGATTTTCATACTAAACATCCAAAAGCCACAAGCCCCAAGTGAAAGCTGGCCATATCAGTGTTGTGCAGCTGTCTAGAAAAATAGTCAGACTCGTATGATTCTATCTCCCTTGTTTGTCTCTGTCCCTTCCAGCTAAAAGGCAGCTGTTGGGATGCCAAAGAAGTTCCAGGGCGAGAACTCCAAGGCTGCCACAGCCAAAGCCCGCAAGGCTGAGGCCAAGGCGGTGGCAGATGCCCGTAAGAAGCAGGAAGAGGAGGATGCCCTGTGGCAGGAAACTGACAAGCATGTACTCAAAAAAGGGCAGAGAAAGGTATTATTTCCCTCCAACTGCATGTCGTGTCCAAATTTATGATCATAACTAAGTTGATCCATACTATCGACGCCTGTGCAAATATTAAATGCTGAAATGTTTAGGGCTGACATGGAAACAAACAGGAAAAACACTGGAAAAATGATCATATTTGAAAATGAAATTCACTGTATTCAGTTTTCATGATTATTGGAAGCCTATTAGTGGCTCTTATTCGTTACGCACACATATCCACAGACTAAGCCTGGTTGGGATTAAATCTTAATTCTTCCTAGTGGGACAATGAGTTGTTGATTTAGCAGATTGGAACATGATGGTGTAAAGAACAATAACGGTGCAAATAAGAAATGCATAACAAAACCAGCTGTTATTGGCAGGTACAACATCTGCAGGTGTTAAGTAGACTCAAACATGAACAAGTAGGTAATGTGAAAAATATCAACTGTCTGATGTACCAATATCTACTGAAGTAAATTTTGCTTCAGCAAAATGAAGCCCGGATATTATCGAGATGTACAGAACTTGCTAAAGCTACTATCTACTCAATGTGGGATATATTTTAAGTTTTCTTTTTTTAACCGCTTAATATTTTGTACACATGTCTGTTTGATTCCTAATCCATAGTGATTTCAGGGGAGCATAACTCATGTAATTTAATGTGCAGTAAAACATGTAGGTTGGCAAAATAACCCATTTGTCACCTCACCCGCAAATGTTTTCTTCCGCTGCAGGATGACAAGGAGAAGAAGAGACTGGAACTCCTTGAGAGGAAAAAGGAAAACCAGCGACTTCTGGATGAGGAGGCTGCCAGACTGAAAGGCAAATCCCAGAAGGAGGCTGCTGGAAAAGTGACTCGTGCCCAGATCGAGGAGACGCTTCAGAACGAACAGCAGCAGCAGCAGGAGCAACAGCTCAAGCCGAAAGGTACATTTCAGCTTGAAGATACTGACTGCTGGTTAGTGTAAAGTGGAGATCCAGTAAAAATCACACAACAGTAGCTATTCCAGTGATTATCACGTCATGTTTCACAATAAATTTCTTCCCTCAGAAAAAAGCCTCCTGGATACGCCACTGGAGGAGAATGTGAACAGAATTATCCCTGAAGAAGGAACCGTGGAAGCCAGAACAATAGAAGATGCCATCGCTGTACTCAGGTATCTAAAGTGTGCATGCCATCCTGTTGGCCTTGTGCTTGCAGGAAATGTTATCACTTTGTTATCGCTGATTCTGTCTTCCAGCACGGGCCCTGACGACATGGATCGCCACCCAGAGCGGAGGATGAAAGCAGCATTTGCTGCTTATGAGGAGGAAAACATGCCTCGCCTAAAAAAGGAGAACCCCAACATGAGATTGTCGCAGCTGAAGCAAATGCTGAAGAAGGAGTGGATTAAGGCGCCAGAGAACCCCCTCAACCAACGCTTTTCCTCCTACAACACAAAGTGAATGCACTGTTTCCCCCATAACTCCACATGAAAACTGTCTGCCTATGCACATTGGAGACTTCCACTGGAAAACAGAATCATTTCATCGAAAAATGAGTGTTGCTGACGAGAGTGTCATCACTGCTCACCCAGAAACAATCTCTTTAATGATAGAGGGACGCAGCTATTTTGTTGCATTCACTAGAGAGGAGAAAGTCATTTTCACCTATCATGGTAACTCTTGATCATCATGTTTGTGCACGTGGCCTCTCATCTCTATATCTAATAATAAATGTAATTGATCTTTTTTTTCTAGCACTTCTGGGGAGATGGAAAGCCAGATGTTTTGAAAGTAACTTATTAATTAAATTTCACAGCTCACTCATTACATCTCTTTTTTTTCTCTTCTCCTTTTTTAAATGCACTCCATTTTGTTAGGGGGCTCATAAATCAAACTACATGCTGAAGTGGAATTTGTTTTTCTTTCTGCAATGCAATGTGTATTCATAAAAGCTGCAGCGGAGTTAGAGTTCCATCTTGACTCTTCATTCAAGGAAAAAGTTGATTAGCTTTGTGTCCAGATTAGACTGCTCTAACCTCCAGCAAAATAGGGTAGATTTGTAAAAACAGCTGCTTCTTTAATTAAGTTGTAGAACAGATGGCCTCTCCTTTGAAGCCACTATTGTTGCCCTGAGGAAATTAGAGTTTCATTAGAAACAAGTGAAGACGTCAAATATGATGTATACTGGCTATTAAGCATTATGCACCTGATGTAATACTGAGCAGATGCTTTCCTTACAGTGTTTTAAGTGATTGCCCATGCCCATTGGTTGAGTTAGGATTGCTAAGAATCTATCACTTTCAGATTTAGGAAAACCAAATAAGCTACTTGATTCAATGTCAGGTGGGTTAATGGACATCAGATCCCCTGATGTAGCAACCCATCTGCCCTAAAAGATGGAAAGAATGAATGGAACCGCTTTCTTACAGGCTGAAAGGTTTTAATTGGATTGTGAATTTGGTTAAAGCTTTTAAAATGACTAGAACTAGAACAAAATTGTGTTTTTAATTTTTTTGAGTAACCTCTCCAGGCGTCAAAGAGTAGCTGAATTCGGCCTCCATAATCGATATTCTTTATCACAGAAAAGAAATTTAGGGCCAAACAAATGGCTCGGGCTATAATCTGGATATAGTCTGTGCTGTGTTTGTGCTAAAATTGGGGCCATGTGTGCCTGGATGAAACTTGGATCCTCAATCACAAACCTACAGTTCCGCAGTATGTCATGTTAAGTGCAAAACTGGGTCATGCTATAGCTAGAAACATCTCCGGTGCTAACAGAACAACTGAAATCCAGTTCAGTGCAAGAACAAAAATGAATTTTTCAGACAAATTGTTTCTGATTGTTCCAAAACACTGCCATAGGAAATGTAGGACATGATTAAAAACAAGCAATGATTGTAGCTCTGTTGCTTTTAACTGAGTTTAGTAATCATTTATACAGCCACTGACAATGGGCGTGAGCGGGTTACAAAGGTTTTCTCCACCGCAGCAACATTCATATACTGAGCTGCTGAGGCGGCAAGCTGCTGGCTTTGTAGGTTTGTCTGATGCCAGGTAGAGAGAGGATGAACAAAATAAAGATGGAGTACTCTACATATTAGCAAGTTATGTGAAAAATAAGAAAACTCTTTGAGCAGAATATCAACAGTGCTATTTGGGGAAATGAAGTTTAGGAGCACAGTTATTCTACAGGCCTGAGAATAAAAGGAAAACGTGTAGGCCATTCAAACTTTAAAATCTAGATGTTGAACAAATGAGGTCATGTGCTCTCATAACTTCCTTTAATCATTGGTGGTGTTTTTGAGTGCTTCCCTTTATACAGTCATTGTGAAAGTACTCCTGCAGTTACGTTTGTTAGATCTTCTTGGACACAGCTGATGAGACCTTGCACTCACTGGCATGATTCATTCAGAGACGGGTTTAAAAATGGACACTTTTGTCCTGCAGGCTCTTGTGGCGGAGGAGATAAGAGACTGCGCGAAGGCCTTTGAACCACAGAGCTTCAATGACAACTTCAACTGACCTTCTATGTCCCTCTTTGTGTCGAAAGCTACCAATTCATCTTCCTTTCCCTAGCAACCTACCAGTCCTCTCCAAAATGAGACTGTCGTCTTTGAGCTTCTACGTGTGATGTTCCGCCTAAACACGCTGGTCTGATGTCCCAGATTTTTTGTTGTCCCTGCATCCCGACCTGTTGCTGCACCCTCCCACTCCCCGTCCATTTGCATGGCAACCCTTTACCAGGCCAGCTGCTGCTGCCCTTTTCTTTCTTCATGTTGAATTCTAATCATTACTTTCAAAGGAAAGCGTCTCTAAACCTCCTTTATTGAGTGTTCGTACTGGGAGGAGGCAAGCCGCCGTTCAACACCCACTCAGTCTGCTCCTCTTCTTCTTCACACTTTAGTTCTGCAAATCAGGAGCACTTTCTGTAACCTGCTTCTTCAAGTTTGGATAAAATAACACGTGCAAGAAGAAGGTAAGAATCACATGTAGTAGACGGAATTTGCTCCCATGCTGTTTATATTTATTAAGGAAAATTATTAAAATTTAATCATGTGTTTCATACTGGTTAAAGTACAAAACAAGACAAGCAGCACTTGGAATAATCAGATTTGCTCTCTTTAAAATTATAGATAAATGTCAAAGTCATAAATTATGTAAAGATAAATTATTACAATTGTATAGTGTTACCTTTGAGCATATTTACTCTGTGGTGTGTTTTTTGGCAACAAACATCGAACATTTGTCTATCTGTGGATATGTTTCGGGATAATTTTTCACATTATGATCAACATCAGATATCATTTTTTAGTTTAAAAACCTCCAACTGTTGCTTCAACTGATTTATTTCTCACCTAAAACGTTATACTAACTACTAAATACTAAATGAACAAAGTGAATCCACTTCCTAAATCTTAGTATCAGTACTAGCTGCTTGCTCACTGTGAGTCTCTGAGCCTTTCTGATTTCCATGCACAGCAAACAAACATAAGAGGGAGGGGGGTCACGTCTGCTTTTGACAGAATGTTTTATATTCACAACCACTGGGGAAAGAAAAAAAACAAAAAACAAAAAAAAACATAAAATCTGAGATTAAGCAAATGATTGCTTTTGTAACTCTGACAGTTTGCCTTCAATAGTTACTCAATGAAGGAGGCTTTGTTTCATTCATTCATTCATCTTCTGTAACTGCTTGTCCTGTGAAGAGTTGCAGGGGGCTTAAGCCTATCCCAGCTGTTGGAGGCTTTGTTTGTTCAATTTAATTTGAGTTAATTTAAGATTCATTTTTGTTCGGATTTAACATTATTACATTAGAATAACACTGGTTTCCTTGTATGTGGATATGTATAAGTCCTTTAGTGGTGCAAATCTGTTATAGCACCATACATATTTAAGGTACCTGTGCTTTACTCAAGCATTTACATTTTCCCAGTTTACATGTCCATAGGATTTTTATGTGATTGCTTTGCAGCCTTGGATTAATAATAGTATATGCCAGACGACCACTTGGGTATAGCGCCCCGCCCCGGGAGACCCATTTTAGGGTTAGGTGCTGACTTAAGGTACCAAGCTGCTTCTCTAGCCACTATCCAATAGCTCCCCATGTATAATATATAGTCAACAAATAAATTATGGGTTATTGACAGGTTAAGACAAAAGAAAAGACATTGATTCTGGGAGAAATCAAGAAGTTACAAAACTGTGTATAAATTAATTAGCTCTGTCTTATCTTACATTTTAAAATGCACCTCTCTAAGTAATGAGAAATGAAGTTCAGACAGGGTGGTGCACTGTCATTGTTTTGGGGCCATGTAAAAAAGTGAGAAATGGGGCCCCTAGATGGCTACCTGTTGGGATATACTTGCAATGAGAATCATAAACCCCCTATGGATGCCCTACAGTGCACCAACAATACTCGACAATCAGCCTTCCATCTATCTAATGACAGATTTCTCTAGTTTAGATTTCACACATACGTCCCCCAGAATCTTCGATCATCACCGCGTCTGACAGCTGAGTATTTGTACTTTTGTAACATTTTGAACTTTTACTTGTAGAAGAGTACTGAGCGTGAAGTTCAGTAAATTTGGGGACACTTATTTCTTTTGTTTGTCTAGAAATTGATGACTGCTGTGTACACATTAATCTGTACTGAGTGTATCTCATTTAGTCAAATTTCATGATCTTTTGTTGGTGACATGAAAAATTATCTTAATGTGACGTCATTTCAGCGCCGAAGTGATACCATGAGGTTGATTCTGGTCAAACCCACCAATGCAACGCGCCGTCTTGACTCGACGGGGGAAGTCTTCCACGATGGGGATCACAAACTCTGCGTCTCGGGGGGTCCGTCCTCTTTGACAAAAACCCCCGATGGGAACCATGATCCGTACTCTGGAGCCTCTGGCGCTGAAACGTCCTCATTCCCACAAGAGAAGAGTCTGTGCTGTGTTTCATCCTCACTGCACGAAAGATCCAATGGAATCCGTCCTCCAAGAGGTTCAGCCCAGATATCGCCACTGAAAACCAGAAACCTAACCTTATCACAGCTGAGTGACGAGGACTGGCTGCTGCTTTGTGGCCAGGTCAGCGGCGCAGAAGAGGATTCAGCTTTAGAAGAAAGGGCAGGGCCCAGTTTAGAACATCCAAACCACAATGACAGATGTGGTTGTTCCTGTCCTGATGCCCACCATCATTCAGAGGCCTCTAGTTTTGAACCACAATCAAAACAGGGAACCGTCCAGGACTGTCTCTCCAGAGTTACAAATAAGACAAGCCTCTCATCTTCACAACACACTTTTTCACAAAACACCACAATACCAACCACTTGCCAGGTTTTACCACGGCTAACAAACCAAAGATATCCGTTGAAACCTGCAACAAACCATCCAAAGGATAATTTTACGCCTCAGTGCACTGACCGAGAAGGTCGAACTGAACAGCACTGCAATCATCTGAAACTCAAAGACAGCAGTCAAGCAGCTTGTCCAAATCTGTTCAACATTCCTCTGAACTCTGTTGAGTGTGCCAAGGCAAATCAGAAACTTCATAAAAAGCCTCAGCCCGCTGCCGGAGTGGACGCCAACTGGCGGGAGCTATTTGGTAAAGAGCCTCTGTTAGTTCAGCAATGTCAAAAGCAAGACTCCCACTGCCCGATAACAGATGATCAGACCTGCAAGTCATCTGGAGACCCGTCCATTGTCCTCAAGTGCCGTCATCTCACTTACAATCCACTGACCAGCGCTCCATGGATGAAGAGGTCATCTGCACCAGTCAGTAACAAAAGTCTTAACTCTTCCTCCATCAGCCAGTACAGTTCACTAGAGAACCAGGATTTAGTGGAGGAGAGAACCAGACAGCGACAAAGTCAGGTATGTGATTTTTTCTTTATATACGGCTGGCAGTTATTTACTGGCATTTTTAGATGAATCACATGGAAACACTGAACAACTTTGTCAAAATAAACTTCTTTTATAAACACAAAATCCCATGTTGGAAGAACACGAAGAAGAACAAAGAACTGAAGACATTAACAAAGAGAGTTGTCAACTTTAGGAGAAGGCCATTGAATTGTTTAACAATTTAGAAACAGATTTTCAATAACAATCTAATCATTTTAATGCGCCCATTAAAAAATGGCTTGCTTTTTAATATATTACTTATTCTATTTGAGAAAATAACTTTAAGGTCTGTGTCCAATCTCCTTTGCAGACAAACTCTCAGCACCTCAGTGGAACAAAACTCTCCCTTTCCAAACACACTCCTCCCCTTCCTGACACCGTAGCTAACGGGGACGCACTGAGGCCGCTGAGCAGTCATGGCTCTTTGAGATCTAGTCTTTCAGACCTTAATTCAAGCCAGCAGCCTCTTCAGCTTCTTCACAGCACAATCCTTGAGGACGCCTTCTCCAAAGTCATCAGAGAAGACTCCAGTAAGGCCAACAGCGAAAACCTGACCAGGGAGGAAGGTAGCGTGCCACAGAAGAAGTCGAAGGACATCAGCTACCGGCTGGGTCAGAGAAGGGCTCTCTTTGGGAAGCGCAAACAGCTGAGCGACTATGCTTTGGTCTGTGGGATGTTTGGCATCATTGTCATGGTCATTGAAACTGAGCTGTCAAGGGGCTTTTACAACAAGGTACAGCAAACATGCTTAGATATACAGATCAACAGATGAATAACATATGGTACACTTTCCACTGCACTCACAATGTTCATGTTTCCGTTGTGCACAGGAATCCATGTATTCATATGTACTGAAAGGCCTCATCAGCCTCTCTACTGCTATTCTTCTTGGACTTATTGTGATGTACCACGCAAGGGAAATCCAGGTATGAGTAAAAGTTAAAGAACCTATGTGTGCTGGAAAAAATATAAACTCAAGTGCCCAGCTATTTCCACAGCTTCTGGATGTGTCTCAGAGCTTCCTTCAAGTTAATCATGATGTGACTGCATTAACTTTATTTGAGCATATCTGACTTATTGGGCGCAGTTTATTTGTCTAATACTGAGTCGCTGTGGATAAAACCCTTGGCTTGGACAACTCAACCAAAGGATGGTTTTCCAAGTAATTAGGCTGCTTAACTTGGGGCAGAACATGGGTATAATTAAAATATCTATGTATATTTATTTATAATCTCACATCATGCTTTTAAAGGGGTCATCTCGACAATCTCAGTATAATTCTCTTTAGTGACAGCTATGGCGATAAGAAGTACCTGCAGGTGTGTTATTTAAAACTCAACAGAGGTCTAATCAGTGCTGCTTATGTGACATTTAAAATTTAACTCTTTCTACCTTCTCTGGCAGACAGATAAAGGAAGGAATGAGTGACGGACCGTGTATGACTGACGAAACATGTCTTGTGAATCTGTGTGGCTTAACTGACATAGATCCTAATATGCAAGAACTTTTAATTCATTTTAGTAGTGAGTCAAGGACTCAGTCAACACAAGTTTGTTACATCAATAATTGTATCGCTGAGGAGTAGCAGTTAGATATGCAGCTTGGGACCGGTGGGTCCCAATTTCACTTCCCCCAACATCCATGGTTGAGGTGCCAAGCACCTAACCCCCAGCTTGCTCCCTGAGTGCCACACAAATGGCTCCGAGTGTACACACTACTGTGTGAACGAATAGTCAGAAAAAGAATTCTCAATAAGGGAGTAATTGTTATGTGTTGGTGCCATAAGCAACACAGTCTGTTAGATCATTATGGATGCATTTAATATTATAACTTAAATTTGAGAAAACATAATCATCAGTGTTAAACCCGTCACCTTTCCTTGGTGACTTGATTGGTCACAAATGATGACACTTTGTTCATTATTCAGTCCATGCATGAATCATTAGTTACTCTTGTTCTCGCTGTCTACAGCTCTTCATGGTGGACAATGGCGCTGACGACTGGAGGATAGCCATGACCTTTGAGCGGATCCTCTTCGTCATGTTGGAGCTCCTCGTCTGTGCCATCCATCCAATCCCAGGCCAGTATGTGTTCACCTGGACCGCCCGACTGGCCTTCAGCTACACAGCCTCAGTGGCCGACGCCGATGTCGACATCATCCTCTCCGTGCCCATGTTCCTGCGCCTCTACCTGATTGGGCGGGTCATGCTGCTCCACAGCAAGCTGTTCACGGACGCCTCCTCTCGCAGCATCGGGGCGCTCAACAAGATCAACTTTGACACCCGTTTCGTCATGAAAACCCTGATGACCATCTGCCCCGGCACAGTCCTGCTGGTCTTCAGTGTGTCCTGTTGGATCATTGCAGCATGGACTGTACGCGTATGTGAGAGGTATAGGTCAAATGGTGGCTATGGCTTTAAGAAACCAAGTCTTCAAGTAAAAAATTGGATTAACTGAGCAAACACATACCGCCTCTCTGCAGCTTTAACATCAGCTGTCGTTACATTCAGGTGTCATGTCTCAACAGGTATCACGATGCACAGGAAGTGACTAGCACCTTCCTCGGAGCAATGTGGCTGATCTCCATCACCTTCCTGTCCATTGGCTATGGAGATATGGTCCCTCACACATACTGTGGAAAAGGGGTTTGCCTGTTAACAGGAATTATGGTAGGATTCATACTGATTTGTTGTGGTGAAAATATGTAAAAGAAGATATATTTGTATATTTGTATATATTTAACTAAACACACTGATGCTAATCTCTTCTTCTTCTCAGGGAGCTGGCTGCACAGCCTTGGTGGTGGCCGTTGTTGCAAGAAAGTCAGAACTCACCAGAGCCGAGAAACACGTCCATAACTTTATGATGGATACGCAGCTCTACAAAAAGGTCTGTCTACAAACAGAGATGCATATCCATTGAACATTACTTATAATATTATAACAGTTTAACTTAAGTTTAAACAGAATACAATTTTTGCTCTTTGACCACACACAACAGGTTAAGTTCTGTCTGATTTGTGTCTCAAAGACTCTCTCAAAGAAACCAAACAGAGACCTGACATGAACATCCTGCTCTGCTATTTCACTGGCCGTATATTAATTCCTCAGATAAAAAACACGGCAGCAAATGTGTTGAGGGAGACGTGGCTCATCTACAAAAACACCAAGCTGGTCAAGAAGATTGACCACGCCAGAGTTCGCCACCATCAGCGGAAATTCCTGCAAGCCATTCACCAGTAGGTGTCAATAAATCATCATCAGGGCATGCAGGGTTAAGTCCTGCACTTTCCTCCTTTTGTAAATTAGATTTAAATTTGTGGCAGGATGTTTATTCATTCGATCGCATGAGTTACGATTTAAGTTGTTCTCAAGACAAACTCTACAATGCGTTTATTTCCTTTGGCACAAAAGTGAGTGTGGTTCTGGTTTTCGACTCTAGACTACGAAGGGTCAAAATGGAGCAAAGGAAATTAACTGACCAGGCCAATACAGTCGCTGATCTCGCAAAGGTTTGTTATGCTCAATTTCTACAGACTGCCAAAGGGGAACATTACCTTTACTTAAATAGTATCTATTTTAAGCCTTATTTCACACTGTTAAATTGTAGTTTCGTGCCAAGATGAAACACTCATTGTGATTATTATTATTATTACTCATTTTATTAAAAGTTCATTAATCAATTGCTCAATTACAATACACAAAAATTAACCAATGTGCAGTTGTCACTTGGCCTTTAATGTGACACGGGGAATTGGAATTTGTAAAAATATTGTTTTGTTAAGTTTGTGAAAAGTGAATTTGCACATTTAGTAAGTACGGCCCATAGTGGCCTTAAGGTAAAACTAAACCTTGACATATTATGTAATCTTAGTTTGGAATAATTTGGAGAGAAATCCTGTATCACTTTATCTGGAAGTAAGATCAGAGTGTCAGATGTGTGTACTGTCTCCGTGTCGCCTGCCAGACACAGAACATGATGTACGATCTGGTGTCAGAGCTGCAGCATCGAAGCGGGGAGCTGGACCGGAGGATCGTGGCTCTGGAAGAGAAACTGGACTCCATCCTTCTCAGTGTACAGTCCCTGCCCGTTGTGCTTTCTCAAGCGATAACAAAGCTACAAAAGGATTTCCTGGATGACCTGGCTTGCCGCGTCCATTTCCTGTCATCTTCCCTGAGCTCTGAGTGCTGTTCAGTGCCAGCCAGGCAGATCTGTCCAGGATCCACCACACCAGAGACACCACACAGTTGAAAGGCCTCGCTCACCTGTTTTTTTTCCTCTAACTTTTTTCTTTTTTTTTTTTTTAACTCGGAAGGATTTTCTCAGCATGCACTTTTCTTTTGGTAACACTCTGCTACACATTCATGCCGTTACACAAATTCACCCCAGAGAGTTATAGACGCACATTGATCAGCTCTAGTGAGAGAGGAAGTAGTACTGTCTGGGGATTTTAGAGGAAGGGAAGATCATTATCCCTTCATTTCCTCTGCCCAGGGCTTCACAGTTGGTCTAAGGACTGGGTTTTCAACCTCTTAATAGACAGAAGATTTTCAATTAAACCATCATTCTGTCAAACTGAGCCAGTTCCATTAAAAGTAGTTGTTTGAAGGGATATTTTATTTTATTTTTTTGTACAGTTTTTGCTTAAGCATTTTAAACCACCACCTGTTTTGGTTCACAAACAAAAACATTGTTCAGTATTTAATTCATAAATTTTGTGGAACTTTTAAAAGACTCTTTAAACTATAACCAGAAGTGCTGATTGAAGATTAAAATGTAGTTCTCATATATGGAACACAGGAAGTAAAGAGTTTAAAATAAATTCAACAGCTGCTGGAGGCAGAAATAGGAGACTGGAATAGGAGCGTTGATTGCTGAAAGTTGATGCTGTCTTGATGAAAATTAATTAGATACTACTGCTCGATGCTAGAAGTTGTACACAGCACAAATACCGAATGAGTGAAATACGAAAAGCAGAGCAGTGTTATACAGGAGCAATAAAAGAAGGTTTGAAACAGCTGAAAGTTATGTAAAATTCACTTATTTATTTTTCCCCACCTGAAGAACTGTACATGTTGCATTTTAACTGATTGTAACAAACAGGTAAAAGTGCACATTTCAACAACAGCACAGCTTTTTACACTGCTGTAGATTGCAGTTTTAGATTTTCATTATATTCAGAGCAATAATGGTCTGGTACCAGCCGAGTTCTTAGTTCTGTTCTTTTAATTAGACGTTTAGTTGCAGTTGTTTTACTCCCATTGTTGATTTCTCTGACAGAATTATGTCTTTTGCAGATCATTTCATTGTGTTTAGAACATTTAATGGTGTATTGTGGCTTAATGTAACTTTTAATTTAGTCAAAAATTGTTTGTTTGTTAAGCCCCATTATTGCCTTTATTTATTTGTTGTTATGAAACCACCTATTTATGTTGCACCGGTCAGAACCATAAGATTAATGTTTTATTCTGTATTATGTATGTTTGTCTGCATGTGTGAAGTCGTGGTTGCATTTTAGACATTACAGATGATGTAACAGTGTATTTTTTCGTATGTTATATTTTAATAGACATATTTAGCAGGTTTTATTAAATCCCTGGTAATGAAGAATTTTTTCAGAACTAATTTTTTTCCTGTTGATCATCAATCAAGATTAGAGCAGGTAGGTCACTGTTACAGTTTTAATTAGCCCATTTTCCCACATGTAACTAATATATTTGTATTTCTAAATATATCAGCCTACAGAAAGATCTTGATTTTAGGAAACTGTACAAAAGCTGAGTCCACATCTGCTCTCAAGAAAATTATTTTAATAACATGCTTTTAGTTAAATTTTAAAGACCAAGCTGGAACTGCCAGGATCACATGGACCAGCTAGACTCAAGAGCCGTCACAACACAATAGTAAGTGCATTGACCGGAGTGCAGTGTACAACAGTTTTGCAAACTCTCCCATGCACAGATCGTTGTTGCACACACACCTACTTCTCATTTTCTATTTTGAACTGAGTTGGCCTCATCAGCTTTCAGCTCCCGCCAAACTGAGGGGGAGGTAATTGCTCATCATTAATTAAACAGGATCATTAAATTCCATTTGGAGAGCTGCACGTCCAAGTTTAACATATTTAGATGATTAGTTGGAGGAAGGAAACTCATTGTGAAACCAAATAACGAACCAGTCATTCCACAGACATGATAAACAGCTCTAAAAGCGAGGTTGTTTACCAGGACCACCATCTGTCTCTCGGAGGGTTACCGGCGGCTGACAGAGCGCCGCATAATCTCGCGATAAACACCCCCAGGCCTGAGACATCCACGAGAATGTAGTTTCGCGCGCTGAGGCTAAGCTCCAGTCACATCCTAGATTGACAGCTCTGGTATCCAATGAGCTCGACGTAGTGAGAGGGCAGCAGCCAGTGGCGATGAGCGATTTCTAGAGCAGGCGGGATGTGGAAGTCTTGAAGAATAACTCATTGATCAATCTCCAACAAGGCATAGAGTTGGTCGTGCCAACCCAGCAAAGAAGTTGTTTGGGCAAGAACCTGAACGTTATTCCTTAACCGTCAATTTCTTGTTTTCACTTGGACGAGCAAACAGGTAAAACGGTTTTTTCCTCGCGTTCTGCTAACTTTTAAATTTGTACTCCATTGATAATATCTTCACATAGTAGCTAGCATACTAAGGTTAGCTAACTTGACAAAGTCCTACCCCCTTTCTTTATAGCTTACTACACCAGCCTGCAAAACGTAAAATTCAAATTCAATTCAATTTCTAGTCGTCGGGACAGTTTTCACGCTTTTAAGTACATTATTGATTTCTTTTTGCTAACATACTAGTTGAAATCTCTGTAACAATGCACTATAACGTGGTTTGCTGTGAGCGTTTATATGGGTGGATGATGAACTTGACTATGGCGAGCTGTTATCTTCTGCTGTTCATGTCTAGCACAGCTAAATAATCTGCAACACATGTTAAAGTCTCGGCTAGCTTTGTCTCTTCACTGCCTCCCGTGAAGAAAAACAAACGCGCTAACCTTCGTTTGCTTATTTCCCTGTTTGCCCTTTTTGGCTTATGATGAATTAAATCGGGTTTTCATGTGCATTTTCGAAAAAAACCCCAAGTGGTTACGGCGAAAAAACACATCTCCGGTGAGAAGTAGTAGTTTTGTTTTCGTTGTTATTGCTCGTGTTTTGTTCACTGCTCTTGGTTTATTTCGAGGCGAACAGGACCTCAGCTGAGAGCGCAAAAGTAAAAGTCAAGGAGGCTCCGAGCTCGCCGCTTCCTGATCTATATGAACAAAGCACGATATTTGTGTGTGAAAGGCCTTTCGTGTGTAACAATAATGTGTTTGAAAGAATATATGAGGTCGTGTTTCGGTGTGTTTTATTGTCACAGAGCGAAGGCACATTGTTTGCTAGCGCTCCCTCGCGTCCGGATGTGCTTTTAAAAGAACTGGGAGTGGCCTGGAGCTCAGTTTCCCGCACTGTATTCAAATCAGCCTGTTCCCTCCCTTTCTGATGCTCTGCTGTAGTGACAGCCCAGTGCTGAAAGAAATACAATACACACATTTCTGCTGCTGAGGGCCCTTTAAATGCATTCTTTAAAGTTAGTTTTCTTTAATCCACGAGCAAAAACAAGCTAAACATTTTTTTTAACCTTGGATGCAAAACTTAAAACCTAATTATTTTGTTGTGAAACTATTGTCTTTGTGAGTTCATAATCGGCTACTAAGTATAAATTTATATACTCGCAATAATTGCAAGAAAATGTGAAACTGAAATAAAAATCTGCCAATTCATCTTTGCCCAATTGTTCTTCAAAGTCGTGGTTGAATTCCTGGTAGGTGTCATGTTGCACTGGCATGCGTCACTTGCTTTCGGATATTGTGCACACGTTCACACGTCAGGAATCTGGTTCAAAGTTGACAGTGAATGCAGCTATCTATATTCCTCCAATAATACAACGAGCAGAGGACAAGAGTGTCATTCATATTTACTGAGTTTTTTTTTTTTTTTATTAATCTCAGATATGTATATTTCTAGTTTTAGTGTCCACCTCGTTGCTCCGTGGCTCTTACATTAACGCAGTTTCAATCCTCTGTATGTGCTGCACGTATGGCAAAACCGACGATGAAGCAGACCTTATTACAGCTGCAATATTACTTCACAAGAAGCATGCAGCACTCTTGCTGTTTCCATGCATTGAACAAAGTATATTTTCAAATTTTATTATACAAAACCATGAAGCAAAATAGTTTTGTCATGAACTACTATTCACTATTGGATATGATGCATTCATTAATTAATATTTTAATGGACAAAATAACAGTTTAAGCTTATGCAGCAGCCACGCATGCACTTAAATGAGTAAACCTGAACTGGATTTTGGTTCCCAAAAAACTCTATTATTTAACTTATGGTGCGTGTTTTGCATGGTACCTTGTAACCCTTAAAAACAACAACAAATGAAGGTAACTACTGAACCCTCCAGTACACATTACCCTACATATACCGTTTCTGGCAAAATAGCTGCAATGATTACAGTAATTATAATGGGGTCATGCTTTGACTGTGCACACAGGGCAGCTGCAATGTGGATTCAAGTGCGCACAATGGATGGGAAGGAAACCCATCGGGTGGATTCCCTGTCCAAACTCACCAAGGTGGATGAGCTGCGTGTAAAAATCATGGAGCTCTTTAAGGTGGAGCCAGAGAGACAGAGGCTCTTTTACCGCGGCAAGCAGGTGAGGCAGCATGGCTGTGATTTTATATAGAGGTGTTTGTTGCTGTTTATGGTGACCTTAATTCTTACAGTTCTCAGCCTTAAAAATAAACTGCTAGACATAAGTGTTTGGTTTATGCACTTTACACATACATTATGCTAGGGATCTGGGTGATGGATGTAAAAAAAAAAAAAAAAAAAAAAGAAGTTATAATAGCAGAAAAAATGTAGTGTAGAAACGGGAAGTGATGATTTTCTCCTTTTAATCATGTTTGTGTTTTTTTTTTTTTATAATTCATACCAGATGGAGGATGGCCATACCATATTTGACTATAATGTGGGCCTAAACGACATAGTGCAGCTGCTTGTTAGGCAGAAGATGGCCGCTAGTGTCGTCAAAAGCAAAGACAAAGAAGCTGAGCTCTCTGACTCTGATTCTGGCTGTGGGTCCACTCAGAGTGAGTCTGACAAGAACTCAACTCACGGCGAAGTAGAGGGTCAGACCCCTGGGACCTCTGCTCAGACAAATGCACCAGAGCTCGTTGACCCTGGATTTGGATCCTTCAAGGTATGGTAGTCGGTATTAAATGAGATGTTTTTAGTGGTTACAGGTTTTTTTTGGCTTTCTCTAGTGTAGCACTTGTGTTCACCCCAGTTTGGGCAGTGGTCATGAAGCATGACCAATTGACTCATGTTTTTTTTAACACGCTTGGAAGTTTCACAGGATGCCTCTCATCTTCCAGATAAGTGTGTTGTGTGTTGTTCCACATTAAGCCTTGCTCACAGCTGTGTAGGGAGCTTTGTATTAAGAGAGGATATAAGTGAATGGGTATACAGCAGCAGGATGTAGTTCAATATAACCAGGAAACATCCATCATCATGAATGCTGTGGCTGTCAGTATGCTTCAGGCTCCTCCATGCTGTCTGTACTTCTGCGTGTGTAACTCTTTGTCTTAACCATCTAAAAATGAAATTTTTTAAAACAATCTTGTTGACCATCTCTTTTCTGATAGAGGGCATTTACTCTACCTTCAAGTGTGGCAGTTCCGGCTGCAACCTCCTTTGACTGAAATGATTTTTGCAAGCCAAAAAAAAAACCACGGGCACCCCCGGTCTAGAGCATGCTCACATGTGTATTTCAGATTTGAATGTATTTGATTTCTACTGCTGCTTGAACCTTTTCCCTGTAAATACATTACATTTCTACCTTTATCTTTGTTTTTGGTGACTGTTTTGGTCCATATATAAATGCGTCAGGTTGTACGTTAAACATTACCATATAAATAGAAGACTGGAGTCTTTGAAAGATCAAACTGTAGTGGCTGTACGTATCCCTCATTTCTTCGCCCAGGTTCTGATGGACATGGTTTCATTTTGCAAGATGTCAAATGAGCCATTTCATCAACTAAAGTTAACGGAAACATGTGTTTTTGAAACTTTTTTTCATCAAGGTTGTTTTGTCTATATATTGCACTAAAACATGAAAAATCTCCATGAAGAGCTGGCTGACTTTTTCTTTTGTGTGTCTGAAGATCAATGAGCTGGTGGATGCGAGAGACCTGAACATGGGAGCGTGGTTTGAAGCCCAGATCTTGAACGTTACGAAGACCACAAAGACCCCCAAAGAGGATGGCGCTGAGGCACAGCCAGATGAGGAGGAGATACTGTACCATGTTAAATACGAAGAGTAAGAATCCCTTATCTGTTCTTATCTAAAGAGCTTGAAACTAACTAGTTTCAGCAATGAAAGCATTAAGGGAAAGATCTAAATGGAAACATATTTGACATATTTACAAATCGGTTAAGCAAAGTGATCAGTGATATTACTGATCCTCCAGAACTGAAGAGGACAAGTTAATTGTTTTAATGACCTGGGTGATTTTCCTTGTCACATGTAATGTAATATAAAGGACTTTGCATTGGAGATCATGGCTTGACTAACCTGCTCTGGTGGTTGTTTGGGCTACGTTATTGACGGAGGTAAACCAAAAGTAAAACAATAAGATACTACCATCACTCAGTGAAACAGGTTTTGTCTCTTGTCATACACTGTGTAAACAGAACATTGTGTGTTGAAGTGTAATGCTAATTCATGCCACTAAACGGTGTCGGCTGTTGAGCATGCTTCCGGTGCGTAAACGGAAGTCAGCTGCTGTTGATGTACTAATAGTAACTCATGACTTTCTGTTGTGGCTCCACATGGAAGGCTTTTCAAATCCAGACTTGAACTCTAGACAAGGCAATTCAATTCTCATTGAATCTGACATTAAACTCTAATGTTTCCTGAGTTACAAGCCCTAACTGTAGAAGTACTGTTTTCTCTGGTTCCCTTTGACTTTTCCCTCTTTGAAAGGTGCTCTTGTGTGTGCAAGTACATTAGTATCGGAGGGAACATTGCTCTGAGTGGTGTAGCTGTTCAAACCTGCTGCATTAGCAGTTGGTTCTCACCATTCAACCATTTTTAATTTGGTAAAAGTTTGATGCAGTATTGTGCAGGAAGCACCTGTGTTGGTCTGTGGTGTGTCTCTGAGCTACTCAATAATATGATATCCCGTTTGCCTACACAGCTACCCAGAAAATGGAGTGATTCAGCTGCTTGCCAAGGATGTTCGTCCACGGGCCCGCACCGTGTACCAGTGGCACCAGCTAGAGCCGGGGATGGTTGTTATGGTCAACTACAACCCGGATGATCCCAAGGAACGTGGCTACTGGTATGACGCTGAGATCCAGAAGAAGAGGGAGACTCGTACTCTACGTGAGATCTACGCCAAGATTATCCTTGGGTAAGGACATTGTTGGATATAAGGTGGAGTCAGTTACCACAAGTCATGTCTGAGAAAATATCTATTCAGCTAGCTGTGGTAGCAGGTGGATATTTTGAGGTCACTACTGTAACAGTATCTCAGATTTTGAATGCCACAACTGCAGGTGGGTGAAATCGAATTTCCTGCTGTGGTATTGATAGATTGCATAATGTGATCGGTACCGGAATAGTTTATAAGGCTGCGGTATGAACAGCTTTCATTTTCATAAAATATATATATAAATATATACACACACACATGTTATGACTCTTTACATTGTGCTTTTCTTTGACTGTAGCTTGACACTTTGTTCCTTTGTTTACAGCGATGCCGGTGACTCTCTTAACGACTGCCGAATTATGTTCCTGACCGAAATCTACAAAATTGAGGAACCTGGTTCTCTCGGTGATGCACCAACTGGATCTGAGAGTCCACTAAAAAGTAAGTGAAAGACAAAATATTCCAAGTCTTAAAGGCACGTACTAGTAGCTATTGGCAGTCAAGAGTTTTAACTTGTAAATAAGAAAGATTTATACATTGAACTTTAGAAAATATAATAAAATGCAATATCTCTCCTCTCAGGATCAAATGGGCCGGAGTGCAAGCACTGTAAGGATGATGTCAATAAAGCCTGTCGCTGGTGTAACTGTCACATCTGCGGTATCAAGCAGGATCCTGACAAACAGTTGCTGTGCGATGAATGTGACATGGCCTATCACATCTACTGTCTTAATCCTCCACTCACCTCCATTCCTGAAGATGAGGACTGGTCAGTAGATTCATAATTACACAATTACACACACATTATTAAGTTAGTAAATGGTGAGCGACCTTGTAGATTTTTGTTTGTTTTTTTTTTCTCTAAGAAATGTCTAAAAAGCAAACAATTTGAAGATTACTATTATCAGTATGTTGATCTTGACTTTGCCTTTACCTTAACGTGTCATATTGTCTCAGGTATTGCCCAGGTTGCCGCAACGACAGCAGCGAGGTGGTGCTGGCTGGAGAAAAGTTGAAGGAGAGTAAGAAGAAAGCAAAGATGGCTTCTGCCAGCTCCTCCAGCCAGAGGGACTGGGGCAAGGTGAGTGCTGCCAGACATTTAAACTAATTGTATGTGCAAGATTTTTAAATTTTTTATTATTATTATTTTTGGATAACTTAAAATTATGTTGACATGCTCGGTGTCCTTGTAGATAACTAGCTCGTATGCTATAATTTTACCACCTTCAAGAGTCTTCAGATACAAACCTTTACTTCTCCCCTTCCAGGGAATGGCATGTGTTGGTCGAACAAAGCAGTGCACCATTGTACCATCCAACCACTACGGCCCAATTCCTGGCGTTCCTGTCGGCTCTCTGTGGAAGTTCAGAGTGCAGGTCAGTCCATGCATCCATGTGAAGTTGATTTGGAAACCTTTAGGAGTATATGGAATTCATAATTGTTGATTTTAAATGTTAAGACATATGAGAGAAGTAAGTGATATCTAGATATGTACTAAAGAGTTTTTATTTATTTTTTTTTTTTTTTAGGTCAGTGAATCTGGTGTCCACAGACCTCATGTTGCTGGAATCCATGGCAGAAGCAATGATGGTGCCTACTCTCTGGTCTTGGCAGGAGGCTACGAGGACGATGTGGTATGCTGCTATTTGGGTTTTATTTCTGATACCACAGTTT
This sequence comes from Chelon labrosus, assembly GCF_963514085.1. NCBI lineage: Eukaryota > Metazoa > Chordata > Actinopteri > Mugiliformes > Mugilidae > Chelon > Chelon labrosus. Next base: position 26,539,592 of record NC_140343.1, on the reverse strand, counting down.
CTGTAGTTGTTGTGTAATGTAATATTTATTGTATTGCATTATAGGATGATGGCAATGAGTTTACTTACACCGGCTCCGGAGGTCGAGACTTGTCGGGAAACAAGAGGACTGCCGAGCAATCGTGTGATCAGACACTGACTCACATGAACCGGTATGGCATTACAGTAACTAATTCCTGCTAACAGGATATCTGGTCAGCTTTTGCTTTGCTTGTTTTTCTTTTCTAAATTGTTTGCTTTGGGATACAACAGGGCACTGGCTCTCAACTGCAACGTACCTGTTAATGACAAAAACGGAGCCGAGTCTAAGAACTGGAAGCAAGGCAAGCCAGTAAGAGTTGTGCGCAGCTGCAAGGGACGCAAGCACAGTAAATACTGCCCTGAGGAAGGAAACAGATATGATGGGATATATAAGGTATGACAAAACACTACACGGGCATTTTAGAGGAATGTTAAGCTGTTAAGGAATTGTCATAGCCCATTTATAGGAACTGAATTGCTAGTTTTCCAATAACTATCTCGACAAACTTTAAATTTTTAATCTTGTACCTTCGATCATCTATTTGTAGTTTTACTTAATGTGTCTGGTTTCATTCAGGTGGTGAAGTACTGGCCAGACAAAGGAAAGTCTGGTTTCTTGGTGTGGCGGTATCTGCTGAAGCGTGATGATGATGAGCCAGCACCGTGGACCAGAGATGGCAAGGAACGCATCAAGAAGCTTGGTCTCATCATGCAGGTAGAGATCAGATTGCACTAGGTGTACACTGGTTATTGTGGTGTGTTGCAATCGGCTCACATTGATCAGCATGCTAATAATGTTGAAAACTGATCAAATTGACCTTTCTTTGTTCCAGTATCCTGCTGGCTATCAGAAAGAGAAGGAGAACAAGAATGAAGTGGAGGAGGAAGCGACACCTAACAAGACAAAGAGGAAGAGAAAGTCTCAGAGCAATGGTATGTTAGTTTTGACATATTGTATTATCTGAACCATCAATCATCCACTGATCGTATACAAAAAATCCCATTGCTGTGAGGAGTGATCCAACTTTTCGAGTGCAAGTGACAGATTAATAGTTTTTCCCTGTAAGAGTCTTCTGCTGCAAACTTAATAAGTGACAATTGTATTTCTTGGTTTCTCACAGAATCCAAGACCTCCCCAGGGAAGACTCCTAAGAAAATCAAGGTAGAGGTGTACAAGCTGTCAAAGGAGCAGAAAGCCCTCATCAAGAATGACAACACAAACAAGAAGCTGTGGGATGAAGCCATGGAGTCATTGTCACTTGGGCCGGTGAGGGTGGCTGTGCATTTCTCAGTTTGCCACAAGGATGTTGCATAGTCCAGATTATTTTTTGATTAGTCGTAGGTGTGTTTGTCCTGAATGTGGGTCTATACATCAAGTTTTACTTTTCTAAACCATTTTATCACCTCTTTATATTGTGTCACTCATGCAATAATAACTTGATAAATGACTGTATATCGGATTTACCTCAGACAAACGGTGTGGTTGCTGGAGCTTTATTATTGGTGCTGTTTTAGACCATTTCCCCCCTCCAGATCAGCATTTTGTTAAGGAGCAACTGATGTAAATTTAATATGAAATGGAAGAATGCTGTGTCACAACACATTGTAATGTTTTTTTTTTGTGTATCGTTTTATTTCTGTAGAAATTCTTGAACAAAGTTGAAGAAGTTTTCCTCTGCATTTGCTGCCAAGAAGTGGTCTTTCAACCCATCACCACAGAGTGCCAACACAATGTCTGCAGGGTAAGAAACCACGGTCCTAATCGAGTAAACAATGGAAAGTTGATTTGATAGCTTTAAAGTAGTAGCTGCAAAATGAGTGATAAAGACTGCATGACCTCATGGTGATGTTGCAATACATTTTACTTAAATTGATTACTTTTCAGTCAGTGGACACCTTTACAACTTAAATTCTGGGAACAGAGAAACTGTGAGAAGTCATAATATGCCTTTAAAAACACATGTACTTTGTTAAGAAGGGGTGGTTGAGTAAATGAGTGAAATGCTGTTGTATTGACATAGTGGAGGGAGTAGAATTATCATAAATGCTTTGGGAGCTATAGCATCTTTTGATGGATACCCCCACCTACCTCTGACAGTTGTCACTGAAGCTGTCCTCAGGTACTCGGGGGGATTGCAGGGTTAGTTAAATCACAAGAGTAACCTGTTCTGTTCTTTTTACTCCAGGAATGCCTTCAGCGATCCTTCAAAGCAGAGGTCTACACCTGCCCGGCCTGCAGACACGACCTGGGCAAAAACTACTCCATGTCGGTCAACAAATCTCTGCAAGACATTCTAAATCAGTTTTTCCCAGGCTACAGCAACGGACGATGATCATTGGTTCTGCCTACTTGGCCCTTGAGGAAACGTGATTTTAAACTGTAAGGGGCTTTTTTAGTAGAGGCAATAAAGAATCACTTTCTCTTAATATATTTTCTATGATTATAAAACTACAATATTTGTGGACTTTGATGCTCCCATTATTTTATACCGTGGATCAGCCATGATGCGGTGTCAATGATGAAAACTCCTTTTTATAACTGGCTGTATTATTACTCCATTAATACTTTTACTCCCAGTGTTTCGTTCTGGTCCATTAACTAATGCTAATATTATCCGTGATGTAAAAGTTGTCACTTAACTAAATTCTTCCGTTTTAGCACTCGTTAAAAGAACGTTCAGCCGTTTTCCCAACTCTATCTGAGATGTTTTTGAACAATCCTATCTGCTTGGCTGTTGTTTTGGCTGTGGTTGGTCATTTTGGTGCAATTTATTTTACTGAATTTGACCATTCAGATTTTAATTAGAGTTTTCTTGGATGGTCAGGTGATTGTGATTGCACTAATATGACAATTGAGTAAAGTCCCCTTTTTTTTTTTTCTTTTTTCTTTTTTGAGAAAAGATGCTTTCTCAATCGACCACTGCTCAGTACAGTGTAGATGAGACCAAATGTACAAGCACAATCTGAACCAGGATTTTTGTTGTTTTCTTGCCCTTGAGCACATGTCTGTGGGAATTGTGTCATCGAACAAATGTTGGATTTTCCAAATTATTTTATGGTTCCCTTAATACTTACATGATTGTATATGAAGTTATTAATTTGATATAACCCTTAATGCCAAACATTTTCTTATACCATGGCATAAATTTGGATTCTCCTCACTTTGAAAAGTTGTCACTATAAAGTCCAAAGAAACGACAATGCTTAACCAAGATTGTAATGTAGAACTATCATCTATCTAGGTCTCTAGATGTTGTCCCTGACACTCGAGCCTTGCTGAGTTTAGAATTTGTATTTTTTTTTTTATTTTTTTTTTTTATAAAATGTGTACTTTGATATTTTATAATCCATTACTGCCATTTGTGTTGGGGGAGGTGGGGGTTTCAGTCTTTTGTCTCCATTGGTCACTTGTGAAACCTGACCTCATTTGATTGAGCTAAAATGAATTTACTACTTTTGCGGTTTTGCCTTTTTTTTTCTTCTAGGAATGATATTTAGTGTTGAATTTTAACAGCTGTGTGTGTATATATCTATCCACATGCCAGGACTAAATGTTTTGACTGAAAGACCAATATTTGCATAGACTGGGAAATGTATATTTACTGAAATTGTATAATTTTTTTTTGTAGTGCATTTTAGTTTTATGTAGTTTTAGAATTATTTGCACGTTTGGTGTAACATTTTGTCTATACATTTTCAGTGTTATTCAATAAAATTTTAAATTTGGTATATTATGTTTTTATTTTATTTTTTTTTTAAGTGAAGGTGGGGAGACTTTAAATTTGTGCAGTGAACTTGAACTACGGTATGAAAGGGACTAGTTGTGCATGTTTAGATCTCTGCAGGAGAAAGTGTTTTAGATTGTTGGATTTAAAGTATTGATAAATGGAACTAGAAACCCACTGACTCTAAGCTTCAGAGAATTTTAATAAGGATACTTGAGTAATGGAGGTAGATGCTCTGGGGGAATGAGAAACTCTTGACCTCACATGAGTCAGAGAATGTGTAAATATGTTCATCTGCACAGAGGGTACTTTTATTTTTCTCGTGTTTAGCCGAGCATAGCAGCCTTTAGCACATCCGGCGGTGAGTACGTGCACGCCACGCACGTACACAGTACCGGAACATGGATACTAGTAAATGTGTCATTTCATTGGGTGATTTGTTTGTCTGTAACAAAATAAACCAATCAAATTGCCATGGCGTTCACCAAACGGCTTATCACGGCGTCGCTCCACCAATCACAAGGTACTGATTGTAATGTGGGCGTGGCTCGTCGACACCATAAGCTAGCTACGGCTAGGAGAAAATCGATCCAGGGAAATTTAACTAAAGGATACCAAATTCGACTGAGCAAAACAGGGACAGGACTATATTTTGCTGCAGGAGGTAATATATCCCAAATGGGCTTGATTTAGTTCTGTCGCAGAGACTGTGTTGTCGCTTGACCGTAATGTGTGGTGTTCTGTCGTCGCGGTGTTTTGTTTTTTTTCTAAATGCAGATATGGAAGTAGCTAGCACGAAGCTAGCCGACGTTAGCTAGCTATACATTTACATGAGGACTCTGGGATGTGTAGCTCTATAAAATGTTTGGGTATGAGTGCAACTCGGAGAAATTGCATTTTGCAACTATTTGGGTTCCGCATTATTTTCTCATTGTGAGGGGCTTCAGCTACATTTTCTGTTCCTTGTCATAGGTAAAATGCTAACACTTAATGGTAGTTGTGCAGGGCTAGCGTCGCCTGTAGCTGCAGTAATAACTGACACCGAAAAGCGTCGTTATTACTCTCAGGCAAGCCAAGTACGCGAATTAACGACACGGTTCACATATACGTAGTATGCTCCGCGTTAGCATCTCAGTTCTTGCAAAAGGGGGGCAGTCGTTGCAGTATTGGAAGAAGTTTCAGGCCCAGATGGAGTTAAAGGGTCAATGTAGGCCCCTTAATGTTTTGATTAAACAGCTGGGGTCATGTGGCCATCCGCTGAGCATGTCTGGGTCCCTGCTTCTAAATGTGAGTGAGTCATTTTTGAGGTACTTTTGAGGGCATTTTGAAACCAGTACTATTGATTGTGAAAGTAAAAGTAGTTCCTAGTCGGGCAGTAGGGCAGGTTTCGTATCAGCAAGCTATCCCGGAAGACATCGTTCCCAGTCACATAGTTTTGCGTTGAACTGATTTATTAATGTTATACATTCATTTTGTTATCGCTTTCAAAGATCACCGCCTGTGTTTTCATTCAGCTACTTGGAACCTGACTGCTCCTTTCCTGCACAGTAGGCTTTGTGTGCTTGATGCAAATGACTTAGGAAATTATAATTGCAGTTTCTCTGGCCATGTAGTGGCAACTCATTGTGCTATAAATAAATGACACATTTAACACTAGTGCTGAGTTTCAGAGGTGTGTAAAGTTGTAAATGATGAGCTGCAGTTCATATGCAGGACTGCAGTGTTGTTGGTGTTTCTTTTTCGCATCTGTGCGTTTTTATTGTGATTTTTTGTCCCCCCCCCTCGTTATCTAAACCATGTTGTTCTCGCTGCTGTGCAAATTCAGATCTAAGATAGATTGATCTTTCCTTGCACGCCAACCCTAAAACTAAACTCCTTTAGATCAATTAGTGTGCCCTGCGTGGGCCTTGTACTGCAGCTGAGGAGTTGTTGATTGAGTTTGTTTGGGTTGAACCTGTGCCACAGTTAATCTCCTAGCAGATAACTTCTTGCACCTGTTTGTGCAAAACAGTTGACATGTGTCATCTGTTTGCTTGGAGATGGGGAAAAATGAGAAAAACCGTTCATAGATTGTGATGGATTACAGTGATCTCTTGGAAGATTCAGGATTGATGCACATAACTATGTTAATAATCTTTTTCTGCCCTCAAACACATGAACATCTCTGCTTTGTACACCACCTTGACATTAAGGATATAGTTTCATTTGACGATATAAAGCTTTTGGATAACTTACTATCAAGGTAAAATACCATATGTAGGGTCCATAGATACCAAGAGCCAAGGGGTAGGGCTCAAATCATTCTGAATTTTCTTTTGAATAACATTTTACTCAAAATAATTAATTTAAACCAAACAGAAGTCCAGAAAACATAGGTTCTCGTGACTGACCTGTCCTCTGTTTAAATTTTGCATACATTCAAATGCAGAGGAGGAAAGAGAAAGAGAGTCACAGATGAAATGGCACAAATGAAAAATACGCCAGTACTAGCTAATTGAATCGATTTGAGATTTTTAGGATTAGAGCAGAAACAGTTTTTGGTTTCTTTTTTTTTGATCAAAGTCTTTTTATCATTTTCCAAATTTTTCAATTACACAAAACAATACAAACAAAACAACACTACATGGACAGACACAATCTGAACATACACCCTTCCCACCCCATCCCCAAAATGCCAGAACAATGTTGAACAATGTTTAAAAAGAAGTAAACAAAAGAGAGACAATTGTGCATTTAGAAACAAACATTCCGTATGTTCCACTAGCAATTTCACGGGGTCACATATTTACTGTACACAGTCACATTAATTATTCAGTAAAGTTGGCAACAGCCACATTCTCAACGAAGGATATGAATGGCTGCCAGGTAGAATGAAATTTCTCAACAGATCCTCGGATGGTATACCTAACTTTTTCTAGATGGATATGACACATGACCTCTCTAATCCAACGTCCATATGTTGGAGGTTGAGAATCTTTCCATTTAGAGAGAATAAGCCTTCTGGCCAGCAAAGAACAGAATGCAATCATGTTCATATTGCACTTACTAAGAGAGATATCCATTGGGGTCACCCCAAACAGTGAAATGAAAGGGGATGGATGTACAGTTTTCCCACATATCTTAGAGAAGGCCTCAAAAATAGATCGCCAAAATCTGTATAGCTTTGGACATGTCCAAAACATATGCAACAATGAGGCTGGAACTTGTCTACAACAAGTTGGATCCAAATCTGGTTTAAATTTAGTTAATCTCTCCTTGGACCAGTGAAGACGATGCACAATTTTAAATTGTACCACAGCATGTCTTAGGCATACAGAGGAGGAATAAACCCTCTGGATAATCTTTTGCCAGACTGGCTCAGAAATAGGTTCCTCCAGGTCTGTTTCCCATTTATATTTAAGAGACTCCAATTTGGTCACTTGATGTGAATTGATCAATTTATAAATTTTACTGATAATTTGTTTGGTGACTGTAGAACATTTAAAGATCGAGTCTAAAAGTGACATGGGAGGGCATAAGGGAAAACAGTCTGAGTTAGACATAATAAAACATCTGACTGGAAGATACCTGAAAAAATCCGACCTGTGAATACAAAATTTTTGTGATATCTGCTCAAAAGAGGCAAACTTACCTTCTATGTAGAGATCGTACAGTGACTTAATTCCAATTCATGGCCAAGAGTCGAAGGCACCATCGATTATTGATGGAGTAGAGTTTTTGGTTTCTGAACAGGGAACTCATTTAACAAGTTTTAAGATAGCAGTCATCTGATTGAATTTGGAGTTTTTTAAAAAAATGTTAACAGTTTAATAACGGTTTGTTGCCCAGAGATCCATTAAGCCTCAGTTGCAAAAATTGCAATATATTTTGTCTCCAAGCCTACTTGTCCTCCATGCTCTCTGCTAGACTTTAAAGCAGATCCTGTAGCCATCTTTTTGGGACCTCTTCTTTAATGTTCCCTGGTGTAAACTAGGGCTGCGTCTAACAGTGCAACTATTGATTCAGTTTTTCATCAACATGAAGTAAAAGCACTTTTCACCTGTTCCATGAGCGTGGTGGGACTTTTTTTAATTGCATCAATGGTATAATATGCATATGCAGAGAAACTGAAAGGGAGGACAGTGTTTTTAAATGAAAATAATTAATAAAATTGATTAGCAGATTGTCTAAATATTTGTGTGTATCTTTTATTTTTTGTTTTTTTTTACTTAACTATTTCACGAATAATTTCAGTTCTGGACTCATCATCCATAATTGTTTCCCCAGTGTCAGTGCTCATTCAAGTGGCCTTTGGCCTTGTCAAACACAAGCTACCGAGCTGCTTTAGTTAACAACTTTCATTCACACCGTAAGCATGCACCAGTTGCCAGTATTATCAATATTAGGACTAGGGGTGGTAAACTCTTTGACAACAAAGTTGAAGAAAGGCTGTTCTGGAGTCTCTGGATGAGCAAGTGGGAGGTACACGTCAGTTAGGGGTCTGTGCTGTCACCGTAGCTTCTGTGTCAACTTAACACGGAGGTTTAAACCGCCTATGACTTTCAACTTACACCGGTGACCTCGCGTCATATTCAGTTTTAAACATGGAAAAAAATATCAAGATTTGCAGGTCGCACACACCTTTAACTGTACAAATGTTTGCTGTTTAATCACAGTCTTGAGTTTTTTTGTTTAAGTTAGTTATTTTACAGTGTTTTTATTTAGCAAAGTTGCATTCTCGCCTTCACTTTGTGAGCTTACTAAACTTCTCTTGAATTGTGGTCAGGAACAATGGACTCTTCTCAATCTCAATCTCAATGCATAACTGTGCTGCCTTGGCAGTTTGAAAAAAGGTGAGATTGACTGAACTTGCTCATGGTCTCCATTTCAGGTTTACCTGCAACCAACGACTCGATGGCTACCGACATGCCAACAGACACGGTGTCAGTTCCTCACCCTGCCCCATCCTTGCCCCCTGATCCTGTCCCAGCCTCTCCTGCTGCTTCTCTGGGCCCCAGCGCAGCCCAAGACCAGATCTCCATCCAGGAGCCAGAAACGCCCGAAAGCTCTGACGCACCAGTGACCTCAGAACACGATGCTGTTCCAGATCTCACCGCAGCCCAACCTGCGGACTCAAACACATCTCCAGTCCCCGAGTCACCCCCTGGCCCTCTGCCGGCACCAGTGCCACCAGCCACTGCCAAGAATGCCAGCTGCAAGATCATGACTTTCCGGCCCACCGTGGAAGAGTTCAAAGACTTTGCCAAGTACATCGTCTACATGGAGAGTCAAGGAGCTCATCGTGCGGGCCTGGCAAAGGTGACAACCTCACACACTCAAATGTTCACTACTCTTTTTCTGAACTAGGTTATGAATATAGTATGGTCTTATTATTACAATTAAAACCCACTTTCTACCTACATCCATGGTCAGGTTTCAGTGTTCTTGATCGTGAATGTCTAAAACATTTATTGACTGTGTTGGAGTGAGAGTTAAACGTGACCAAAGTACAGCAAGACTTGTATGTGGCTCACTGTAAATCTCTCCATTTGAATGTCAGTTAAATCCATGTAAATGTGAATTGTCCCACTCCTCCTTCAGGTGATTCCCCCAGAGGGCTGGAAGCCGCGTAGGTCCTACGACACCATCGAGGACATGGTGATTCCAGCGCCCATTATGCAGGTGGTGACTGGCCAATCGGGTCTTTTCACTCAGTACAACATTCAGAAGAAATCTATGACTGTGAGCGACTACCGCAAGCTGGCCAACAGCAAGAAGTAAGTTCGTCCACATGAATTGACGCATATAAATGTTACACTGTTAACCATGTGTTTAGAAAGGCAGTGAGGCTGATGAGATGTGTCTAACCTTGCTGTAACCTACGCCAGTGTGAGCCAGTTATACTTGTGCGCTCGTCAGTCTGGCTCACTCTGTAACAACGCCACCCAAGCGCTAGTCAACGCTATGTCTCTTTTGCCAGTCAGGATCATTTTTGTTTTTACTTCCTGCTTCACTTTCAACAATGGAGACTGAAACTTCCGCCAAAGACGAGTCATACACACGTTTGTATCTCTGAACCTCCTCAGTTAACCTTTCCTCGATGTGTTCCATCCTTATTGATCAAAAACAATCAATTCGGAGATGGAGAAGCAGTCGCAAATACCAAAGCAGAAACACACTATTACCAAGCGGACCAATTACAGCTCTTGCGTTCAGCGTTGTGTAGTTAGTTTCTGGGAGGTGCACTTCAGGCTATGGCACTAAGGTCTTCGTAGGGTCTGGGCTGTCGCCACAGCTGCGGTGTCAAATTGACACAGAAGTCTAAACCACCTATTAGTGATACAAAGGTTAATAATGTACTTCTTGGTCTACTTTTGACATTAGAAACCATTAAAACATGTTGAAATAAATGCTTTTTATTGGCTGTGTGAAGCATTGTTGCCGTCTGTGTATATCATAGTCTCTTTACTGCCCTCTAGTGGACATAAAATCCTTAAATTAATAGTCAATGGTGAAGCCATATCAGTGTTTATAATTTATTTTTGGAAATAAAAAATAATAACGTAGTACAGGTGAAGACAGTGAAATTGTTCTTTGCCTTTTTCATCTTTGCAGCTGTGAAGATGAAACTATTTTGTCTGCTGTTAAGTTACTAAAAATTATTTACAAAAGAAAGTCGGGATGGATAACAACATACACGGATCCTATTTGGTGTTGGTAGACCTGAAACGTGCTAGTGAACGCTAGTTCAACAGGCTTTATGCTTGTGACTGAAAACTGACCCTCTGTTGAACTGCTCATGGTTAAAGGCCCTTGTCCTCACTCACTGCTTACAATCTTATCTTTCCTGCTCTGTATTCAGGTACTGCACACCGCGCCACAAGGACTTTGACGACCTGGAGAGGAAGTACTGGAAGAACCTGACATTTGTGTCACCAATCTACGGTGCAGATGTTAGTGGCTCCATCTATGATGAGGTGAGGGGCTGTGTGTGATCCTGAGGACCTTTTGTTTGACTGCTTATTGATTAAAGATGATGCCTTTCTTTGCTAAATATTTTCATGTAAGTTATTTCTCAGTGAGGTCATAAAAAGGCTTAGTTCCACATGTGTTAATATAGCTCAGCTTTTTATCTTTTTCTGGCTACAGTTGACTTTTAATTGGCATTTGTCAGAATTGTTGGTTTACTTACGGATTATCAGAATTTAATCCAGTGCAGTTCAAGAAATGTATCAATGGATACTTTTTAACTGTGTTATAGTCTTTAATAAAAGATAAAGCTGTAAGAGATGTTGTCAGAATCAAGAAATATTTTTCCACCAAAATGCTCAGTGACTGACACATCAGTTCATTGATGAGACAGCTAGCAAGTTCACTTTTATGTTGTCTACAGCACCATCTAGTGGCCATTGACAGGCTTTATAAATCGTGGTGACCCTTTTGAGTGTAGTGTAGGTATAGGCTACACCGTAAATGCCAGTCATAAATGTGAATGTTATCCTGTCCAGGACATTCAAGAGTGGAACATTGGCCACCTCAACACGCTACTGGATATGGTGGAGCAGGAGTGTGGGATCGTCATTGAGGGCGTCAACACTCCCTACCTGTATTTTGGCATGTGGAAGACCACCTTTGCTTGGCACACTGAGGACATGGACCTCTACAGCATCAACTACCTTCACTTTGGACAGTCCAAGTCCTGGTCAGTCACCTTTTATTTCCCCTGAGACCTTTTGTATGGCCCTGGGGGTTGTCACTTTTATTTCTAAGCTTTTATTGTTTGATAGTGGTTGTGTATTTACTTCAGATGTCAACAGTAGAGATTGTCTCTTTATCCAGGATATCCAAAGACGGTTTAAACCATCTTACAATAATTTCTGATCGAACAGAATCCCTAACTGTGATTGGCTGATTTCATAATGATCCCCTCACCCCTTTATTCTACAACTACACAGTCATACTTTTTATAGTCTACACATTTATTATTAAAGTATTTTAACATTAAAACAGTTTGTTTCTGCATATTACAAATTACTCATTCCTATTGCAATAATTCTTTTTTAAAATTATTTAAAATGTGACTGCACACTATTTTCAGTTTCTACAACGTGCCCTGAAAGATCAAATGATAAAAACCACCTCTTTTACATACTTCAAAACGGGAGGCAGTATTGCAATGGCCATTTTTATTCATTTATCTGTCCGTAGGGACATCTGTGCTCTCAGCATGGGCGGATGTCAACTATAAAAAGGATAGGATTAATTTAATTTTTTTGCAATCAAGAAACTGCATCAGCCGATCATGTATCAGATGCTGCATGGCGAGCAGCAGCTTGCCTGCGTGACCGTATCAGTAGTGTTACATGGGTTAACAGCACCATCTGATGGCCAAGTAGCATCTTACAGAAACAAAATCTTCCTATTCCTGTGTGAGATATGGCAGCCATTATGGGTCAGAACACTGGTTGAGTGAGGGTTATGTATTGGTGGTGAATATGAAGGTTATTTATAAGAATGGGCGAGCAGAGCCAAACCAGCGTTCGAAAATACAGTATTACCTTTGTGAATATTTCCGTTTGTATTTGTTTCTAAGCTTTCCTGCTCACTTTGGTCTTGCACCTTTCTTCTTCTTCTTCTTCTTCTTCTTCTTCTTCTTCTTCTCCTCCTCCTCAGTATGCTCTCTATGCCCTCTCCCGTCCACCTCCTGGAGTTGTATGAGGTGTGTGTGTGTGTGTGTGTTACAGCTCCCTCTCTCTATCATGTGATAGAATCATCTTGTATTCACACCTCTCCCTGAGAGCGAGGTATATATCACTACATGTCAGTGTATGTTTGTGTGTGTAGAGGAAAACAAAATGGCATTTATTAGGTTGCTATTCAGTCTGGTGTCACATGGGCTGAGCCTGTGGTGGCACTGTGCAGGTCTATGCGTGCATGTAATTTATCGCATGATTATGATGCGTTGCTAAATTGCTAAGCAGGTATATACTACCATTGATTGTACACGTTAAAGTTTATTTGCAAATCATCTAGCTTCTACTGCTGCCAGCATAACCTGCAAAGTTGCATTGTATATATGTACATGGTGGGTTTGGATAAGGAAAATACTTTGAATAAAAAGGGTTAGGGTTAGTCATTGCTTCTGCTGCAGTTTTTGATCTTTTAATATTAACTTCCCATCATGACAACAGTAAGTGTTACACAGTACCAATGCTCAACTGGTGGAGTATTGTAACAGTTCAATTTTTTTTCTCCATAGGATTCATTAATTTATATTTCTTGGGGATACTATGGAGAATGTAAAGAGAAAACAGATATGCTGTTTGGGTTTTGCATTTAAAATAGCATTAAGTAGGTCAGTAATGTCCAGTGTATTACACTTTTCAAATATAATTGGCAAAATACACTGATCAGCCACAGCATAATGACCACCTTCCTAATATTGTGTAGGTCTCCCTTGTGCCTCCAGAACAGTTGTGACTCATAGGGAATGGACATGGGCCTTCTGAGGGTGTCGTGTGGTGTCTGACAACAGAATGTTGTTAGTGGGGGCCTTTGGGTGATATGGGTTGAGGGGAAGGGCCTCTGTGGATCATCCCACAGATGCTTGATCAGTTAGGGATCTAGTGCATTTGGAGGCCAGGTCAACACCTTGTGCTGTTCTTCATGTTTTTTTGAGTTGTTCCTAAACTGTTTTTGTGTGTATGTCTGTGTCAGGCTGCATCCTTGCATTCGGGATGTCATGGCTATGGGGTGTCGTTTTAATGTTGTGGCTGATAGATACAGTGATCGTACAAAGTGGTTTTTTTATAGTTGACATCCACCCGTGCTGAGAGCAGCTCCCGTCAGAATAATACATACAGCATTTATTTCTTCTTCTTACCATCATCCCTGACATTTAAGACTAATTAACTCTCAGATGGTTGAATGTACTCCATTCATTTAAAACATCTTTCTCCCCCCACTTGTTTCTTGCTTTGTTGAATTCTCTTGCTTGGTTTTGTTCTGTTTGTCACCTGTTGCCTCACACCAAACCCTGCCACCTGTATTTTTCTTCCTGAAACTTGAGTCATTTTCATTTTAATGCTTTTGCTGGTAGAGTAATAACCAGCTGTTAAATAGAACATGCTCCTTTAAAGCGCACACACACATGCTCCCTTTGTCTTTCTCTTCCTCTCCTCTTATAGTGCAGCCGTTTGTGAAATTAACTCTAATCCCCCCGCAACTCTGCTCCCATCAAAATCAGACCTCACCGTAACTACTCCTGCCTCACACACGCATCGGTGGACGTGTAGCTCAGCTGCCACTCACTTTCTCTCCATCTTTACCCCTCCGTCGTTCGCATTCCCCTCCCTTTTCAGCGCTGACACCCTCTCAATCACCGCTCTCCCCCAACACACAACAGTAGATCTGCTGTCAGATAAAAGATTAGCCTGCAAGCATGTGAGAGGAACGTAGGGAAAAGGCTGACGAAAGAGAATTGAAAGAGATATTTTGAAGTGTAGCCTAGCTGCAACTTTGCGGGAGTGGAGAAGTTCATTGTGAATCCATCCACCCTTTGTGTTGTCCCATGGTTCTGAGCAATTCACATTTGACGGATCTGCATATTAGCTGGATTGTAAGTGCAGTGTGGATGTTGGATGTGGGACGTTCTGGACTTAGACTTAGTGTTTGGAGTAATTAAAAGTGCCTTTATGGGCCCCACACTTGTTTTTTTTTTCTGGTTTTAAGAAAATTCCAAGAGAGACGACGATTATCTGCTGGGAGTGTCCATCTAGTCACTCTGCTTGCACACTTTTGTACTTCACATTCACTGTGAACACCGTCATTAGCACGTAATCATCCTCAGCTTCCCGTCATGAGGGGAATCATGTTTTAGAGCGGTTGCGAGCGAGGTTCATTTTAACGCACATGACACTGAACTAGAAACCGATTAAATTAGAAGAACGTACATGTGTGACATGCCCGCAGCCGTGTAAGACACACTAACACATGCTGCGTGCCGCCCGCTTCATGCTGCCCCAACTCCTCAATTCCACACGCCAGGAACCCAACCCCACGTCGGATAAATCATACTCCTCCTCCTGAGAGAGGTGTAAAAGTTCAAACCTTCATTTGCCGTGCGGGGTTTTATTTGTGAGTCTCTCGCTCTCTCTGCTGGCGGACTGACGTTACGTGTTGTTGCCGTGGTAACTGGGGCCTTGGGAGGGAGGGGAGCGGGAGAACTCACGCTGATCGGCTGATTTGTTTAGTTTGCTGCCGGGATGGAAGGGGATCGTCTGAGGGATGTTCTGTGACGCAGCGTGCCCTGAAATTCGTGCACATTTACGCGAAGAGCTGCAGCGCGATGTTTCCCAAGCACAAGAGCACCTTTTTGAAGCAATACTCAAAATGTTTTAGGAAACAAACTTATGTGTTCTCAGGAGTAGGATGAGAAACTCAATTTCATCTTCAGTTCTGATATGTTTGCAAATGCTGTAATGCATGTCACTTTCCTCCCAAAACAGTTTTACACAGCCATAAATCTGCAATGTGTCGCTGCACACAAATGAGTGTTCACAATACACAGTAATGCTTTGCGAGAATGTCTTAAATTACATCTGAAAGGTTGTGCAGCGCAGTCTGCGCGGTGTAATACATGCCCATTGATGGGCTACGGTGCAATTATATCGTCAAACATTAATGAGGCAGGCTGATGCACGCGGAGATGAAGTCTCTGTGTTATATCTGCTCATATTTTCACTCGAGAGAAGCCTGTTGGCCAATTGCAGCGTGAGTTTTATTATGAGAAACCATAACCCAAGGTCAGATTAGAGTTGAAATATATGCAAAGTTTTCAGTTAACTCTGAAGGATAATGGGAACCACCACCACCAGCAGTCGGAAGTTATTAATTTTCATTGTCCTTTGTCTTATGGCCACAGGACAAATTATAACTCTGATCGTAAAACCTCATTCATATTTTATCGTCCTCCTCATTAGCCATTATGTGTAGGTACAAAATGTACAAATTAGACACAAGGTCACTCACACGGGAAGATTTTGGTCTTAAAACTTTTACAAAGATACAGACGGTAAACTCATTTACTTTCTAAACACACCATATAACTTAAATTCCAGTTCATAAAATTCCTGTTAGATGTCACTTCCTTGTTTCCATATGGCGTGGTTACAGGTGTAGATCCATAATAACACTGGAGGAAGCTTTGCCTTTCTGACGGTCCAAGCTTTTGTCTACAGGTGGCAGTGTGGCACCATGTTTTTGGCACCTCTGACTGAAATGGACTTCTTTTACCCCCCCCCCCCCCTTTTTTTCTTTCTTCCTTCTTTCTTTTTATCTCTCCCTCGCTGTCAGGCTCTTGCTCATTCTTCTTCTCTCTCATTAAGTGTTGTTGCTTCTCGCCATCTCTCGTCCGTGTTGTTTCTTTCTCATTTTCTTCTTCTCTGTCTCAGTTAGCTGTTGTTGTTGAGGCTTTGGTAAGAAAGGAGAGATGTAGGCTTTTTTTTCCTCGACTACCCATAGTTCATTGCCTCTGGTCTCTGGGGGGGTTGAACAGCCGAAAGTAAATAATTGCAGTAATAAAGAGTATGTAATAACTTCACAAATGGACAGATTAGATTTGAGCTCTGCAGACACCCTCCCATTATGTTTTACTAATAAACTTGCTTTAGAAATGTGGCGTCGGTCATTTTGTACCTCACACCTCACGGTGCCTAGCTCATTTATTATCAGTACAAACACTATGGCTCAACACAACACACAACCAAAGCCTCAGGGTTACTGTATTTCCACAGTAATGAGATGGAAATATTAAAATCTAATATGAGGTGTTGGCCAATTTGCACAGATACGCAGTCAAAGAGTCGCTTAAAAAACAAAGCTGTAAAAGAAGAGGAGTTTATAGTAATATGGTAGAAAAACGTAAAGCCGCCTCCCCTCAAACATTGATAAGAATAGTGATTGCTCGGCGTGATGTGCTCATGTGTGAAAGAAAATTGGGGGGAGCGATGATGAAGGGTACGTCATGGGCAATTTCATTTCTAAAACCGGTAAGTGCTGAGGGCTGAGAAATAACCCAGCACTCCCAAAACAGTAATTTCTCTTGGTTCTGCCCTTCACCAGTCATTTTATCTTTCCCAACACCACACTCTCTCTCTCCCTTTTCGCCCTTTTAGGTTATGCAGCAAGACAGTGGATTTATTTAGCTCATCTTTTAGAGAATGAGCCTGTTGTGTCAACCTCAATTCTTTCAGTATGTTCAGAGTAAATAGCCTCTTATTTAAGCAAATTTGATTAGTGGAGTAACTTTGCAGTCTGTTTTTTTTTTTCTTTTTTGGACGTTAGGTAGTGTAGGTAGCCAGCAACACATACCTGTGCTCGGTGAACGTCAACTGGTAGGCCCATGGGCCACATCCAGCCTGCCAGAGCTTCCCATCTTGCCCCCAGAATATTACTGAATTCAAGAATATGTACCCGTTTTTATTTATTTTTTAAATCAAATGAATCAAACGCCCTCTGAAAAGTAGCTTGTGCCTTCAATCAAAGATGAGCATAAACTTGTTGTTCTCAGTTAACGTTTCTTTTATAATTTCACATGCTCATTTTATCTATAAGAGTTTTTCACAAATGTCGTTGCCTAGACTTTTTAACCCACACAATCGTGCACAATTGCAGCATCTCAATAACAACTGTCAATGTAACACAGAAGAGCTTGGTAAGCGTGGCTCATTTGCCAGTAGATACAAATGACAAATAAAAGCGACAGGCCTTAGTTATTACAAATTGAACTATTTATATGAAATTAAAGTAGCCCGTGAACAAATAAAGTCAGACTAAGTAAATCACAACACTGAAATACTCACGTTAGGTTAATGGTAGAACTTACATTTCCCCTCCAGCACTATTTTTTTTTTTAACATTGGGCTTAATATGCAAGCAGTCCTCTAAAAACTGGTTTAACAGTCGGTTCCTCTCATGCGTTTTTAAGAAAGCAGCTTTACAAGTGTAAGTTTATCCGAACATGGTGAGCACATACATGGCCAATGTCTTCAGTGTGTCATCCTCTTGGGGGCAAGCCAAAAAATGTAACATTGCACGTGATGGACTGATTCACAGCCTCACTGATATGAAGCCTAAAATGTCGCTATCGCCCCCTAGTGGCAGCACAGGTAATATGAGTCTGTTAACGCTGACAAAGGCTAAAAATTACATATATTTAGAAGGAAAATTAATATATCAAATAATAATATATTACCAAGGATACAATATTTATATTATTTTATTTTATTTTATGAGAGCATGTGGCCTTTGCAGTGTCTGCCGAGAAAAATTCTGGCCCTTGGACAAATGTAGTTGATGGCCCTTGCCTGTGCTGTTTGTGTGACAGCTCAGCCTCTGGCTGGTGTTTAAATTATAACAGAAACTTACATCTTTTGTTATTTCTTTTCTTTTACACCGTGCTCATCTCTGTGTATAAATGTTTTGTT
Source organism: Chelon labrosus (assembly GCF_963514085.1). Lineage (NCBI taxonomy): Eukaryota > Metazoa > Chordata > Actinopteri > Mugiliformes > Mugilidae > Chelon > Chelon labrosus. Next base: position 26,521,382 of record NC_140343.1, on the reverse strand, counting down.
TTTTTTCTTTTAGTTGAAGCTAAAATTCTCATTTTGTCATGTCTCCTCTTCATTTTGCACAGCGAGTTGCTCCACTTGTAGTTGCTCTTTAATATACTATTCAGCTGTCTCAACAACTTGCTTTGCCTTCAGTTTGAACAGACCTGGATTATATTTAATTTAATACCATTAGAAATCATCAGCAGAAATGGTACTTTCATCATACTCTCTTTACTGCCAAGAAACATTGCGCTGACCTGTTGCCAACAGTTACCATTGTCACATCTTTTTGACAAAAAAAAAATCCTCTGACCAAATGGGAAGTGATTTTGCAGGTATACCTGAGGGAGAGTTGAAGATTGCTTGTAGCTCATCAGCCTATGGAGAAACCTATGCATTTATTTGGTGATATTTATTTCACTTGTCTATATTATAAGAAACATGAACTAACTGTAGCTTGTTTTTGACGTTGAAGACGTGTCCAACTCATGTCAATCCACTTTTCTTAAAAAAAACAGACCAAACTGATCACCCTTTCCTCCTCTATCTGCAGGTATGCCGTCCCGCCTGAGCACGGCAAGAGGCTGGAGAGGCTGGCACAAGGTGAGGACCCGCTTTCAATTAAAAACTATTTATTGCTCTCTCTCCGATGCTTCTTCACGCCTCCCTGCCTGTCTCAGTAATGTGCTTTAAGTGCTTCAGACTGTCAAACACACGGCATCAAATCATACCCATGTTGCACACTCAACACATGCACTAACAAGCATCTGAAGCACACTTATTGGTCCTCTTCTTGCGTGCAAAGAAAGCAAAGCCGTACCTCTCGGTCTCATTCATCCTAAGCACAGCAGGAACAACACTGTTTAGACGTATTTACTAATCACAATAAACAACCTTTCTGCAGTTTCTTTTCTGTCAAACAAAATGGTCCTTGCTGTAAACAGTGCAACGCACGCAGTGATCCACGCACCAAAAAATCTTCCACACGAGTTCGGTGGCTGAGAAATGTTGATACTCTACTTTCTCGTCGCATATGACATACAGATTTCTTTGTCACCTGGCTGTGGTAGAATGGTGTTTGAGAAGGAAGAGCAGCTTGAAGCATTTAATGTGTGCAGTGACTTGTGGAAAGTTGTAGATGCTGAATATGGAGGAGAGGCTGTTTGTGGTGAAGTCAGTTGCATCAGCTGTTTTGCAGAAGCCCAGTCAGTCTGGACGGTGTCTTTATGAATGTTACTGGTGCTGAGGAGCAAGCTGTTAATGCATGCAAAACTGTCCTCATTGCCTTTTGATAAAATGACTAACCTGGACATGTTTGACTCAGTAGGAGGATCAGGTCAGACAATATCTCTAAAATGCTTACACATGGCATTCTTTACTGATTTCCATGCTTTTATTTATTTATTTATTTTTTTTATTGTTTTTTTTTTTTTTTTTTATCTCAAATCTTGAAATCTTGTCTGAGCCAGATAAATTAGAGGTAGTGAAGTGAAGCCATTCTGCCCTCTTTCTGGAACAGAAGATGTCTCCTTTGGGCACCCGCGTTCCCTTTCTTTTATTCCTTATATTGATCAATGAGGATTAACTTGAGTGCTGCATGTGAGGTGGAACATTTGGTTATGATGAGGGAGATTTGCTTAATCCAAACTTTATGAAGTAAGTACACAAACTGCCCTTGTTTTGAAGAGCTTAGAACAAGTCAGTGATCAGTGCGTAGCCTCCGTCGTTGGCCCTTTGCATTGGAGTAGCTCGTATAGGTAACACACACTATGTGAAGTGTGGCAGGCAAGTGGCCTAATTTACCATATAACTGCCTCTTATTGGGAAATATTTAGTTATATGTAACTATGCCACAACTGCTCAAGGCGCTTCCCTTTCTTTGTGAATGGTTGCCATGGCTACACACTTACAGTTCACCTTAAAGTGAGAATCTTTCTGTGACAGCGGTACAAATATAGTGATAAATACAGTGTTTCCCACAAAATTTCTGGCGTTTTTGTTTTGTTTTGCCTTTTTTTTTGGTGGGGGGGCTTTGACAACTATAAACTATTTATACATTATATAGCACATAAAATAATGTATCAGTCCATCCTCAATTTACCGTAATAATGAAGCGAGTAATGAACAACACAAATAGCTTCACATGCTATGTGAGTTGTCTGAGCCGTTTTCTCCGTCAGGTTAAATTCATTACAGAGCAGGTGAGCGACAGGTGTGTGTTTGGAGGGTCGGGGAGGAGGCGTCTTTGGGGAGGTGAGGGAGGGAGAGATGCTTTCAGGAGCAGTAGGAAAAATAACGCAAACACAGCATTGTTTGAAACGTGCAAAAAGATTTCCGATTCGTTATGAGACCATGGCGGAGCAAATAAATAACTTTAAGGATAATGGTCATGGGTCTTTTCTTTTGTATATCAGTGGCTAATAGGCTCAGTCACTATTGTGTTGGCAATGGTGTTTTGGATCAGTAAAGACTGAACACATCGGGGAAACGTTAACGTTTGTATGTCTTTGCTGAAAGCTTAAAGCTCCATTGTTGAAAGTGAAGCAGGAAGTGGAACGGGAAGCAGGAACCCGACTGGCAAGACAGACACTGCACTGTCTAGCGTTTGGGTGGCGTTTTCACAGAGTGAGCCAGACTGACGAGCACACAAGTATAAATGGGTCGCACCGGCGCAGACTTATGTGCGTAGGCTTCAACGGCTATGTCCCGTAGAGGTATAAACTCTGCTTAAGGCGACACTGTATGCTTCTGGAGCTACGCCATTTCTATACTATGGTAGTGTTGCGCGACTATAAATCTAAATTAATCCAGCAGTATGTCTTAAGTGAATGGACTTAGACCTAAATGACTCACATCCTCCTTTAATGTTGTTAGTTACTCTCTGACCATGATCATCTTTAGTAAGAGAGACTCATTTCTTTTCACCTTAGGCCTCTAATCTCTGTCTTATTGAAGTTAAGTACCTGGAAAACGCTGCAAAAACAGTATTAAAAAGAACTGCTGCCTTGGCATCTTTCTGTTTAGTTGTTTCTATTTCCCAGCCCTGGTGTTCATGTTGACTTACTGGCCCTCCTAAATGGAATGAGGCCATAATTACTGTTATTACTTCCATCTCAGATTTGTCAGAATGTCTGCTCTGAGGCAGGCTCATTGTATTGGCAACTTTTACAAACAACACCGTATATAATGAAGGCTTTGCTGACACAGAAACCTGCTGTTGTAGGTTGACCATAAATACTGTGTTCTTACCTCGAGCACATTTGAAACTTACAATCCTGAATGATTCGTCAGCTTTAATTATGCTTATTGCTTAAATAGTTGCATTGCAAAATAAATTTAACTTGTAATTGCTTGGGCCTTGTTTTTCAAGCGACCCAGTACTTGTATAAGCTTACTTTGGTATGTAGATGAATACATTAGAAAAATTACTCTTTTTAAAATTAATTAAATTTGTGCATTTAAACATCAACAAATTGTTTTTAGGAATACCAGTGGATTCAAGTGCTTAATTGGATGAAATGGAGGGACCACATGTGTTTTAGTGAATAATTACCAATGACCTGAGGCGTGCATTTACAGGGTAAATGAAAATATTATGTTTTTTGTTAGTAATAATTTTCCTTGATAAGAGCAGGCAGATTTAATACTGGATTCAAATTCTTTCCAGTTTCAGTTTTGAAACACTTATTGTACACCAATCATACATAACATTAAAACCACTGACAGGAGAAGTAAATAATAAGAATAAGAAGTTTTATTGTCATTGTCCGGTGAAAAACAACAGTTTGGCAGGTCTTTGGTTTGGGAGCAATGTAAATAGAAACTATAGCAGCGTAAAAATAAAAAAACTATAGCAGCTATACTCAATAAAATACAATATATGCAGTAAAAGTAGCACACAGTAGCAGTATTTTAAACCAGTAAACAGTTAAACAGTAGTAATAGTGCAAATGGTATCCATATTACAAATATGCCTATTGAGTGCAGGTGCACTGGGGAATAAATATGGGGGTTATTGCACAGCAGTCTATGAAGGAGAGGTTAAAGCTGGCCCATGTAGATGTCTCTCAGATGCCACTCGCTGCAGGTCCTTCCTGTTTTCCTCTTTGCAGCTGTTGAACCACACAGTGCAGCAGTAGGACAGGATGCTCTCTATAGATGGCCTGTAGAAGTTTGTCAGGAGGCGCTGGGGGAGGTGAGCGTACCTTAGCTTCCACTCGAGTGGATGTTACCCCCACCCCATAGCGATGACACTCCTTGATGGCAGCAGCCATCCCCAGCCGGATGCAGCCTGACACAGACACACACACACAAAAACTGTTTAAGAACAACTCAAAAAAACATGAAGAACAGCACAAGGTGTTGACCTGGCCTCCAAATTCACTAGATACCAAACTGATCAAGTATCTGTGGGATTCACTGGAACAAGTCTGATCCACAGAAGCCCCTCCCCTCAAACCACAGGGCCCATAGGCCCCCACTAACATCATTCTGTTGCCAGACACCACAGGACACCCTCAGAAGGTCCATGTCCAACAACTGTTTTGGAGGCACAAGGGAGACATACACAATATTAGGAAGGTGGTCATAATATTATGCCTGATCAGTGCAAGTAGACACTTTAATCAGTCTTCATCTCAGCAGCAGTCAGCTTTCAGTTAGTCAGACTGCAGCCTTCCTCTTATCTAAGCAGCTGGCAGTAGGAGGGAATCAGTGCCAACGTTATTTAACAGGCACCCACTGACCTATCAAAGCCGTCGTCAGCACAGGCGGCCAACTGTTTACGAGGTCCTAAAAGACAGTTATGAGTGTAGCAGGAATGCCAAATGGGACTGGGACAATGGTCTTGTTACTTGAAAACTCCTCTCCAAACATTTGACAGCGACATACAGCCGTTGCTCTTATCACTCTTAGTGTCATGCATTCAGACTTTTTGGGTTGGGTGGGCAGGATGGGATTGGGAGGGGAAAGGCAGGTGCAAGGTTGGAGGCAGCAACTTAATTTTCAAACTCAAAAGGACAGAATGAAGCCTTTAAGTTAATATTACCCCGTGGAGAGCTCAGAGTGCGAGCTGCATTTTAATGGGGATTAATACCCAGGCTCTGTCGGCACATTATTCACCTTTATCAGCTCCAACAAGCAGGACGGCAACAAGAGAGTAGAGCCCCTCTCCCCCTCTCTTGCTTTGTTGGGTGGAACAGAGGCTGAAACAATGCAGCGAAAATGAAGGATGAAATGGCTGCCAATTATACTGTCAGTAACATTAAAGTTTAACTGTGTGGAGGCTCGGATGGACCCCCCCCCCTCCTTTGAGGCACCAGCGAGTACAGACGGTAAAGGGTGGGAGAGTGGGTGATGGAGGAGAAATTTTTTCCTTTGATTATGCAGAGGCTGTTTGAGTCTCCCTGTCTCCAAGAGCAAATGTGAGCCTTTGTTTTAGAGAGCGAGTCGAGGCTTTGAAAGCCCAAAATGTCATCGGTTTATTGTGATCTCAAAGCAGCCTGTCCTCTTAAGGAAGTGGGTTTGTTTTGCAGCTCAAAAACTAACATTGATAAGTTCCTGCAGCTAGAGTGTGCCATTGCTTATCAGAAATAATAATAGTTTCAGTCTTTCACGGTGCACAGCTGGAACATCTTACAAAGAAATCTACAGCAGTGACCCTGGGGTTAAATTAATAGTATGTTTTAATTAAATAAAACAGGTCTTTAGGCAAATAAATTCTCTTTTACATGCACTGTAGTTATGTGATTATTTCACACTTTGGACAGTAAATGAATTCATATCCATGTTAAGCTGACACCAGTTTTTCTTTTGTAGGTTGTGGTATTAACAGTAATATGATAAATACAACTGTACACACACCGATCTGCCACAACATTAAAACCACTGACAGACCAGACCGCGCACCCCTAACCCCATAGCAAAGACACTCCTTGATGGCAGCAGCACAAGGTGTTGACCTGGCCTCCAAATTCACTAGATTCCAAACTGATCAAGTATCTGTGGGATGCACTGGAACAAGTCTGATCCACAGAGGCCCCTCCCCTCATCCCATAGGACCCAAAGGCCCCCACTAACAACAACATTCTGTTGCCACACACCACAGGACACCCTCAGAAGGACCATGTCCATTTTATGATGAGTCACAACTGTTTTTTTTTGAGGCACAAGGGAGACCTACACAATATTAGGAAGGTGGTCACAATGTTATGCCTGCTCAGTGTACAATAGCTTTATCTGTTATGCCCGTGCCACACTGCTTACCTCACCTGTGCGTGACAGACAGCATTACCTCAGTGAGGTAACCATCTTAAGTTTGGACTATACTTTCGCTATGGATCTAAGAAGTGTGAAACTACAGTTACATTCACTGAAATCACTGCGACAGAGAAAATAGAGAAGACGTGTGAGTAGATCATTTGTAGGAGGCTGAACAAGGATGAATTTTCCGTGCTCGTCCGGCTGCTGAGTCACTCAAACAAGGAAATGTATTTCAGACCAATCACAGCTGTTGCCGTCTGCATCGCGACTATAAATCAAGCTTTACCCAAATGAGATAAGTAATGTGTCTAGGACGAGGCATGCGTCGCCCATGTCTGTGCTGTTTTTAGGGCTGCAGCTAACACTCCATCTATCCTGAAGAATTACTGCATATTTCAGTTTCATAAAGCCTTGCCCCTTTTTATTTGGGCTTGTTCAAAGAATTCACTCAATTTTGATAATTGGCTTCAGACCTGTTGGGACACAGGATAAATTGATGCACTCCTGGCACAGGGAGCTGCCACAACTGAAGATGACTGTAAACAATGTGATGTATTGACACAGTCTATGCAAACTGATTGATTTCTTGCAGCCCTAGCTGTAATTAGTAGCTATTTAAATGCCATGTCATTGCAAGTTTTTGTGAAGTTCACATGGGCCAGCTGACAGATAGGGACCAAATCATGATGTCAGGGGACTGTGGGACCAGAAAATGATTATGATAAGTAATGGCTTTCGTAAAGAAGTGCTCCATTGGTGCTCTCAACTGGTAAACTTGACACCCTCCATTTTTCTGTCCACTGTACACTCACTAGGTACAGTTTGCTGCAGGACAATACCTCCCATAGACCCACTAAGCTGTCCCTCTAACATTTTAATCTTAAAACTATCCTTTTTTTATTTGATTTGGTTTTTAAGTGATCAAGGAATGAATTTCAATCCTATGTCTTGTTAGTCTTATGGAACTTTTTTTTTTTTGCTTTGCCTGACAGCCGCACTGCTCATATATTGGTGGTGGTGTTGTAATCATTCATTGTTCCCATATTATATAATTAGCCTACTAAACTCAGTAACACGTAAATTAAACTGATGCCCAAGGGTCAAGTTTCAGAGAAATGCCCTCAATGACTTGTGCTCTCCGCCGCCCTCTGCAGGCTTCTTCCCTGGCAGCTCCCAAGGTTGCGACGCCTTCCTTCGTCACAAGATGACGCTGATATCTCCATCCATCCTCAAGAAGTACGGCATTCCCTTTGACAGGGTGAGTAGCGACATTATGTTTCTTTTGTCCCCGTGAGAAAAGAAAATTAATTTTGATCTTAGTACAGGGGATAATGTTACAGTTAGAAGGTTTGGTACTTTCCCTTCAGCCAGTACTGAATCACACTCACAAGGCTTAATTAATAAATAAGTTTGAAGTATAATTTTTGAAAGAGGAAGTGATTTATACGCCTGTTCCCCAAGTACACCAAATTACAGGAGAGGTGGGCTTGTTTTAAAGGAGTCAGCTTTGACACCAACTACGCAACTGATGTTGGTTGTAGTAATAATGCAGTATGAGTGAAGATCTTGTCTGTCATAGAATATTAATTGGCATCTATTCACCTTCCTGTTTTATTCTGTTCAGCATGCAACACAAGTTCTCACTGTGGAAAAAATATGAAAGATGGAATGGCAAAACGAATGCAGAGCAGGAAACTCACAAGTTCTCACAGTCAGCATAATACCCCTCCCCTGCCCTCACCCCCGCCCCATTTATCACATCACTCCCCCCTCAGGACGTCATTATCACAGCCAACATGTTACACACCTACAGTATCGTTCCTGATTCATGCGTAAAAATAAAGCCGTCGCGTGTTCTTGCAAGCGCGAAAAGGCACGTTTGATATCTGCACAACTGCCTTTAGTTAAGGAAGTTTATCTCCTGCTTTCAGCCTCAGCCCCTTGTTTCTCCGTCACCTTGTCTGGCTTGATGTGTCTCTTGATTGCCGGGATCCAGGCTTCACAAAGAAGCCGCGATCCACAGTCAGACATAGGAGCACAGGGCTTAAGTTTTGGGGCAACGCATTTAAAGAGAATGCGTTTAACTTGTCCTCACATTTTAAAAAAACATTCTCAGAATAACACTGAGCTTGTGGGAAGACGCTCAACACTCGCAGCAGCAGTCGCGTTAGGTTGAATAGCTTTTGCTCGCGAGTCAGAAAAGTTTAGAGAAAAGTTGGTTCTAAGGAGTCAAACTCTCTGTTTATCCCCCAGACCTTAATGGCAGTTGCAGTCTATGCGGGACTCATGGGTAACAATGGATCAAGTATTAGACTTCAGATCAGAAATTTGTAAAGTCTGTTCTGTTTTTGTCCCCTTTTCTGTGAACAGATAACCCAGAATGAAGGGGAGTTCATGATCACTTTTCCTTACGGCTACCATGCTGGCTTCAACCACGGCTTCAACTGTGCAGAGTCCACAAACTTTGCCACTCTGCGCTGGGTGGACTACGGCAAGATGGCTACCCAGGTAACAACACTAACAGGGTATTCAGTATGTTCAGTCTTGCTGCAGTGAGAAAAACGTCTGTTAAAGATTTGGGGAAATGGTAATTTGATGGGTCTTGTGATCTTCTGGAATCATCCAAAAAGGGAGGGGTGCCTGGTTCTGCAACTTCGTCAATATTGTCATCATCACACACACACTCCACTTGGAAGGAACGTGAGCCGATGTGTGATTCAGAAGCAACTTCCAAGACGTCCTGCTCTGGCTGTTTGCGTCTCTGAAGGGATAAAGTAATAGATCATATCAAAATGTAAAAGCAGCGTCTGGTTCTCTGCCGCGTGCCATCTGTTATCGACACTAATTGTACCCCCGCATCCCTTGCACTGACGCAAACGGTCTCTTTGCCTGTGGGCTGTTGAGCATGAAATTGACAGGGCACGATTTGGTTGTGGAAGGGAGCCCAACTACAATGTGGAGGAAACTCCCCACTTGTCTCTGTTCCATACATTCCACTTCATTTTCCTGTTCACTCCTCCTGCCTCTCTTTCTCCTTGTGTGCTTGTGCAAGCGCCCCTTTTCCCTGCTTCCTTTCTACTTGGCTGCATGTCAGATTTATGAGGTGCCAGTTTTGCAGAAGTACATCTCCCTCCCTTCTCGCTCTTTCTCATTTTTCGGCGGCCTTCCCGCTTTACCCCTGTGGCCACTTGTAATTTAAGAATCAGCAGTCTGGGCTTCAGCGGTCTTCCCTCAACCAGTGCTCAAGGGAGCGTCTCCACTGCACTTGTCTTTGATAAAAAAGAGTGGTCCATTCAGCACTGCTAATCCGAGTCGACAAATCGACATCCCAGCTCAGCACACACAGTCAGAGGAATGTGAAATACAAACAGCTTGGCCGACGAGCAGGGCTCTCTCTGCCAGTCTATCTTTCTTTTCCACTCTCCATAGGGTTCCATAGAAGCACAGTGGTTACAGAGATTGTCCCATAACCAGTGCTGCGTAACTTCAGCTCAAATAGCTGTCACCCCTCATTATGGCTAGGTCTCAATGGGGTCTGCTGGCAAAAATTAAACACGGTCGGGATTTATGTACATATATATATATATATATATATATATATATACATATATTTTTCCCCCTCCCTTCTTAGATCTTATTTGATCTCATCCTCATTAATAAGTGAACCCTGATATCAAAATGGCTTCAAAAATTACACTTTTTTTAACCTGTACAGGGCACCGGAATTGGTTACTGGTTGACAGTCAGGTTTTAATACTACGCGTCTCAGCCCTCCAGTACTGAACTATATAATTGCACTTAATTATAGTGAGAGATTGGTCAGTTATTCCGTTTCCACCTCAGGTTTATTTAAGTCAATGGTGTTAAACATACCGTAGTTTTTCATAATCCGCCTACGCCTGACAATAATGAATCCTCTCATTCTCTATTGGTCTTGCTCTAAGTCTGCCCCATCCTTCTCTCTAGCTCAAGCAGCGATCCGTTAACTCATTCAGCTGTCTCTCCTCCCTGTCCCGCCTTCCCCCTTCTAAGCCCTGTTCTGTCGGCACCAAACGGGACAGTGATGGATGGGGCTCGGCGTCAGATTTGTCACATTTTGGGGCTGTCAGCACACATCTGAGGGAATGAGAAAGATGGCGCTCGGGCGTGCTGCGTGTCTCGGCCTTCTTAAATACACATTCTTGTAACTGCCGACCTATCTGTCAGATTTGCTAAGCGAACACACACCCGATTTCGAAACAGGACCAGTGTCAGCGTTATTAGCATGTGTGTGTATGCATGTAATTATTCGTCTATTGTTGAAGACATTGCAGTCTTAATTAGCGGCAGTGGTTTACAAACTGTACATGCAGCATTGAAGTTGTCATAACTGATCCTTCTGATTATCGTAGTTTTATCTGCGAAACCATCACGTTGCAGTTGCCTACAGTTTATGTCTACTGTGTCTGTCGTATTCTCAGTTAAAGCCTCTTTCTCTTCATCTGGAGCTCAGTCACACTTTACTGCTGTTCCTCCAGGCTTCCAAGGTGATTTTTCTGTCTGGTAGAGGAGCAGAAATCCTCCTCCCAGGTCCCAGGCTAAATCACATCACTTTTTCATCTTATGAGTTGCAAATGACTCACTCCGTCTTTTTATGTTTGTTTGCGAAGTTGTCTTGTGTTGGCGAGGCCAGATGTACGGTGATTGGGCAGCATGAATTATTTATTAGACTTTGTTTATGTGCTGCCTATGTCTATAATAGCCATTCAACAAAGGGCATTCTTTTCAAAGTGTTGTAGGCCTACTATATTATTTAACAGAAGAGTATGATTGTTCCTCAACACTGCCTGGAGCCAAGGACCAGTTGTGTCCACCATGAAAAGAGGATCGCATGCTACACAAACCTTTCAGTAGAAAATAATTCCCAGCATTTGTCAGGTGAATTTACACTGCAGGTGGACATGACTGACAAAAGCAATCAAAGCCAGTTTTTGCCACATTGAGTAGCCACGCATTATATATCGGAAGTAAATTAAACTTGCAGTTTTTAAATTGAAATTGTTACTTGAGATGCACCGATACAGATATTTGATGTCCTCATGTGCTCATGTACGCATACAGCCGCATCTGATACACATTCATGTTAAATCTGATAAATTATCAAGAGGAAGAGAGAAAAATATCTATTTACGAGCAACTTTTATGATGTTAGTTGCAGAAAACAGCAACAATGAAGTTTGCAGGTGCCACTGGAGAAATGAGAGCAAAGCTTGAGACAGTTTTGCCTGTAAAATAAGTAGAAGCTAGCAGAGGCCGCCACAACATCACAGAAACCGCACAGGCCATTAAAGCTTTACATCATTGTGAAAAAGCTCATCAGATTTCTTGTCCTGCTACAGTTGTTGCAGAACAAGAAGTTTTGCAGTACTGAAATCTACTGGTGGAACAATTGCTTTCGTTACTCTGGATAACTCAACCATGATCAGTCAGGATATTTCAGTTTTAGCCAAAACAAAAGAACATAATGAAACTACTAATCAAGCATCGACTTATAAATGCGTCATTTCAAGGTTTCTTGCACTCAAGACCGGCTCTGTAATACTCAATCCACCTTTCACTACTCACTGCTGTTAGAGGGCTGCCATATTGTAAATAAAGTTGAGTTTAGAAGAAGCTACGTCTCAGACCTCTGGCCACACAGTGAGTTCTTTTTACAGTTGTAAATATCACAGACATTTACAACATAAACATAAACCAGACAGCTGCAGCAATACACTGTTGTATACAGTATAGTGTTTTTTTGGTTTCAACGCTAATTCATTTTAACTGTTTACTATTTTCCTTTAAGTCTCCCATTTCTATACAGCAAGCCAAGCAGCTTTTGTCAAATGGGGATGTACACCGATCAGGCATAACATTATGACCACCTTCCTAATATTGTGTATGTCTCCCTTGTGCCTCCAAAACAGTTGTGACTCATCAGAGAATGGACATGGTCCTTCTGAGGGTGTCCTGTGGTGTCTGGTAACAGAATGTTGTTAGTGAAGACCTTTGGGTCCTATGGGTTGAGGGGAGGGGCCTCTGTGGATCAGGCTTGTTACAGTCCATCCCACAGATACTTAATCAGTTTGGGATCCAGTGAATTTGTAGGCCAGGTCAACACCTTGTGCTGTTTTTCAGTTTTTGTTTTAGTTGTCCCTAAAGTTGTTTTAGTTGTCCCTTTGCGTTGTGTCAGGCTGCATCCTGCTGAGGATGGCTGCTGCCATCAAGGAGTGTCATTGCTATGGGGTGGGGTTTCCCAGCAGAACATTGAATTGTTACAAGATGTTCAATGTTATTTACTTCTCCTGTCAGTGGTCATAATGTTGTGGCTGATCAGTGTATTTGAGGAGATCTAGAAATCAAGAAGGAAAAGAATAAGTGGGGAAGTGAGGAAACTGAGATCTGTGAAATCATTAAATACATTTGGTCAGCGTTTTCGTCTCGTTTTACAGTTGGCTGGATAATAATACGGCTTTAACCACTTTTAATTATCTCTCCAATCGTCTTAATTCCTAGGATTGTCTTTATTTTCTGCCTTCTTCAGTAGTGTGACCTAAGTAAGAATAAGAAATTTTGAATAATCAAAGGTTTCTCAGCTATTATGGATCTGGTTAAACTCACGCCTTTTTTCCGTTAATTGTAGTCGGCACATTCGCCGAGTCCATAGATTCATGGAACGTCCCCTGGCTCTAGGTTTTCTGTGACTCCAACAATCTAGCTTCATTAGGAGCTCAAGCATACTTCAGGGCTCATTGACTGCCTGCCCCTCGGTGAGGTTTTGTTTTGTCAGATCTTGTGCATCTCCAAATGTGTTTCCTCTAATTAAGCTTTCATATGATAATAAAGTGGAATTTGTCTTGGCCCTTGAGGATATCAACAATGTCCATAACCTCTTACTAGTATCCTCTTACAGATTAAATAGCACTTCTTTCCTGGTATAGTTGTGGGAGCAATATTTATTTTTGCTGTTTCCTGGCATCATGCAGTTTCCACTAAAGGTTTCATGATGCTCACTCGCCCCCCGCCCTCCAACTTCTCACTCCAGCACCCTCCACCCGACACCACATTTTAATGTTTCCGTCTGTCAAGTGGTGTCTAGATGAGATGTAGGCTGGATATTGTTTTACTGTGGGGGTGTGAGCTGTTGTGTTTCCAGTAATTGAACATAAGGCTCTCGGTACGGCTCGGGAAATAATAGGGCCGGAATGTAACACGGCAAGCGAGGCACAGAAGAAAATATTTTCATTTCTCTCTCTCTCTCTCTCTCTCTCTCTCTCTCTCTCTCTCTCTCTCTCTCTATCTTGCCCTCCTCTGCCATTTTTGTTTGTTAAATCTCCCTCCTTCTGTGTCTGTCATTCCCCCAAACTTTTTGCTGCTGTCGTTGTACCTGCCAGTTTTCACGTCAGCTCTGGGGTTTCATTTACACAGCAGCTCCACTCTCTGGAGAGCAGAAGCGTCCATTGACCTGTAATGCCACCATGAAGGTTTGCGGAGACATTTTGAAGTGTTAGTGGTTACTAGATGCATCTGTCACTCTCATTTATATCTCAGCCTCTTTCACAGTCTCCTTACTACCAGCCATATTTTACTCACTACCATATTTTAGAGAAACTTTGCTTTGAAAAACACCTGCAAAAAAAACAACTAAACAGTTAAAAATGACTTTAGTTCTCCAGCGTCTGTGTAACCAGACATAAATTCAGTGTTCACATCTTTCTTTACAGCTATTCCCTACTCTAACACAGAGCCATATCCTCATTCTCTGCATGTTTTTTTCCCACCCCAGTGTACCTGTCGAAAGGACATGGTGAAGATCTCCATGGATGTGTTTGTGCGCTGCCTGCAGCCTGATCGCTACGAGGTGTGGAAGCAGGGAAAAGACACCACGGTGTTGGACCACCTAAAGGCCACCGAGCTCAGCAGCCCCGAACTAGAGATGTGGAGGCAGCAGCGTATTGCTTTTCGGGCAAACCTCCTGCAAAGGTGAAGGGTCATACTGCATATGTGGAGGTGTTGCACATCAGTTATTTGCAAGCGTTTTACTTTATAAGCTGTGTTTCTATTACGTAGTTTGAGGTACATTTTGAGGAAGAAAGCTTGTTACATACTCTGCAAGAGCCGAGACATTTGTTCTCAACTCTCTTGAGTCTTCAGCCATTTCAGCTTCAAGAAAACAACACATTATCCCAAATGTATAGCACTCGTTCTGATTGCATTTCTTGTCTTCATGAAAGATGCCAAGTATAAGCTGACATGAAATAATTACAGAGAACACTTAGAGCAGCGCATTTTTCTTTTTCGAGACATTAAAAAGTTGTTGTGAATTAAAATGACTTGTATCTAAACTTGGCTTTAGAATGTATTCACTACTTTGTTTATAGAATAAAGTCGGTGTTTGTGCACTCAAAGGGAGAACATACGAAGGTTTTAATCAACTGTCTCTCTGCACTACCCCAGGGCTAAGCAGAAGATGAAGCAGGTTCGCCGTTTAAAGCTGGAAGAGGTAAAGGTACTGGCGGAGGAGGGCATCGAGCTGAATGCTGCTGAATACCAGCGTCAGGTGGAGGAACGCGAGGCCCAACGGAGGCAGGAGAGGGAGGAGAGGCTAGCCAGAGAGGCCCTAATGACCCTGGAGGCCATGGAGCGTGAGGAGCAAGAGGCCGCTGCTAAAGCAGCAGAGACTCCGTCTGTAGAAGGTGAGGAGGATATGAACAGGTAGAGTGCTCAGGAGGGATTCTCAAGGCTCTACTCAGTTTGATTAAAAGTGTTTAAAGGCAGGTTGATCCCTGCTTGAGCAGGCTCCCCATAAACTGAGGCTACAGTCCTCACCACAATGGGGAATCATGTGAATCACTCCCTCTCTTGCCCCATTAATTCCTGTCTCTCTCCGCTGATGACTATCCATTAAAAGGCCTAAAAATAATATTTGCCGGTAAAACGTTCCAAATTAAAAACTCATGATTTCTCAACGTGGTCCATAACCTAGTACAATACATCATGCAGTCTATTATTTCTTCGATGAGCCACAGCTCCACCTCTGACCTTTTTTCCTCCACATTTCTTTGCCACCACCAGAAACTGAAAGCACACCGCAGAACTTGACAGACGACATCGAGAAAAAGAAGCAGAAAAAGCCAAAGAAGGTGTCCATTATCCCAAAGGCCATTACTGGATTTGAGCAAGCGTTTGAGCAGTACGCTACATCCGTCTTCAAGAATTCAGATGGTGTGGTCAGTAATCCTGACACTCAATCGCCAACAGACGGCGACATCCCAGAAGACAACAAGATGGATGTGAGTGTCACTCAGGTAAGACTGAAAGTCAATAGATTTGTCCTTTGATTTGTGACAAATTAAGGCGTCAAAGAGGGCAAACCTGCCCGGAATTTGTAGCTGGCTGATCTTAAAATAAAGTCAGCCTTACTAAATTCATATTTTTTTCCTCTTGTGAGATGTATAAATTAAAAGGATCAAATGAATGCAAATATTTTAAGGTATTAAAAAATATTTTTATTCAGAGACGTGCTCATCCAGACTTGTTTCCTCAGTCGTGCTACTCCAAGATGAAAAAACCAACTGAGGTAAAAAAGAGTCGCCGTCACCCCCTCAGCAAGCCACCCATGCGCTCCCCTCTGTCCATCGTCAAACAAGACCCGACCAGTGACAAAGGTATGATCATATGATTGTAAATACTGTACATTTCCATTTTAAACTCACCAATGCTTGTGCTGAAAATGTTCCAACCTCAGAGTAACTATGCGTCTTCGGCACCTACAAAATTGTGACGAACGTGGATGTCAGTTGAGAGACACACTGTCATGTGACGTATGTGTGAATTATTTATTTTAACATATAAATACAACTGAGAAAAGAGTCCATTATGACAGATAACCATTTTAATGGCAGTCATTCAAGTTTAAAAACTAAGAACATTGGCTCAGATTTCCCATAACATGACATTTATTTTTTTACTTATCATTTTATTCCCCTCTGTCACCCTCATTAGTCATCCCGCTTATTGTCCTCTCCATCATGTTACACAAAATGAAGAAGACATCATTTTATGATTTTTTTATTTTTTGGATTATTGATCTGGAGAAAAGAAAAACAAGCACGACTTAAGCTCCCTGTGGGGATAATGAAATCAAGACCATAAGTCTTTTTTTTCCCCCCTACTCTCCCTTCAGTGTTTTTCTTTTCATTTTCTGACGGACACTTATTGATCCCGGGATCATGACTTCCAATTACCTGCTTTCAAAGTCACTTTAAGTTGGCAGCAAGGGACCCGACTCAGGGCCCGTCCTTCAGAAGGGTGGTTGAGGAGACGAGGAGAGGGAGGGAGAGAGAGAGAGAGAGAGAGAGGCCAGACGGTGGGAAAAAAAGACTGAGTTAAATGAGATGCTTGTGAAAAGATCGTCAGGTTTTTCTGTCCAGGTCGTACAAACGGCCTGGATCAGTGGCTTCAGGGCTTTGATGCAAAATTGATTCGTGGCCCAGAACAGCAAATAATTGATGCCTGTGCTGTTTGTGTTGCTGAGTCAATTATATGTAGACTAACGTTGCTAAGGTCCATGAACAGAATGTACTACTGTTGTTTCTTGGCATGGATTCCCTCATTAAGAAGATTTGGGGAGCTGAAAATTGTATGTATGAATTTCAGTCATCAGCAGTAACGTATCATGCCACTGTTACACAAGAAGACGCACACCACAGTACCCGACAACTTCCAGAATACTTCACAATAAAAGATTTCTTTTAGGAAATACAAAAGTTACATGTCACTGGATCATATTTTCAGCTGATTATGACACATCCAGCGAAAAGGTACACATACATCAGGCATAACATTATGACCACCTTCCTAATATTGTGTAAGTCTTCTTTGTACCTCCAAACAGTTGTGACTCATCAGAGAATGGACATGGGCCTTCTGAGGGTGTCCTGTGGTGTCTGGCAACAGAATGTTGTTAGTGGGGTCCTATGGGTTGAGAGGAGGGGCCCCTGTGGATATGGCTGGTTCCAGTGCATCCCACAGATACTTGATCAGTTTGGGATTTAGTGAATTCAGAGGCCAGGTCAACACCTTGTGCTGTTCTTCATGTTTTTTCTGAGTTGTTCCTAAAGCGTTTTTGTGTGTGTGTCTGTGTCAGGCTGTATCCTGCTGGGATGGCTGTTGCCATCAAGGAGTGTTATTGCTGTGGGGTGGGGGTGTCTGGTCTGGTCTAGGTGGGTGCTACATGTCTAAGTAACATCCACATGCCAGGACCAGAAGTTTCCCAGCAGAACATTGTATTGTCACAAGATGGTTTTCACGTCAGTGGTCATAATGTTGTGCCTGATCGGTGTATGTATGAGTGTAAGTTTAATGCCACCATCTCATTTATGTGTTATTTGCTTCCAGTTGTGTCTCCTTGTGCAGCAACCCTCTTAATACATTTTATTCTTTTTACCCACAGAGGTGTCGCCCCCTCTGGATAGCGACATGAAGAAGCAAGAGCACCTGTGGCAGAATCACTCACCCAACTTCTTGGCAGAGAAGGCTTTCAATGCTGCAGTGGCTGCACTTCAGCCCCACTGTGCTATTTGTTCACTCTTCTGTCCCTACACAAAGGTAAACAGTTGCAGAGGCACTTGTGTGTCTGTGAAGTAGTAACGTTAAAATACAGTATAATAGTTAGTAGTTGAGGTTAATAAGAAGTCGACTATTAGAACTGTCGACAACAACTGTGGGCCACAAATAAATGAATGTTCTTGAACTTTTCCAGCCACAGCCACAGCCACAGAAAGACGTCTCCAATGCAAATGATACCCCGCGCGCCCCCCTTCCCCGTCATGGCAGCTTGACTCGTCCATTGGTCCCAGAGATGTGCTTCAGTGTTGGAGCAGGGAACACAGAGCCTCCGCCCACCAACTATCACATCGGGGAGGATGGAACCAGTCTCCTGATCTGCTGTTCATCTTGCAACATGCAGGTTCATGCCAGTAAGTGCAAAAATCTCATCACAGTGTTTGCATACTGGTAATAAAACGTTAAGTCATGCAACTGCAGAAAACTTTCTAGCAAAGAGAATCAGATGGAATACGTTGGTGTTTTAGGGGTTTAAGGAGTTGGTCTTTTCATGTTCTTTTTTTGTATTTATTTATCCGTCCGTCTATTGCATTTATGCATGTGACAGATGTGTTTTACACATTAAATAAATAGTAACACTGCTGCAAACAGAGATTTAAAAACACTAATCTAACAAACGGACATCAGTGATTTTGAAACAGTAATGTGTAAAAAGCTAGCGTACACGCTTTAAAACGCTTTGTCCACTTTTATTTTATTTGATTCTCTCCTCCAGCATTTGATTTATTACGCAGGGAATCTTTTCTCAGCCAGCTACAAGACCATACACGGACTGACGAGGTTTACAGACCGACTCCACTGGTCCCCCTCCCCCTCCTCCTCCACACCCATTCCCCTGAGAATAGTGTTGGAAAAATGGGAAGCACACAAGATGAGACCCCACTACGGCAGTTCAACAAACTGTCTGCTTGATTCATCTGTTGCCATCCTCAGAGAGGCTTTCTAGTTTAACTCTCCTTGACTCGGGCTGAACTAGCTAAGAAGCTGTTGAAGCAACGCGCAGGTCTCTCTGAAGGCATTAACTTCCCCTGCTTTTATTTACCCTGCTTTCTGCGCTTAACCGTTTTTTACAAGAATGTTGACATTTAAAGGCCTAAAGAATCTGTCAAAGCAAAATATGAAAGCGCAGAGTGCCTATTAACATTATGTTTGAGTGAGTTATTGGAAGGATCGCCCTGAGCTTTGCTCTAAAAACTATTTTGGTTAATAGTGCTAAAAGATAAACATTCTGTTCATCAAGTGTGTAAAAATGTTTGAGATTAAATATCTGCAGACATTTTGAAGTATCTGCACGGAAGGGTGATTTCTGTCGAGCTAAACATACAATCACATATTGCAGCTTAGACGTGTGCACACATGCGTACTCAGTAACACAACACACACACACACACACACACACACGTCAGCCCTCCTGGGTTCTTATTATCCCTAAAGCTGGAGTGCACCTTCAAGGCCAGTTCATTAGCCATCCAGGGATGAGCCGGGCTCAGCTGGGGAAACAGCACTTCTATTGATGAGAGGACATGGAGCAGAAAGAGCTCCTGTCAAAAAACGCCAGTTCTGCCCTGCATCCTTTTTTCTCTCCTCATTGTTCTTGAATGGACATGCAGCTAAAAAAATCATTCAAACCTGTCCAGGTGTTGCATAAACTTGTCACACTTTCAGTTCAGAAGTTCAAATTAGAGATGGTGTGAACAAAATGTTTAAGAAACCGCTGAGGTATCGGGTGTTTTGCAGGAAAATGCAGAAAGCATAACCGTGTTAAAAATAGAAAGGTAGAGGAAGCGTTGCCATACATCAGAAAGGTGAAATATTGCATGATAAAGAATATGTGAAAAAGTTCATAAGTTTTCCTCTCTTACAGGTTGTTATGGTGTAAAGCCAGATTCTGTCAGACAGTCCTGGGTGTGCTCTAGGTGTACAGCAGGGGCCTGGACAGAGGTGAGTTGTAGCTGTACTTAAAGAAAGTGTTTTAATTGAAGGTTCTTTTAGAGTACTGCGAAACACAGACACTGTAACCTACGCACGTAGCCTACGCTGGTGTGAGCCATGTATAATTGTGCGCTCGTCAGTAGTGATGCTCCGATTGATCGGCCACCGATCATGATCGGCCGATATTGGCTAAAAATAGCTTGATCGGCGAACCCCAAAAGCGCCGATCAAAAAAGCCGATCACGTGACGTAAAACTCACGCGACTTTTTCACACCTGCATGCACGGCGCACAGGCACACAACAGCAGAGCTTGTATATAATACTAAATAATATATATATGGGAGTATTTGGCCGCTATTCGCGGAGAATTTAGTAACGTGAATGATTCTGATAAGCTCAGGCCGGTCGCGTTCGCCTCGCGGCCGCTCAATTTGTGATCCACTGCGTAAATCCTTCGGCCGGCCGACCGGGAAAAGTCCCGGTCGTCCCGATTGCCACTCCGCCCCTGATTAGAAGCTATATGCAATTGCGACGGTGCTAGATCCAAGGTAAGAGAAACTTACTAGCACTTATCATATTTCTACTGTTTTTTTCCCAATACATGTAGTTCATAGTTAGTTTCATTTCTACAAATGGTGCAAACTCTGCTAGATTATAGATAAAAGAATCCCATTCCCCTGCCATTCTATGATCGGCAGTGATCGGCAATCGGCAGATCATGATCTTGGTGATCGGTAATCGGTGATCGGCCCCAAAAATGCTGATCGGAGCATCTCTACTCGTCAGTCTGGCTCACTGTGTAATAACGCCACCCAAACGCTGGTTAGCACTGTGTCAGTCGCCAAAGACGAGTCATACAGAGTTTGTGTCTTCGAACCGCCTCAGTTAACCTTTCATCAGTGTGTTCCATCTTTATTGATGGAATAAATACAACCAATTCGAAAATTGCGGCTATGGAGAAGCAGCCGGAAATACCAATGTGAAAACGCGCTACTACCAGGCGGACCAATCACAGCGCTTGTGGTCTGTGCCGCCGCGACGCGTTGTTACATTTCTGGGGAGGTGCACGTCAATTGCGACGTCAAATTGACACAGACGCCTAAACCGCCTATTAGTCTGAAGTACTGGATGCACAAGTTTCAAACCTATATTTTGGTCCAATTTAGGGACTAGAATAATACGTAATATGTTGCAGTGTTGCATTCACCATTGATTCACCTCATGTTCACACGACAATCGACACGGCACGTAGTGTTGAGGGGCTGTCAACACTACGAGCAACAGGGGTCACTCCCTGGTTCGGAAAAACAAACCAGGTGTGAAAGCACCCTTAGAGTTGACTGGAGTTTATTTGGACATATTTTATTGTTGTGGCGGCACGCTGGGGAAAACATTTTTGGGACTGCGATATCGTTGTTCACGTCTGATATAAATGTTCACTTGAACTTAAGGTTGAACTGATTAGAATTTGATGGTCAAATGTCAACGTGACTGTCATCATCTAACTAAATCATTCATACAGTAATTTGAAAAACATGTCACACAGTGTGAAAAAAATATTAAATCCCCTCAAATTCTTCACTACACACACATATATTAAGTCTGAATCTGGACGTAGGTTAAACTGAACTTGGTCATACAACCATGAGCTGTCATTTATTTAACTTTTGTCTCGCGCATCTTAACGTTTAGAAAAAGACTGACCTACTGTTTTATGTTATATTTTAGGAGTGCTGTCTCTGTAACTTGAGAGGGGGAGCTCTGAAGACCACCACAAATAACCGGTTAGTGTCACATGCTTGGATTTCACTCTGACATTTGCAGAATTCAATATCAACAATACCCCAAGGGGTTTATGAAGATGTTTGTCTTCATAAGAAATGTAAAAGAAAACTATGTCACTTTTGTCTCTGTTTTTATGACGTCTTTTCTCTCTCGCCGTGTCCCCAGGTGGGTCCATGTCATCTGTGCCATTGCTGTGGCCGAAGCTCGCTTCGTCAACGCCATTGAGAGGGAGCCAGTGGATGTCAGCGCCGTCCCAGAAACCCGCAAGAATCTGGTAAGTTCAGACAGAGATGAAGAAAAGATGATGGTACAAAGATGATGATACACATATCAAACAGACAGAGGTGACGGTAACCAACGGTATAACTCGGTGAAGGACACGTGTTGACCGTGTCTTCAAAACTATTCCGTTTTTCATCACTGCAAAGTATTATGAAGTTATACCAGACTGGAGTGTTGATCAGTAGTTCTACCGTCTGTGTTGTTTTTTTACATCTGCTTCTCTGTGAGATCATGTCAGTGTTCTCCAATCTGGTGTGGGTTACCCTGTTAATTACAAATCATGTAGAATGTGCAGGTTTGTGATTAGGGAGAACAATGTCTTAAGTTTCTCCTTAAGCGTGTGATGCAACCTGATTTCAAAATCGGATCAGATTTTAAAACAGCTGTAGTCTGAATCAGGTGAATTTACGCAAATTGCCGTCTCTCCTGTTCACAGTCTCTGTATCTGTCACTTTGTATGTAACCCTTCCTACATTCCTGGTGGATAGATATTTCAGTTTTTTTTTTTTTTTTTACGAGCAGTGGAGGACATGGGGTAAAACAGATGTGCTAAATGGAACGGCTGAATAATCAGCTGTCATTTCTCACTGCGCCAAATGAACTGCATCGATCCCGTGGGCTGGAGGCAATTTCCCCATTGCTGCCGTGTCTTTGAACACATCTCGTCCCCTGCCTTCCTTTTATTCTCGTCATCCCTCCTTCTCGTTCTTAGCTCCCCTGCTCCATTTTCCCCCCAATCCCACTTCACAGGCAACAGCAGTGCTTGCTGTTCCATTGTCTCAAATCTGCAAATAATGTCACCTCTTTCCTTTCCCTTCCCTTCGCTTCTCTTTGAATAATCGATCAAAGACGAGCCGGGTGACATTTGCATCCACGTTCTGTCAAAGCAGGTATCCTCTGTCTCTTCTTAAAAAGCCCTGAGAAGGAAGCTCTGCGGTCTAATGATTCGGATGATCAAATGTGAACACGCTCCTTTGGAGCCAGTTTATATCGCACGATGTTCAGCAATCAGTGTTTTCTCCCTCCCATTCTTCAGGATTTGGTTTTCAGGGATGGAGAGATTTCACACAAGTTGCTTTTGTTTTAGTTATTTCTCAGACACCCCTCTAAAGATGAACCCTTCCCAGAGGTAGTGTTGCATCTTGCACCTAGGCATACTGTGTTTTCAGTTCTTGTGAGAAACACGCCTCAAGCTTGGAAATGTAAGAGGCTTAAATAAACCATCACGGTTTTCCACCTACGTGCAATTGTAGGTCCATTCTCCAGCAACTAAAATACTGAAGCAGTACTACTTATCATTTACTTAAACCAGTTATTTTCTCAGTTGATCAAGCTGGCTGTTGTAGACCAGTGTTGTGGATTGAAGGGAGGCTTAGACCAGACTAGATTTACTTGAAAGATTCTTCTCAGCCACGTTTTTGGACATAAAAGTATCTATAAATACGATGATGTATTAAATAAATGATGCCTCCTACTACACCGCTGAAAACCGCTGTGTAAAAGTTTCAGGTTGTGCACAGAGAAAGTTTTCCCCTTTTCTGAAGATGAAGAGAAACGTTTATAAATGCACATAGATGAAATGAAAAATAAATAAGTTGAAAGTTAAAGAGGAGTATTTTTTTATTTGTTATTTATTGGTTTATTTGGTGAGGACTGCAAATTAATGAACAATTGGTACAAATACATGATGTTGTGTAAATGTGCTGGATTTGGCTACAAGCTAATTTCCAACCGTAGGCCTTAGACATAACATAAACATACAGACAGAGCAGCAAATATAACACTATATAAAAACAACAAATAACATTTCAGTACAATAAATAAAAGCTTAAAAGTGGGCTATAGAGCAGTGGTGTCACTGAGCCAGTCAACAGGACCACTGACATCACCTCATCCAAACTTACAAATGCTTTAAACAAGGTAAAGCTGTGGATAAAAATGACTGTGTCATCTCCGTACATTGTAAAGTTGAGAGGGAGGTAATAAATGTACAGTCAAAATAATAAGGGCCCAAGGATCAAACCCTGTGGGACACCAACAGGACTGCTGAGGCAGGAGGATTTGACTCCATCAACACTGTTTGATAGATACGACTTAAGCTATTGTAAAGCATCATCAGAAAAATTAAAACATGTAAGCTTTGTTAGAAGAACTTGGTGGTCGATGGTGTCAGTTTTGAATGCTTCCTCAAACGTTAGCTTAGACAGTTTACTTTCTGTTGATTAGTCTTTTCAGCCTTGAGTTGGACTTTAAAGAAATAGATGTACCGTTTTTTTTAAATTGGAGATTAAAAGCTAAATCTAGAAAACAGCAAGCTGAAATAACACATAAAAATAAAAATGCAACAAGTATTTCTTGGTAGTGCTGAATTTCCTTCCATGCTGTCGTGGTGTCTTGTCTCCGCCTGTCTGCGATTTCAGCTGGGGAAAACTACCCCAGACGGCAAAAAAAAAAAACTATAAAAACATTGCAGCTCGTGAAATATCTGTCCCGCACCAGTACAGAAATGAAGTATCGACACTTTA
The DNA here is from genome assembly GCF_963514085.1 of Chelon labrosus. Classification (NCBI taxonomy): domain Eukaryota; kingdom Metazoa; phylum Chordata; class Actinopteri; order Mugiliformes; family Mugilidae; genus Chelon; species Chelon labrosus. Next base: position 26,496,968 of record NC_140343.1, on the reverse strand, counting down.
ATAAAGAATTTTTATTTTTTATTGATCGGCCACGCAATGTGCTACAGCTGCTCACTTTTTCAAATGGTGGAGGAGGGAAGAACTGGAAAGTCAGTGATTGTGTGAGACGGTTGATAATCACGATAAACCATATAGCTAGAATGATGCCAGCAAACAGTTGTCAAAGCTGTAGGGATAATGGGTTGAGTCTGTTTGATTGAAGATGGTTACATGTAGAATGTGAACAATTACACTTTCAGTCTATGTCTCCCTTTCGATTTTGACTTCAATGAGCACATGAGGGTGTTAGGGATTTATGTTTTCACCCCCAGCCAGAATGAGAACAGCCTTCTGAAGAAGCATGAAGTTATCCAAAAATGATGACCAAACAGCACAACTCAGAGCTCTGATAACTTTAATAACAGAAAATGTAACCTGGCAGCAGATGCCATCTGGTTCCAAGTCCACACAAACAAAAAAAAAAGACCCAGAATGACTTAACACATGGGCTTAAGTGCATTTGGACTAAACCAAAGGAACAAAGGTAGAAATGAAAACAACAAAATCTAGAGACTACAAATGTAAACAGGTTTTAAATGAAACCCTTTTAAAATACATTAACTTCAAAACAAATATTTTAATCTTAAATTAATATTAGGCTTGACAAAAAGAAAATACAAAAGAAAGCAATCCCATTCTCTCCCCCTCTAAATACTAGATGGTCTAGGGTGGATTGGAAGCACCTGGTGACCATGTGGCGTTCAAGTGCGTGCTTCTTGAACTCCACCTCGACCAGAACACCTCCAAAAGAGAAAATGGTTAAAATCAAAACATCAATGAAACAAACCCTGGAGAAAATATATTAACCCAAATCAATGTATTAAACTAAACTGTTCCATATTTAGTTAACAAATATTAACTAAATAAAAAGGTACTAAATAAAAATAAATATTCAAATAAAGAAAGAAAGGGCTGACCTGACAGGTGAGGGAGTGAGTGCAGCTCCCTCACAGAGGGATATGAAAGGAAGGTGACATTGACATGGAGGGTTACAGGAAAGCAAATTAAAATAGTTAATAGTGGTCAGGGGGCTGTATGGGTATGGTTCAACATAAATCTTAAGAAATTTGAAAATGTTAATGCTTCAGGAGAGAGTAGCAAAGTCCTTTTCGTGATCATGTAAGAGTAGAGTTTAGACGTAATGCCAGAAAGAAATGCAGTAAGAAATAACTTTTTGAATGTCGAAGTGACAGCAGATACAACAAATATAAAGTAAATGAAAATGTCATCATTGTAGTGACACGGATGATTGTGCAAGCATGTCATAGTGCAAAGCTATTGGCATCCACGTTATTTTAAATGAGTGGAAACCTGTTAGAGGTCTGTAGTACCTGTCTGTGGTACTACACCAGCCAGGCATAACATTATGACCACTGACAGGAGATGTTAATAACATTGACCATCTTGTGACAATTCAATGTTCTGCTGGGAAACTTTTGGACCTGACATTAGTGTGGATAGAAGCCCAGGATAGAGGACTCTGGTGGACTGTGATCAATGGCCTATGCTCTGCGAAGGAGCGCTAGGCAAAGAAGAATAAGATTTGTGTGGATGTTACTTAGACATGTACCACCCACCTAGACCAGACCAGGCACCCCCACCCCATAGCAATGACACTCCTTGATGGCAGCAGCCACCCCCAGCAGGATGCAGCCTGACACAGGCACACTCAAAGTTTAGGAACCACTCAACTCACCCTGGCCTCCAAAATCACTAGATCACAAACTGATCAAGTATCTGTGGGATGATCCACAGAGGTCCCTCCCCTTAACCCATAGGGCCCAAAGGCCCCCACTAACAACATTCTGTTGCCAGACACCACAGGACACCCTCAGAAGGCCCATGTCCATTCTCTGATGAGATAATGTTATGCCTGATTTTTGTATGCTCAAAGATCCGAGAGAAGAGGACATAGTTGCAGATGTTGATTCCTCCACTGTCTTTGTTTTATCAAAGCTCTGCAATTTCATGATGTGTGAGACTAAGAGATAAATAGTCTTTGTAGATAATTCATTGTATTATTTCTTTTAACCTTGGAGTTTCAGGGGTGAGGGCTTGGATGGTCAGCTACTAAATTTCTTGCAGTTGTGAAATGGTGAAAAAGTTGTTAAAAAGTTATTCAGTTTATGTTTCTCATGAGTGTTCGTCAAGATGCAAAAGTCATAAAAATAAGTGTGTTTTTTTTGTTGTTCTTTGCAGAAGTGTGTGTTCTGCCACGGCAAGAGTGCCAGTCAGAACCGCGGCGCTTGTATCCAGTGCTCGTACGAGAATTGCGCCACCTCCTTCCACGTCACCTGTGCCCAAATCGCCGGGGTAGTCATGACCCCTGCCGACTGGCCCTATGTGGTGTCCGTCACCTGCCACAGGCATAAAAACAAAAGGGCCACTCAGAAGGTGAGTGCAAAACAGAAAAATGGTTCAGTCATTTAAGTGCGTTTTCTTTTTTTTCTTTTTCTTTTTGTAATATGAAAAACCGCACAAAGGTTAAAGGGTACTGTTAAGCTGTAACTCATTTGTTAAAGTAGCTGTAAAAGTCAGAGTATAATTGCATGTTTTCCTGTTAGTCGTGTTTCATGAGTAGGTGTTGAAGTGTTTTAAATGCCTTTTTAGATGTCATCTGTGGAAAATGTTTAGAAACTCAAACTAATTTGAGCGTCTCTTTTTGTTACATTACGTGAGGACTCTTGACATTTTATTAGTTTTTGTAGGAGGAGGAAGTATAAGAAGTGATGACGAGTGTTATGCACTGTGTCTGTGTCCTTCTCCCTTTAGCCTCGATCGGCACACAAAGCACCACAGGGTCCTGTCCTGGGCCAAAAAGTGATTGGTCGTAACAGTGACAGCTGGTACTACCACTGCACCATCATCGGCATGGCAACGCAGACGTTCTACGAGGTCAACTTCGACGACGGCTCATACTGTGACAATTTGCACCCGGAAAACATCTTAGTGAGTGTTCCTACAGTTTTAGCAAGACACCTACCTTTGTACGTTTCATACAGCTAATTTAATATCCTAGCAACTCTAACATGCTCTGTAGCTTGAGAACATTGGCAAATGGAAATGTATCGACTAAATATAAATTCAGATAACCTTTAATGAGTCACTGTAGCAAGTTGGGAACAAATGGAAATCTAATAACATTAAATCCTCAAAGAGAAAGAGGTCAAACTAAAAAAAGAAAAAAAGAAAACGGTGTGAGAACTAAATCTAGTAATGTAAAATACCAAATCCAATTATGCAGTGAACTTTAAATTGATCCTCTGCCACTTACAAAAACAAGCAGTTTGAATTGCAGAGGAGTGAAAACTCTCAAGTCCAGCTGCCTTAAAGAGCAGGGCCGTTTCAAAAATTAGTGAAAAAAAAAAGACTTCTTTCCTTTTTACCTACTGAAACCGTGTTTCCCACACAATGTTAATACTGTGGCGGCCCACCAGTGTCTAATTTACTCTGCCATGGTCTCATAACGAATCAAATATATTTGTTGCACGTTTCAAACAACGTTGTGCTTGCGTTATTTTTCCTAAGCATCCCTACCTCCCTCCTCTCGCCAAAGCCACCTCCCCCGAGACCCACGGAAAAAACGGCGTAGCATATGTAGTTATATGTGTTGTTCACTATTAAACATTTATGTTACTGCGACTTTTTAAAACCCGATGTGCTGTTGATTTATTAGACCATGGACATTTACAATTATTTTAAGAGAGTTGTTCAAAACCTGGGCAAAGCCACTCCATGTTGCACATTATCTTAACATTATCTTAACTTAGCACATTACCCCCCCCCCCCCATTTTTTGGGAAACATTGACTGAAATCATCTCCATCATCTTCTTCCTATACATGTTTTCATCCTCTCTCTCTCCATTTTTACAGAGTCATGACTGCCTCCGTACCGGTCCCCCTGATATCGGGGAGCTGATCGTGGTCAGCACACCTGAGGGTCAGGTCCTCAACGCTTCCTTCGTCAAACAGCACATTCACAAGTTGTACCAGGTGAGGAGAGCAACTGTCAGCCTCGCTCATTTATAGTCAAACCTGGGATCGAAACTCAGCAGTCGGCTAGAGAATAGTCTGCCGCAGTTGTGGCTGGATGGTAACGATTTAAGACTGCAATCCCTACAACAGACTGGATACACTTGTGTGGTGAAACGTCATAAATCTGTGTATCGCGCAATTTATGAAGGGAGAAGGAGTAAGACGTTCTTGCAGCTGCTGTTCAAAAGCTTTCAAGCAGTGTTTCAATACCCAACAGTGTGAAAGTCTTCAAATCAAACAGTAAAAATCATTTCTTAATACTGCTTTACGTAGGTGTTGAAAAATTGGTTAGGGAGGTCGTTAAACACACTTCACCCGATGCTCTTCTGTAGAAACGACCGAACCGAGTGCTCTTTGTTATGTTTTTGCCACCCTCTGGGGCATGTGAAACCCTTATGATTCATGGGATAGTGCTCAGGAAGCGGGAAAGGCAAAATTAAAATGTGCAAAACAAGATAATGTCCGGGACTTCTGAAAGAAAAGTACATCTAGAAATAGGATTGTATCAGCAGACAAAGTTAAGTGATATTGCTAGATTTTGCCTTGATGCTGGTTTTGTGTGTACATTTTTAAGAGTCAGAAATTAGGATTATAGAGAGTGCCTCTTCTCCTTAAAACATTGATTTAATTTCTGTAAAACTAAACTGTTGCATTTACTCCAGGCGTGATTTGGTGTCCTGTTGCTCTGCCTCAGGTGGCATATCTGTTAATGCACAAACAGCTTTTCAGACGATTCCCTCCTCAGAAAGTGAATCAGAACCAAGTCTTTTCATGTCTCAGTGCTGCTGCCTACAGTGCTGAGAGGCCTCTTAGAGACTGCTGCTGCTGCTGCTGCTGCTGCTGTGATGAGCTAAAAACAAGCCTCCAGCTGGTCACAGAGTAAGGGCTACAACCCTGACCTTGTCCCTTTTTCACTCAGTATTTATTTATTTATTCTTTTTAAATCTACATTTACATTTAAAGTGCTTAACCGGAGCGCTTATCCAGTCAGTGAGCAGATTTGGGGTTCAGTGTCATGGTCAAGGACGTTTTGACAAGAGCACATAGTTGTTGATAAAGCCATTTGTTATGCCTGAGATCCAACCTGTGACTGTCTGGGTGCTCTGTTAAAATTTCCACTCACCGAATCTGTTATTCCTTTTTAACTCCATTAGTGCACAATGGTTCTCTGTACTCCCTGAAGAAAATCTATTGAAAATATGTCTTCATTAATCAGTATTACATTATTATCTGTCCAGGTTGAGTTTCAGGACCAGACTCAGCTGCTGCTCAAACACTCAGAGATCTTTCACCTGGACCAGGAATTACCCAAGAGGGTCAGATCCCGACTGGTGAGTATTTTACTGAAGCTCTGCATCCTGCTGCGTTGGTACACCAGAAATACTGAATAAGAGAAGTTTTATTAAAAAAAAAAAAAGATTTTCGGTTGCAGATGTAATTGTAAGGAAATAGGCAGTCCAGCAATAGATTGTAAAAGAAAAACAAAGTAGCTGCAGATGAAGTAATTCAATCCAACTATCAACACTTTTCAGTCTCTGTAGGTTGAAAGTCAGTGTGGGCAGGGACGTGTAGGTTTTCAGTTTGAATAAATGTCTGTTTCTGCTGTCAAAGCTGAATTAACTAACAGAAGACCAGCTAAGAGCTGTAAAGACTATGCCAGAGGAGATTTCCAAGAGCTTTTGTGTTGAAAGAAGGCAGGACAGACTTTTTAAAATTGCGGTGGAGATGCAGCTTGGTTCACCTCCCCCCGTGTCCATGGCTGAGGTGCCTTGAGCAAGCACCTAACCCCCAAATTGCTCCCCAGACATGGTCCTTAGAGGCTGCAGCACACTGCTCCAACTGTACACACTACTGTGTGACTGAATGGATGGGTCAAAATGCAGAGAGATAATTTCAGTATCAATACAGTATCAAAAAAAAAAAGGAATTCAGTAGCGAGACTGAATTCATAAAATAACTTGATGTTGTGTTGGCAGCAAATTAGCCTCATGTGTCTTTTAGCACTGCTTACCATTAAACAGTTTAACTAACTAAATTTCATTTGATCCGAAAGCAATGATCTCAAGACAGCTGTATTATATCTGATCATATTTGTTCAGTCCTGGATCCAACAGACGGCTGAAACATAACAAATCCATTTCTGTCTTGTGGGCTTTGATGCTGACAACAGGGTATCTAACTAAAACCAACTCTTCTGGTGGCAGAAAACTATAGCTCCTGATAATCCCCACGAGGCCTCAGTCTAAGTCTGTGTCTGTCTCCTTTCAGGCAATACCTGTACCACAGGAGGAGGTCTCCTCTGCAGACGAAGCTCAAGCAGCTAAACGCCCCCGCCTGCCCTCGGGTCCAGCTCCACCTGCCACCCCCATGGAGACAACCATGCCACCCACCTGCCACCCAACCACAGCACTGGTAGCGACGCCGGCACCAGGACACCACAGTATTAGTACACCGTCAACCTCACAACCTCTGTGTCAGGCTGCCCCGACCCCAAAGGATGCCCCTGCCCCTGCCCCTGCCCCATCTGGCAATATTCAGATGGTCCCCGAGACCCCAATGGACACCAGCGCTGCTCTCACCAGCGCTATAACAGAGTCACAACTGGCCTCGGACCCCACGCTGACGCCGCACTGTACTCCTTTTCAGACAACCTTGAACTCTGACCCCCTCCTCTCCGCCCCGTCCCCTCCCCCTCCCCCTCGGCACATGTCTGAAGGCTACACGCCCAGCAGTGGATACGTTTCCTACATGGAGACGCTCCTACATTCACATTTTCCTCAGGACGATGGCGCCGGACCGCTGTATTAAAAACACAACTCCACTCTGTTATTACTCAGCTGGTGGAGGCTGAGCCAATAGGAAGTAAGCTAATGGAGGTGGGTCCTGCTGAGTGCTGTAATAATGGACATATATATTTCCTGCTCCGGCTCTGAGTGCTCAGGAGGGGAGCAGGAAAAGACACGGACATGAAGCACTCTTTTAATGCATGTTACTTTTCTATTTTTGAGTTGTATTTGCAGTGGTGCTTTGACCTGCTCTGAAGCAGCAACTAAATAGGACAAGGCTTTTTTCTAAGTTTAATGTTATTATTATTATTATTATTGTCCTTTTTTTTTTTTTTTGGTAAGCTGTTTTACTTTTTGTTTTTTGGTCAGCTGCACCCCCCCCCCCCCATCTCAATATGAACAGTCTCTGGGTGGCATCAACTCCATACCTCGTTGCATTAATTCAGTAACAGCACACTCCTGTTTTCTTTCTACAAGAAGCTAATTACCACAACAGCCTCTCAGCAAAGAGGCCCTGGTGGACTCTGCTTTTTCTTTTATAGAATAACCTAAATCGAATAACCAGCAACAAGATGATCTATTTTTAAATCCGCTCAAAGCCACTAATGACTTTGAAACTGTTTGGAAAGGAAAGTGTCACATTGTCCATCTACAGGATGTTTTCAGTGAGGTGTTTTTTTGATTGCAAGACTTAAGCGGGGGAAACGGGGTTAAAAAAAAAAAAAGAGATGTATTGTAGCAGGAACTCAGTATTTAATTGTCTTAGTCGAATATTGAAAGATTTATGTGTAATAGAAACAACTTGTTGAATGCAAACACTAGTAGATTTGTCTGCAAGAATGCATTGAATTTTTGTGAAGACGTGTCACAGTAGTTAACAGATGAGACCTTTATGTAGTGACGACATCCACATGGTCACTCCAGTCACACCGGTCACACGGCGGCTCTGCATTTCACACCAAAACTGTCTCAGGGTTCCTACATGTGGATTTTTTTTTTTTTATTATTATTATTATAAATATTATTATTCAACATAAAAGTCTTCACACAGCCAAGAACAGCAAGGAAATTCTCCTCACTCATAATCGGTGAATATACGTTGCTTATGTCGTCGTATTTGCTCCCGTTAACAGCGACCGACATTTCTCGTTTGCCGTCACACGTCTCCCATCGGCACATAGTCAACAAAACTATGAAGTCTGTTTTAAAGAAGTCTGAAAAATGTGATATTTGGAAAAAGGAATTCTGTAGGAACCCTTAAATCTGGATGTATTGTACCATTCTTGGTTTAAAGTGTGTGTATAAAATCAATATGGTATATTGTTAATGTATGTTTTTTCTATTACTGTATTGTATCCTTTCTATGTTCATTTTCTGAACTGAATTCATGAACTTGGCCGATCTAAAAATATTAATTCCTTTGTATTTTTGACAGATGTTGGCAGCCACCTTACTCAGTTTGTACTGATAGCTGCACGTTTGTCTTTATTTTTTTCCCTGATCTGGGCTTTTTGTGCCACAGAGGTGCTAAAGAGATATTAAAACTACTGATGGATTGATTTACCCAACACTGTCACCTTGTACATACCGCAGGCCTCGTGTTGTGAATCAGATTTGTAAATGTCACGCCATTCTTTTCCCTTCTTTCTGTCACCAGAAATGTTGGAACAGAGATGTGGTCCTGTGTCCAAATGATATTCATGAAGAAAATGTTGGGGATTAAAATGGGTTGCTAGTCACAAGCTCCTCTGTGTTTTGTTTTTCTGGGTTGAAATCCTAATTATGGGCAGTTGCTGCAATACGAAACTGACAACATGAGTCTGGATAGAAACTAAGCAGCTAAAGACATCCATCAATTAAATACACCAATCAGGCAAAACATTATTATTCCTAACATTGTGTAGGTCTCCCTTGTGCCTCCAACACAGTTGTGACTCATCAGAGAATGGACATGGGCCTTCTGAGGGTGTCCTGTGGTGTCTTTGGGTCCTACAGATTGAGGGGAGGGACCTCTGGATCATCCCACAGATACTTGATCAGTTTGAGATCTAGTGAATTTGGAGGCCAGGTCAACACCTTGTGCTGTTCTTCATGTTTTTTTTAGTTGTTCCTAAACTGTTTGTGTGCGTGTCTGTGTCAGGCTGCATCCTGCTGGGGATGGCTGCTGCCATCAAGGAGTGTCATTGCTATGGGGTGGGGGTGCCTGGTCTGGTCTAGGTGGGTGGTACATGTCTGAAATCTGGGGCCTACAAAAGAAAATACCAGATTCAGTTCTCACTTCAGACACTGAAAAAGTTGTTCCTTATAGCCCAAAGAGATAATTAAAAGTTTTTCCTGTTGATTCATACAATAATTGAAAAAAAATAATTATTGTCGTTGCTTTTCCAAAAGACACGATCTTCTGCCTTCTCCTCAAACGAAGAAAGTGTAAAGTGCCAATAATTGGCAGAGGAGTCACCAGTGTTGCTTTTTATTCCTCGCTGCAGTGACTCATTGGAAGGAGTCCTAGATTCTCACATTAAACACACAGCGGGGAAGCGAGTTTCTGCGCCTCCTCGCTGGGCTCGTCACAGGTTATTTTTAGAGGGTACATATAATTAACACGAAACGCCACCCAGACCAGCTGAAACTCTCCGAGTTCTACAACTTATATTTTTGGAAGTGGAATATATTGCTCTGTGAGGTACATTGACTCTCAGGAAGCAGTTACTCTTTATAATGATGTGTTCACGATCACTCCATACAATTTATTATAGAACACATCTGACAGTCAAAGGTATGTCAAGTAATTTGCTCAGGTATGCAATGCACCAAAGTAGCTCTTCATCATTTGAGCATTTTAAAGTAATTCAAAGGTGAAATAAACATTCAGTCGTGAGGTAGCATACAGACAGGTTAGTATGTATAGTTCCTGCTGCAGTGGCTCTTTCAAAGTGTCTGTTAATGAGGTCCTTGCCATTTTTCTATCTACCTTTTGCATATGCACACGTGTCAGGCAGGGTGTCAGAGGTGAGCACATAAAGAGAGAGAGAGCGACATTTAACAAGCTGCCGCTCTGAGTGGGAAAACCCAGCCTCACACATATTCATTACAAACGTTCTTGTCACAGACGTAAAAGCAAGTCAAAATGTCCACTTTGAAAAGGGTCTGTTTGCTCTTTCTTTATACATTACACCTTAGAAAGCCCACAGCCTGCTGCATGTTGGCTGTAACTGAGCGGCAACATCCATGGCCGAAAAAGGAAGCAGTTCCTCGAATGGCCACTTGGGTAAAATTAATAATTCCTCATTGACCTCCATGTTAAAATGTCCAACTTTACAGATCTTTTATATAGAGTTATACCGATCAGCCACAACATTAAAACCACTGACAACATGGACCAACTTGTAACAATTCCATGCTCTGCTGGGAAACCTTTGGACCTGGCATTCACGTGGATGTTACTTAGGCATGTACCACCCACCTAGACCAGACCAGGCACCCCGACCCCATAGCAATGACACTCCTTGATGGCAGCAGCCATCCCCAGCAGGATGCAGCCTGACACACACACAAAAACGCTTCAGGAACAACTAAAAAAACATGAAGAACAGGACAAGGTGTTGACCTGGCCTCCAAATTCATCTCTAAATTGTCTTGCTTGGCCAAACTACTAGAGTCCTCAATAAACCTTCAACTCAAAAAATTTCTATCTACTAATCTCATTTTGAATCCACACCAATCTGGCTTTAGGCCACAGCACAGTACTCTCACTGCCACCACTCTGGTCTTGAACGATATTATAACTGCCCTGGATAAAAAAAGTCATTGTGCTGCCATTTTCGTTGACCTCTCCAAAGCCTTCGACTCAGTCGATCACACTCTGCTCCTGGAAATATTAATTAAGACAGGCTTTGGCCCCGTGACTTGCACCTGGTTCAAAAATTATCAGATCGACAACAGTTTGTTTCACTTGGCTCTACTCATTCCCACCTCTTACCCATTACTAAGGGTGTGCCGCAAGGATCAATTCTGGGCCCAGTCCTCTTCACATTATACATAAATAACATATCTTCATCATTATCAAACTGCTATACTCATTTATACGCAGATGATACAATCTTATACTGCATCGCAAACTCACCTGAAATAGCCATAAAAAATCTGCAAACTTCCTTCAGTATTCTACAGACAGCATTTTTTAATCTTAAACTTACCCTGAATGCACAAAAAACTAAATGGATGTTCTTTTCAAATTCTAACAACACATGCTCTAATCTTCACATCCGCACTCAACATGGTTCCCATATAGAAAGAGTCTCTGTGTATAAATATCTTGGCATTTGGATTGATGATAAACTTACATTCAACTCTCATATCGATCATCTTGTAAAAAAACTAGGTCAAAAAATTGGTTTTCTGTATCGAAACAAATCTAATTTTCCATTGGCATGCAGAAAGAAATTAGTTGAAGCTGTTTTCATGTCCGTTTTAGACTATGGTGACATCATTTACATGCATGCCTCTGCCTCCACTCTTAAACCCCTAGATACCATTTACCATTCTGCCCTTAGATTCATTACTGGTGCCACCTACTCCACCCATCACTGTACTCTGTATGGCTTAGTAGGGTGGACCTCCCTAGCTCAAAGACGTGACTCCCACATGTTTCTATTCATTTATAAAGCCCTCATCGGCAAACTTCCCATCTACATCTCTTCATTACTTGTTGAGTCCACAGTCACTTACAATACCCGCTCTAGCAACTGGTTGCAATTGTATATTCCCAAAATTCGGACTGAGCTGGGGAGGTCTGCCCTCTCAGCTTATGCCCCACACATCTGGAATCATCTACAGCTAACTCTTAAGTTAAACTCACTCGTCCCATTCAATCACTTCAAATCATTAATTACTAATTCCCTGTCCACCGTTTGCAATTGTTTCCTCTGATCCTTTTTTTTTCATTCTGTTGTTTATGGTATTTTATTGTGAATATCTGTTGTGTATTTTGTCTGTTTTGCTCTGTACTCTCGTCTGCACTGTAAATGAGGCTCGCCTCAGTGTACTAACGAGTTTAAATAAAGGTAAAAGAAAAGAAAAGAAAGAAAGAAATTCAATAGATCCCAAACTGATCAAGTATCTGTGGGATGATCCACTTAGCCCCCTCCCCTCAACCCATGGGACCCAAAGGCCCCCACTAACAACATTCTGTTACCAGACACCACAGGACACCCTCAGAAGGACCATGTCCATTCTCTGATGAGTCACAACTGTTTTGGAGGCACAAGGGAGACCTACACAATATTAGGAAGGTGGTCATAATGTTATGTCTGATTGGTGTGCTGTATATCAAAACTTAAAACAACCATGTCCCCAAATTGTGCATAACTTTTAGTGAGTGATGGGTGCTGTCTCCTCTCGCACTCTGCCTCTTCTCTCAACTCCTGCCTAATTAAAATTTGGGTAGAGACAGGCACTGCCACGATGGCGGCGGCCAGAGGCGCCCACACTGAGCTTCAAAACTGCCATTTAGGAAGCCCGCATCACGACATGGAGGGTTTGGCTGTAGATGATATTGAATCAATAGCTGTAGCTTCTTTATGAGGCTTATTTATTATTAAATCCATTCGCAAGGACCACTTGCCAACCAACCATCACTGATGGAGGCACTATCAAGTGTCACAAACTGCCAAGTCCCACAAAGCTCTCATGTGCTTGTACACGCTTTGCATGCATGTTGTGTGAACCGATTTCTGAACTGAGCTGCGAATGGCAGCTGGCATGATGCAAATTTTTGTAAAACTGGTCCTCGTTCATTTGTTGATGAAGCATGTGTAGCTTTCTGCCAGGACAGATCCGTCATAGAAGCAGAACAAATACTTAACACTGCTACAATATGGCCGCTCCAGACTCTAGAATTACTGCTCCTTTTTTTTTTTTTTTTTTTGAATTTTGAAGCATTCAAAGCAAAACTAGTTTTTAACAGTGTCAGTATTGTCTTCCCTTATGTCCCGATGCACTAACATGATTCTCTTTGACTCTTCAGTGTTAAGAGCTAGTACGTTCAAAAGAAGCCCAAAGAGAAGAGGATAGAAGTGGAGAGAGAGAGAGAGAAGGTCACTGAAAGAACAAGAAGTCTGTGTCTTATGGACAAATCGTTAAAGTGGGCATGAGCACACACCCACACACACGCACACACACACATCCACACACACACACACACACACACTCTACCACTACTAGCTGTGCATATGCCAAGCCTGCATTGCCCTCGCTGGATCAGGGTGGTCATTAACATTCTGAAGTGCCCGCCGTGTCTTTGCAGAGTAACTGGGGATGTGCCAGCTTGGCAATTACTTTAACAACTCCAGAGTTTGATTTCTTTATTCAGCTGAACTCAGCCAGGGGTAAAACTAAGGAGAAACAAGAGGAAGAGGACTCTGAAAGGACAAAAGTTTGTGCTGACCCGTCTGTAGTTTTAGTTGAGAAAAGGAACTACTGTAGATCCCTTTTGGTATTTTCATCATGTGACGTCTGACAGTTTTTTGCCATGTGATTTTTGAGTGGCCAGACATGTCTGTAAGTTCAAAGGACACAGCAGCTAGTTTAGGTTTGTGTTCACCAAAACGTCCTTCAGAATGACTTTAAAACCTGCTCGACGACTATCAGTCAGCCAAATGGCTCCCATGGAAATGAACATCGGTGAATGCAGGGGGATATAATTGCAGATGGAAGTGGCAATTATGTTGACAAGCTGGTTGATATGACAGACTCCATTATAGCCTTAAGCTTTTATTACATTTCTGCCCAGTAAATCACATCGCTGAAGCAGTAATACCATAATGACTTAGTGGAGCTCAATCTGTCAGCGCTGTCCCTTGTTTAAAGGGGATAAGACTGAAATATTGGAGGTGGCTGATCTTTATGAACTCCTCCAGACACCAAAGACTTAACGGTGACGTAACCACGGAGGTTTTGTCTCTTTAACATTCGCAGGACATCCTCCAGTGGCTGTGCTGAGTATCTTCTGTCTGGCAAGAGGCACGGGGAAAAGCTCCATTGCCGCACCGTTAGTAACACAGCAGGTATGCTCATTAGTTCATTTATCAAGAAGAGATGTCAGAAAAGCATGGATACTCTCATTACAACTTTGCAGCCGTTTTACAGACAGGATTTGTGCATTCAGGAGAGGTTGGAACATAGCTACAAGACTAGATGAATAAATTCAAGCTCAAAATGTATCTGGGTGCAAATCAACGTGCTCAGATTTGTCTGAGAAGATCGGGTCTCACGCTTCCAGGTTAGACTACTGCAAAACAAGTTTATGTACAGGAAATCAGGCTGTGTTTTTTATATGTACACCGATCAGGCATAACATTATGACCTAATATTGTGTAGGTCTCCCTTGTGCCTCCAAAACAGTTGTGACTCATCAGAGAATGGACATGGGTCTTCTGAGGGTGTCCTGTGGTGTCTGGCAACACAATGTTGTTAGTGGAGTTGTTCCTAAAGTGTTTTTGTGTGTGTGTCTGTGTCAGGCTGCATCCTGCTGGGGATGGCTGCTGCCATCAAGGAGTGTCATTGCTATGGGGTGGGGGTGCCTGGTCTGGTCTAGGTGGGTGGTACATGTTTAAGTAACATCCGCCAGTCCCATCTTCTCTTGTCAGTGGCTTTAACGTTGTGGCTGATTGGTGGATCGAAAATTTGCTCATCCAAAGAGTGTCTTGACAGCCATAGTTACTTTGAGCAGCACAGCTTCTGATGTGCCATTCTGTCAAGCAATAGAAACAACAAAATAAATTCACTAGGATACATGGCAAGTAAAAGAACAGTTGGAAAATATAAGACACATAAAACCTTAAGATCTGAGAAAAAACAATATTTTTGTCTTTAACCATTTGCGTGAACTGTCTGCAGATGCGGGTACTAAACTGGCCTGCCTCTAGTCCAGGCCTGTTACCCGTTGAAAACATTTGGTGCGTTAGGGCCCCGAACTGTTGAGCAGCTAAAATCCTTAGTGTTACAAGAAAGAGTGATGCAACATAGTGGTAACCATGCTCCTGACCCAGGTTCTTTGAAACATGTTAAAGTCAAAATGAGCATATACCTGTGCTTATACCTTTTGCAAAAAAAACAACACAATTTCTCAGTTTACACACTTTGTATGATGTCTTTGTCCTATCTTCTGTTGAAAAGATTTGCAAATTAAATGCATTCTGTTTTTATTTGCATTTTGACGGGAAACTGGGATATAAAATCAAGACAAACACTTTGCACACTTTTTGATATGCATTCAGTGTCTCTAACGTGCTAAATACTTTTTTTCATTCTGGAAGGAAACTAGTTTTCTTGAATGTCCAAACTTTTTTGAAGCTTTTGCTGCCTCCCTCTCTGTCGCAGATTTGCTCTCATTTGCTCCAGAGAAAATTCACCAAAGAGGCGGGAGAGAGGCTTGTTGGAGAGAGCAAGAGAAAATAAACAAATGGAGAAAAAAAAAGAAAGAAAGAAACAACGCTGGTAAGTGTTGGGCCTTATTAATGAAGTGAATCTTCATCCAGTCACACGCGACAAATAAATGGCCACCCCCTCGAAGCTCTTAATCGGCCCATTAGTCTTCGAGCGACCACAGCCCCGTCCTTTTTCTTACCCCCCCGTCTCTCGCTGCCTCGTTCCCTCTGGACCGGACCAGATACATCCATCACCTCGTATTTGCATGCGGACCACACGCACTGACAGAGCTCGGCGCACAGCTGGAGATGCTACATCATATTTACTCCCTTACTTGAGCAATAAACACTGCTCTCCACATCTCGAGCGTGTCTTCTTTCTCCCCCCTCGCTCTCCATCATTTAAATACATTAGTGCTCCTTTTCACAACAACACGCGCCTGTTCAAGAAGCTCCATTACATCTCTTTCAGATGCATCTTCTCCGCGTGAACTACACTTGTTCCTTCTTCTTTACCCCCACATGATCGTTTTTTGGGAATATTTCGTTCGGTCTGCTGCCAGGTCGCTGTGACTTTTCTTTGCTGATGCATGGATTCAATCTGGAGAGGAGAGTGTCTAAATGACTCAAATGAAAGATGAATACGCCAACCGATGACAGTGTTTGCTCTCCTAAGTCAGCCTAATTAATCACCAGAAGGCGTCCTGTGTGGCTTAAAGAGCTGCACAAACACGGAGTCAGCCTCTCGGAGAGCCGCCATGCTTATCAGTATGTGACCCACGCTTATTTTCCCTCCATTTCTCAGCTGCCGTGCGCCACAAACTCTGCTAATTCAGACGCTTAAAATCTCATTTCAGACACAATTAGCCTTTAGCTCATCCAAGTGCCGCCGCCTGTGGTGTTTTTGCCCCCCCCCCCCCCCCCCCTCCCATCCTTTGTGAACATTTTCTTCTTTCACTCCCTGATAAAGATCACTGAGGTTAGTGAAAAGGGAGGTTTGATCATTTACAGGCGAAAACATATTAAAGGGGCCTTTTAGCGGGCCCATTAGGAGACTGTTAAAACCCTTGCTTGTTGCCACGACAGGGTTATCAGTGCTGCTGGGAGCCTTTAATTCATTCCTTTGCCACAAGTTTTTTAATTACATTTGAAGGGGAAAGACTTTCAGCCCAGCCCGGCCCGGCCCGGCCCGGGCCCTGCTGCTGTTATTTACTCTTTGTGAAACTCTTTAACTGCGGAGCCTGCAGAACGAGGATGCTCATCATTTTTACTTTGCAGGCAAGTCACAGCATAATTTTTACTGCGTCTGCTCTGCAGCTGCCTCTAAATGGGTGGATTTTTCAAATGCACAATTGGGTAATTTTTGTTTGGCTCAGTGTACAAATAGTGCGCGTGAAGAGTCTGACAACAAATCTGGCGGCTGAAAGATTTTCCTTTCAATTATTCAACCTCATACTGCCTCACCAAGGCAAGCTCCCCGCAAATTTAGTTTTAATGAAGTTTTAATTATCAAAAGTCCCTCTTTTAGCAGCCAGGCCTGGAAGGCCCTTGAGAAAGACCTTCTATCAAATTTAGGGTCTTGGTTTTGCCTGAAAATTAAAAATAAATGACAGACTTGCATAACTTCATAAGCATCTGTAATTTAAGACTAGCAGATACATCTACGAATGATGATATCCTGAAAGCCCCAGACTAACAGTTCATACTAAAATGAACGAAACTTAAACGATCACACTGCGTAAATTGAAAATCAGTTTTAACAGCAGCATTTGCACACTGATCATAAACTGTTTCTGAATAACAACACATGAGCAAATGCTTCATGCACATCCAAGTACAGGTTCATCTCGCCAACTCCTGATGTAACTGCTTGATGATCCGTTTTATAAATATCTTTGGTTGATTATATCTGCAGGATATATATTTATAAAGTTAATTAAATGATCTTCTGGGGGTGTCCTGTATTGCCTGGTAACACAATGTTGTTAGTGGGGGCCTTTGGGTCCTGTGGGTTGAGGGGAGGGGCCTCTATGGATCATCCCACAGATACTTGATCAGTTTGGGATCTAGTGAATTTGGAGGCCAGGTGAACACCTTGTGCTGTTCTTCATGTTTTTTTAGTTGTTCCTAAATCGTTTTTGTGTGTCTGTCTGTGTCAGGCTGCATCCTGCTGGGGATGGCTGCTGCCATCAAGGAGTGTCATTGCTATGGGGTGGGGGTGCCTGGTCTGGTCTAGGTGGGTGGTACATGTCTAAGTAACATCCACATGAATGCCAGGTCCAAAGGTTTCCTAGCAGAACACTGAATTGTCACAAGATAGTCATAATTGTCATAATGTTGTGGCTGAATGGTGTATAGAAATGTTCTTTAACTTGTTAAATAAACATGATTGTACCATAGGTTGGATATATTTCACCATTTCTAGACAATGGAAATGTCTGAATTAAATGACAGATGTAACAAAGAGCTTGCTGTTTATTCAGTTGGTTTTATTTATGACTATTTATGACTTCTGTGGAAATGTGATTTGAGGGCTTGAGAGACTAGAACCAAATAACCTTCGGAGGTTATGAAGCAAAAGCTTTGAGGAACAATTAAAACTCGACTTAAGGTCAAAGCTGCAGGCCGCTACTGCATGAGCTCTTAGCTCCACAAGTTGAACTCTGCAGCTCTGTGTTGCACATCTCACCTCTGCCATTTCCTGTAGGAATCCACACTGATGGGATCATCTCTGCCCATGCAGGGAGGAGCCCAGGAGGCATGTCATTACTAACCTTTGGGTAGCCTCAAGCTGAAGCGTCAGGGAGCCACCACAAAGGGAACTGAAGATCGTACAGAGGGTTGAGTACGGAAATCGCAAGAGTGTATTTGAGAAATGGAGTGGGTTTGATAGTGGTGGCTAATGTCAATAGATGTGTTCAGGGTTTTATTCTGACAGTTATAGTGTAAGAGATTTGGTAATCTTTAGGAGCTCCTCTAGACACCAAAGATTTAACGGTGACGTAACCACAGAGGATTTCTCTCTTTAACATTTGCAGCAATTTGGTTGATGCAAGTGATTACTGTCATTATGAAGCCAAAAGGCTTTGAATGTGTGATGGTTTTAGCATTGTGTCACAAGGTCTCCCACCGACTTGCCACTAAATAAATTACAGTGATTATGAAAATAGCAGAGGAGAAAGGCTAGATCATCAAGTTAAAAAGTGGATCAGGGTAAACAAAATGAGTCAGCAAGTCAGATGCAGGCGCATAAGATCACTAGTGGGAAAATAAATGCCTGTCACGTCTTCGAAGCTCACATCTGGTCCTGATCTGAAAATAGTAATGAAAGACAACTACTGACTCTATTCAGTCAGGAGTCTCTGCCCCAGACAGTCACATTTAATAGTAATATTTTTTCAATTTGAATAACCCTTCCACATTTACTATAGGATCTAAACTCCTAAAGTGATGTGACCTTAATGTCCCCAGTGGAGGCTGTGGATGTCTTTTCTTCTTCTTCTCAAAGAGAGTGTAGATGCAGTTGTTGAGGTTTAAATATCAGTAGGCTACATAAGTTCATCCCTGTTCTATAGCTGCACTACTTACAGAAAATGTGGCCTTTGTCCTGTCACGTATCTAACAAGTTCTCAGAATAGCATAATGAGCATAATCACAAGTTGCAGAAACAGCTCATAGTAAAATCATGTAGCTTTTTATTGTTGGTATTGTTGGATTAATACAGAATAAGGACAAGAAGAAGAAGAAGAAGACATGTGGAAGTAAATTATTTTATTTCCATGATGTAAACACCAGAATAACAAGGAACGGAACAGACGCATTTTCAAGCAAGTGATAATGGTCTTATTGAATCCATAGGATAGAAGTAGCTGTAAATCGTGACAGATGCTGAGTGGAAGCTCCTGCATCTGTCAGAGAAGGCAAAGTGTTGACAAAAGTGTGTTTCTACCCCAGAGACCCTAATTAGCTCCAAGCGTGATTCCACACGCAGTTGCACTCTGTGACCTTGTATCAGACTGTACTTGGGCCCCTATCACCACAGCTTCCCAGAAGAGACACCAATTTCTGTATGTGATATGTTTTCTTGTATGAAAATGTACATATGCACATGTTTATGTATATCTGAGTGTGCTTATACTTGCAGATCTATATCTCTTTTTGCCCTTGCCCTTGTGGATGCCCATGTTGAAGTGCGTGAATGTGTAAACGCCTGCGTGGACTACGTGTGCGCCTGCATTTCTGTGCCTGTCACTGGAGGAAAAAGAGAAGAAACATTTCTTTCTCATAATTAAAACGAGCTAAAGACGGAAGAGGAGAGGGAAGCATTTAATACCTCCAATTATACTCATTCGTCGCTCGACACACCTGCGCCAGCGTCGCAGGAATTTCATTTGAATAAAACTGAAATCGAATCAGCAGCTCAGAGAGAAATGGTGCGCGCTATGTTCGTGCGTCAAGGTGCGCAGGAGCAACCAGGGAATTAATACAGGAGAGACCACATTTGTTCCTGTCAGATGGAATAGCACTGATTTTATGAGCACACAATCCTCTAGTAACACGTATAGTACACAGACAAGAATGAAAAAGGTCTAGTGCATGATTTAAGGCCCTTTTAGGACACTGCGGGACATAGACGCCGTAACTTATGCACGTAGCCTACGCCGGTACGAGCCATTTATACTTGCGCCTCGTCAGTCTGGCTCGCTCTGTAAGAACACCACTCAAATGCTAGTCGGTGCTTTGTCTTTTTTGCCAGTCGGGTGCATTTTTGTTTCTACTTCCTGCTTCACTTTCAACAATGGCGACTGAAAGTTCTGCCGAAATTTCACCGAGCACGGGTCATACAAACGTTTGTGTCTCCTAACCTCCTCAGTTAACCTTTCCTCGATGTGTTCCATCTTTATTGAACCAAAACAATCAATTCGAAAATCGCAAAGATAGAGAAGCAGCTGGAAATAACAAAGCGGAAATCCGCTACTACCAAGTGGACCAATCACAGCTCTTGCGGTCTACGTCGCCGCGACACGTAGTTACAATTCTGGGGAGGTGCACTTCACTTACGGCAGCAGGGTCTGCGCAGGCTCTGCGTAGGGGCCTGCGTTGTTGCTGTAGCCTCTGCGTCCACTTAACACAGAAGTGTTTTTTTTTTTTAACTTGCCGACATACACCCAAAAAGAGATCAGTGCTTAATCACTACGGTCGGATTTCTTGGTGCTGATGACCCTACTACTGACTGGGTGACTGTTCAAATCCATTTTCTGCAAAAACCACAAGATTTATCATAAAATGAAACAAGCAATAAGGCAAATATATCTTGTGGTGTCATGTGCGTCCTAGTGGTGATCAAAACAGGATTTCTAAATGCAGGATGGTGTTAAAATTTTATGATTACATTAGAGTTGCAGTACATCAACACAGGATGCACAAACACCTGGAAAATTTTTAGCTTTGCAAAAATCATTTAATTTGATTAAATAATAATAATAATAATAATAAATTTTATTTATAACGCACTTTACATCAAAGCAATGATCTCAAAGTGCTACAGTGCACATAAAACAACATAAAGACTTTAAAACTAGCATAAAAGAATAAAAAAGAGAGACATTAAAAATAGCAGTTTTAGCCATAGGCTTTTATAAAAAGATGAGTCTTAAGGCCTTTTTTAAAAGAGTCCACAGTCTGTGGTGCCCTTAGATGCACAGGAAGAGTATTCCACAGGCTGGGTGCAGCTGAACAGCTATAAAACATTTGTCCGGAAAGCGAAATGAATTACTTGATAAAACTAATATTCAGTTGCTAAAATGCCACTAAACTGCCCCCCTTTGTAGTCTCTTATATTCTTCTATTCATTTTGTAATCACTTAAATTTTGTTTTGACGGCTTTTACCCGGCACCCTGCAATTACAGCTCCAACTGCTATAATAACCATTTTACTTGAGGGACTTACTTCAGTAATTTGGGTCTATTTTCGTTGATTTGTGCGCACAAATGATTCTTTCAAGGGGAGTAATTACAGGGGAACAAAAGTCTGTTTACAGGTCTTTCTACTATGAATTTAAAAAAAAAACAACAACAAAGAAGCTCTTGAACAGCCTAATGTGAATGAAATTAAATGTTCCTTTAGTGAATGCTGGTAGGGCGTAATGATAAAAAATGTGCAGGTGTGAAGTCACCTCAGTCAAGTTGCATTGTGTGCCCCAGGTTTTGAGAATTAAAAATAATGTGTGCAATTAAAAAAAAGTGCCATATTATATCAATTACTACTTTTGTACATATGCGTGATAAAAAAATTAAATAAATAATAATAAAAAGGTGTCTCTGATTTTTGCATAGACCATGTCTTATTCAAAGCAAAAACAGCTGTTGTGCCTAAATATAAAATAACCTGCATTGGTGCATCTATTGTTTGGATACTGTGCCAAGTAACTGTATAAGCAGTATTAACATTATCCAAATAAATAAAAAGCTTTCCATGTAATGCATCCCGATTTCTTACATGCCACAGTTTCACAAGGACACGTTGCTATTTATTTTCCTTCATGCCTAAGTGCAAGCAGACGGACTAACACCATGTTTGATGTATTAACAGTGTATATCTGGGCCCAATCCATCATTCCGGAAGCATAGGTGGCATCTCAGTCAAATGGCAGATATCACTTAGCAGAAACAAACATCCCATCCACGCACAAATCGATTCACAATTTGACTCCGGCTGTTATCAGAGCCGCCCTGAAGATCGATCCGTCCGGAACGCTATTTCTGCAGTGCCGGCCGACGCAACAGATGATGCATCTGTGGCAGGGAGGCAGAGAATGGAGACATCAACATTCATCACGTGTGATTGGCTGTCCCACCCTGAACATCAGACAGATGTGCAGCCCGGGAGGACCGCCGCTTGCTGCGACGACATGCCTTCAAAAGGACCTCCCTCCTCATCATTATCACATCCAACACATCAACCTCGCCCCCAGTGAGGAGGCCTTAGTTTTTCTTGCTAATTGAAAGCAACAAACACCTCTTGGCTGCTAATTCACTTTACACTTTACAGTGTGACGGGTTCCTTGTGGATTCCTCTAACATCACGGACAAAACAACAAGTGTTGTGTTTATTTGTTTCTAAGGTTACACAACGGGGAACACTTTGGGAAGTTTATGTACACTGAAAGCAAGATCGGACTTCATTATTCTTTTACGTGAGGAAACAGAAACTCCTAGAACCTGTGGTCATTTCTCTGTGGAGTGGAGGACTGTCACACATCATTTACTCATTGCATTGGCTTCCTATTAGTTTTCAGATGGCGGTCATTAGTCCTCAGATTCACGGTTTTAAAAATAGATGCCCATTAGTCACGGGTTCTAATTTCTCGCATGAAAATCCGAAGATAACTAAACATACAGCGTAACAAAGACTACAGCGGCAACAGCAAATATCCAGTCATTTCTGCAAGCTTCCAGTAATGGTCAATTCTGATGTTAACCCTGAGGTGAACCCCACGCGTCAGCTCCGATTCCACAGAGTGAAGCTCTTAATCAATAAATCATTAGCATGTTAATTTAGAGACGCGACTATGGATTGTAATATCGAATCAAAACGACTAAATATAGCAGAGAACACCTGTTACCAAAGCAACGCAAGTCAATTTGGTATTTACGTCGATTTATGTATAAGCAGCACATGTAAAATGTCGTTAAGTTATTCTGATAAAAGTTGACTTTAAATTTGACCATAACAGTTGAGGTTTGTCTTCGGATTATGTTGATTCGTCAAATGGCTTTGACCCATTTCAGCATCAACCAGAACTATTTATGTTTATATGCAAGAACCACCCCGACCTTCAAACGGATCAAACAGCAACATGTTTGATTTTAAAAATAAAGACAGACGGCATAATCACAGATCAAATCTCAAAAGATCTGTTTTGTTTTCTTTGGTTTTTGCACCACACTTTCCTCCACAGTGCTGCCTGGCACCTTTTGCCTGCCTTCATAAAAGCGGTATAGTAATATAGTATAGCCATGTCAGTCTTTTCTTTGTTTGCTTGGGTTTACTTGGAAGTCTGGCAGAGGAAAAAAAACTGTACGGCCATTTAAACACCTCAGTGTTAAGGGGCATACGCACGGAGAGAGACTAGCAGCGATGTGGAAACAGCAGACCATGGAAATGTGAAGTAATTCAGTCAGTTTTAGCACCGATAGGCTAAAAAGTGGGCTGAAGTGGGTGGATAAGCAGAACTAATCTCAACTTTGAGGACACCGTCCACGAATTTGGTTCTCCTCTGTGGTAGATTTTTGTCCTGTGTGCACTAGATAATTATGCTCCGTAACAAAACAGACAATCATCTTCAAAACAAACATCATCGAGTTGGAAAACAGGCAGTGACGAACATCTTTATTGTGCTAAATAGCACGGCTGTTAATTTCAGTCCTATTCACAACTTTGGCCTCGCAAGGTGACGTCTACGCACTTCACAGCTTCCCTTTCACTTTGAGTGCATCAGTGTTCACTCTTCCAAGTTAGCCGCCATGGCTAGGAGGCTCTGCCCCACGTTCTGTCATCATTAAAACTAAATTCATTACCTCGGCAAAAGGCCACAGCCTGTTTTCCCTCAGTGTCTTTCCTGCAGTGGCTGCCACTGCTGCATGTCACCGCACAGTTCCTTTACAAATGGAGCCAGCCATTCACATAATTAAAACCAAGATGCTAGGACATAATTCTTAATTAAGCACTAATGTGATAAAGCGTGATAGCAGGACAAAACTCTCCTTTAAGGGAAGAGAGGCCTTTGTAATGAGGTGATTAATGGACTTAAGAGGGGAAGAAGATGTAATTGGCTGGTTCGTCCCTCCCAGCTGAAAAAGCAGAATACAGCTCGCCGTCTGCTTCAGACGTCTGCTTGCGGAACAGAAAGCGATTCCATCTGGCAGTAACAAAAAGCTTCCTGTGCAACTGGTCTGCAAGAGACATTATCTGAAAGGATTATAGATCTTTCAGCTATTTAGTTTTCTGTCTAATCAGACTCCTCAGGGTTTAGGTACTTGTTTGAGGACGCAGTGTCCTGTGTGGACCGAGAGTCATGTGTCCCAAACAGTAAAGGAACAGGTTAAAAGATAGGTTTGGTCAACTGTTTGATCTGTAACCACACCTACAGTGATCAACTTCACAGTATACTGACACCTCATCCACCAATCAGGCATAACATTATGACCACCTTCCTAATATTGTGTTGGTCTCCCTTGTGCCTCCAAAACAGTTGTGACTCATCAGAGACATGGTCCTTCTGAGGGTGTCCTGTGGTGTCTGGCAACAGAATGTTGTTAGTGGGGGCCTTTGGGTCATATGGGTTGAGGGGAGGGGCCTCT
The DNA here is from genome assembly GCF_963514085.1 of Chelon labrosus. Lineage (NCBI taxonomy): Eukaryota > Metazoa > Chordata > Actinopteri > Mugiliformes > Mugilidae > Chelon > Chelon labrosus. Next base: position 26,472,318 of record NC_140343.1, on the reverse strand, counting down.
GTGGATCATCCCACAGATACTTGATCAGTTTGAGATCTAGTGAATTTGGAGGCCAGGTCAACACCTTGTGCTGTTCTTCATGTTTTTTTAGTTGTTCCTAAACTGTTTTTGTGTGTGTGTCTGTGTCAGGCTGCATCCTGCTGGGGATGGCTGCTGCCATCAAGGAGTGTCATTGCTATGGGGTGGGGGTGCCTGGTCTGGTCTAGGTGGGTGCTACATGTCTAAGTAACATCCACATGAATGCCAGGTCAAATAGTTTCCCAGCAGAACAATGTATTGTCACAAGATGGTCAATGTTATTTGCTTCTCTTGTAAGTGGTTTTAATGTTGTGGCTGATTGATGTAGAGTACACTTTTACATCACTAAGGTAAGAACAAGATTTTCAGCTGCTTTACAGAAAAACATGTTTGTCTTATAAACAAACCCAAACGTATTGTGTAAATAATTGTGTTCTTGCATTCGTGGTAAATTTCCCCCCTTAATTTGTTAAATTCTGCATGGTCTTCTTCCTCGTTTGCCAGATTTCATTGCCATATTTTCGTGCGTTCCCCAAATGTTTAAACGTTTCTCTATAGCCACACCGAGCAGCTGTGTGTTGATGCAGATAAAAACTAAAATTAGTGCCATGTATTGTACAACAGAGATCAGTCTGTACTGTCTGATGGACTCTTGCCCTCATGTTTTTAAGTTAGGGAACCAATTTCTCCTTCTGTTTTCTGAAGCCTTCTATTGATCTCTTGTACCAACACACACAACAGCCACTTTCACTGTAGCAACCTGTTAATCTTGGTTCAAAGTGAAAAAAATGCCACTTCATTATCAAGCCTTTCAGATTTGGTAAGCGATATCTCTTTTGACCTTGTATAAATTTATATTATATTGATTTAATGAGGGGGCTAACACTGAGGCATTAGCACTGATGCCTCACAGCAAGAAGGTTCTGGGTTCTAATCCATGGGCCGACTGGGCCTTTCTGTGTGGAGTTTGCATGTTCTCCCTGTGTCTGCGTAGGTTCTCTCTGGGTACTCCAGCTTCCTCCCACCGTCCAAAGACATGCTGGTTAGGTTAACTGGTGATTCTAGATTGGCCATACTGTAGGCGTAAGAGTGGTTGTCCGTCTCTCTATGTTAGCCCTGCAAGCTTATCTCCTCTTTGAATGTTCTCTTCCTCATTCACTTACTTCGTCTTGTGCCACAGTGCATTATCTTTTGGTAAATTAACACTCAAACTACTAGACTGCATCACTGGAATAATTCAAATCCCAATAACATCATTAGGTTTGCAAATAATGCCACAGTGGAACCCAGATTCGTATCGGTCCTTTTAACAGCAGTCAACAGCTGCTACTTGTTGAGATGAAAACGTGCTTCATCGGTTTGCATTGTTTTGTTAGGTGTCATGGCATACGGAGACGAAGCGCTTTAAAAATGGAAACGGAAAACGGTAAGACAACAGAAAGCACGCAACAGATGGGAGCACTGTCAGCAAGCGAGTAGGAAACCCAGACACCTCATGGGCTATTAAAGCCTGTCCACCTGCAGGGCCTGCGTAGAACGAGAGCACACCGAACCTCTGACTAATGCTGAAATAAGTTAGAGGACAGACTTTAAGAACCAATTTATTTTGAGAGTTGATTGGTTGTTAAAAGTATTTTTAGCTCAATTACTGAAGATATATAAACATGGATATTTAAGATATGACTAAATAAATGAAAATGACATTTGACATGAAATGACATGACATGAAAATTAGTTGCAGGATTATGTTTTTAAATGGGATTGGTTTAATACATGCACACTGTGTCAGTGCAGCTATCAAATTAACACACAAGAAACAGACTGCTTTATTCTGTTCTTCACAAAATAAAAAAACAAACAAAAAATATGTCACTGTATTTTTAAATACTTGAAGACTTTTTTTTCTTTTGATATTTTAAAAACAGGCAATTGGCATCTTACTGAGAGCTTCCAGTGTTTCTGTCTCATTCAAAGCTGAACTGAGGTTCAGGTAATCAGTAAATGAGGAGGCGAATAAAAATGTAGTCTAGTCAGTGGATTTAATTACAGGCTTTTGCAATTTCCTCGAAGCGCTTTACAGTCACAGACGCATCTACCCATTCGCTCACACAAGTACACGCACTGGGAGCAACTGGGGATTCAGTGTCTTGCTCATGGAAACTTCAGCATGTGGCACATAATTCCAGGGATCGAACCACTACCCTTCTGGTTCGTGGACGACCCGCTCTACCTACTGATCCACCGCCGCCACCCCTTATTATTATTTTAAATACAAAATATATAGAGTATGTAAGATATGAAATATGGACATAAGGTAAGTTGTGTATATGTAGATGAATATAATAATAAAACTGCATTGTGTCTACAGCTCTGGACGTATAGAGCCTCAGACTCCATGAAGAGAGGGAGCGGCAACCAGCAACAGACTACAAGTCCTGTTCAAATGAGTCCACCAAGTCTCTGAGTGGCTAACGAGGTTGAGCCGGCTTCTACTTCACGCATCAACAAATCAAATGTGGCCAAATGTCTCTAGTGGCATGAACGGATCCAGGGTTCTCTAAACCAGACAGGCCCTGATCCTGGTTTCTGTGATCCAGAGATGACGTCTAAATGTCTCAGTGAAGATCCATTGGACTTTTTACAAACTCCGTCATGACATTAAATGATGGTGATGGTTTTATTGGAAACAAACGCGTGACGGGTGAAGCAGGACGGACAGGACGACTCACCAATCGTTGAATATACACCAATCAGCCACAACATTAAAACCACTGACAGGAGAAGTGAAAACATTGACCTCTTGTGAAAATACAATGTTCTGCTGGGAAACTTTTGGACCTGGCATTCAATGGTATGCAATGACACTCCTTGATGGCAGCAGCCGTCCCCAGCAGGATGCAGTCTGACACAGGCACACACACAAAAACACTTTAGGGACAACTCAAAAAAACATGAAGAACAGCACAAGGTGTTGACCTGGCCTTCAAATTCACTAGATCCCAAGCTGATCACGTATCTGTGGGATGATTCACAGAGGCCCCTCCCCTCAACCCATAGGACCCAAAGGCCCCCACTAACAACACTGTGTTATCAGACACCACAGGACACCCTCAGAAGGCCCATGTCCATTCTCTGATGAGTCACAACTGTTTTGGCGGCACAAGGGAGACCTACACAATATTAGGAAGGTGGTCATAATGTTATAACTGATGTGTGTGTATAGATAATGCTTTCAGAGCACCTAGATGAATTTAGTCCAGAGAAAATGTCACAAGCATATGTAGTATAGTTTTATGTTTTTCCAGATTACAAAACAACACAACCACTGCAGCCACAGAATCCCTGCTTACAGTTTCAGACTGAAATGCCACTCACAGTTCAGGTCCTCTCTGCTCTAATGAATATGTTATTTAACATCCCGCTGGAAGGGAGTTTATAGCTTTTCTGCAAAATCCAACCCCAACCCTCCCAAATCCAATCTTATTAAAGAACAAAGCGGCTTAATGTTGCTGCCGTTTCTTCCACAATATTCGTTGGTTTAAAAGTAAGAAGTCGCACTTAGAAACAATAGCAGTGATAAGCTACAGGATTTGCTGAATTCTGCTCACCGTCAGAGCTGCTTTGATATAGTTTTATCATGAAAGAAATCTTTCTTGTGGTGTCGACCAACAGAGGTGAATGTTAAGGAAAAACTCTTGAGACTCTTCAACTGCACTGGGCTGTCTGGATTGGAGACTGACTTGGAAATAATGAGTGATTCAATTTGTGACATATATTTAATTTTAAGTGAGGTTTACTCTAGTGGACAGATGGCAAAGTAAAGTAATTTTCTACTGCAGAACGAGTCCCAGTGAGAAACAGTGACAGCACAGACAGAATGGTGTCAGCAAACTATCACAAAATATTTACGCTGGGTGAAGCAATTTTTGAGACTTTGTACAGGAAATAAATTCAGTCAGTGGTTCTTTCAGTCAGAATGCAGGTAAAGTTTTACAGCTTCCTCAAAGGGTTCTTGGCTCTGATTGCTCAAGTAATAGAAAGCTGTTTCTGGGACAACACATTGCTGTCAGGTTTTTCAAATGCAGTTGCCGTTAAACTCTATTTAAGCACAGTGTATTGAAGAGGCAGCAGACGTTTCGGAGACTTGGAGTAAAAAAAAAAAAAATCCATGATTTTATATTTAAGTCAGAGTTTGGCGATCTCAAAGCTTTCGTTTGAATAAATGCATTTTTACTTACATAACCACGCCCTAGATGCAAGAAATGTAATTGGGAGGAGAGGGGTTGCAGGGAGAGGATGAATAAGGTTTGATGATGAGAAGGAAGAAGAGATGGAAGAATGAGAAGAGTGAGACTCTGGCCCTGGTCAGACCTGGTATTGACGTGCGCCTGAAAGACAATATAAAGATGGACGATGGAACAGCTCCTCAAAAGTGAAGCCAAAGCAAGTAGAGCTCCCCCTGGTGACTGGTTGTAGTATAGGTCATAAGCTCCACCCCCTCCATGTTAATGGATGGGACTTGCGGCAAACTAAAACTAACTCCAAAATACAAGTCAAATATTTTTTAGCAAGTATGGTTTCTGTCATTTTAGGTTGTTAATATAATATTGATGCATGTTAAAGTGTCAATTCTATTGATAAGTTTTGTTTTAGTTAGTTATTTGACGCTATAGAAGCAGGATGTGACCTAATGGCGAATACCAGTTGTCATGCCAACCACTCCGTAAAGCTATCCTATAGTCATCTCACCAAAAACACTTTTTTTACTTTTTTTCCCGTTTGTTTTCTCCTCCTGTTTTGGACTTCACTGATGCCTCAAAGCAAGAAGGTTCCGGGTTCAAATTCAGTCAGACTGGGGCCTTTCTCTGTGGAGTTTGCATGTTCTCCCTGTGTCTGCATGGGTTCTCTCCGGGTACTCCGGTTTCCTTCCGCTGTCCAGAGACATGCTGGTTAGGTTCATTGGTGATTCTAAATTGTGCATGTGAGTGTGAATGGTTGTCTGTCTCTCTGTGTGTGACCCCCCATGACCCTTCACAGGACAAGTGGTTACAGAAGATGAATGAACTGAATGAATGAATCAGAAAATACAACAATACAGCCACTTTCCATACATCAACATGGACACATGGTGGGTTTGTGTGAACCTAGACAAGTACTCATGGGAAATAAGGTAACATGAAGTGTGGCATTGTTCCCACTTTGTTGTTTCTAACTGAGTGAGATAACACAATGATGGCTGGGCCTGTGTCACCATTGTACTGAATAGTTTCATTATAACAAACTGGGTTGTCTGTGGGTGCAAGTTAACATAATCTCTAAAAACAGACATCTGGATATGAATGTAAAACTTTGACAGTGCCACCACAAATACTCTGCCACGTGCAGCATAAATTCAGATCACGATTGCAAACAGATGGAAATGACATTCGTTTTTGTTACTTCACCAGAAGTGAAATCTTCATAATTGCCACTTGACATTTTTTTCTCACTATTTTTTCTCATGGCAGACTTCATCGGTAAATCTGGGCACCAGCCTTTGCTAGTTCCCTCTCAGCTTCTTCAACTGGAGAGCGCTGGGAGAAAATTTCACAAAGAGCAAAAGCAGGAAGGTCCAGTTATGGGGGAAAGGCTGTTCCAGGTAAACGGCATTTAATCTGTGTGAAAGCTGCCAACAGTGTCAACAACATAATGGTGATCGAAAAGCCCATTTTACCTCAAATAAACACAACGAGTTTGGATTCAATGATTCGTGATCTCTATACTCACAACGAGGTTTTTAACCACCGCTGCATCCTCGTTTAGCTCTTTTGCTCTTGCTGTAATGATGTCCAACACCAGCTCACACTCACACGCTGGCTTCTACTTGCCTCGTCTCAGATTGAACTCAATGTTCCATGAACTCACATAAGTTAAGTGGACACTCACTGCGGTATCTGTGTTATTGCTGGACACTCCCAACATTCGCAAAAGTTGAGTTCAGCTGCTCTTTTCTCCACTTATTTGGCCCTCCACTTTCCCAAAAACCTCTCATCTCATTTAGGTAAAACACACTGCTGAACGACTTGCACACAGCGTTAATCACAACTAACCAGCAAACCCCCCCCCAAAGAAAAACTAACCAGCTGACGTGAACGTCTGTGCCTGCTGCTAAACCTCCCAAAAAGGTACAACACCGCTATTCAACTACCATCACTTTTTGTTCGCTCTCGTCTCATCTCTTTCAAAATATACTTTCTTTTATACAGCATGTTTGTCGCTGATTATTCCTGTCTGCTTTTACATTTCTTTCTGCGTGTCTCTTTCTGGCATGGTCAGGAACAATATCCGTGCGCTGTGTCCTCGGTGTCCTTGCACCCCCATCCACTCATACAGCATCAATTTTATTCTACGGTTGTATAAACAAGGATAAAATCAATCAATGCTTCATACACAACAGGCCCCGTCTGGCCCTGCCTCTCAGACTGGACGAACTCACTATTTGTCACAAGGAAAAACACAGTAGAATATCTGGAAACACTCTGCTCTACCTTCCTGCCACTCCTCATATTATAATAGGTTATGCATGTTGTCACTAGGGGGCAGTAAAACTCCACATGCTCATATATGACCACATGGCATCAGCTGTCCTTCCATCTTCTTTCTCTGGTGGTGTTCTCATTCAGGTGGCATTGAACTGTGTGATTTTAAAGGTTACACTGATTCTAATTATAAGTATGTTATAGTGTAGTGTTTTTTTTTTTTAAGTACATTTGTCTTCTAAAGTGTTTTGTGGTGTCCGCATTGTACTGGCTCCCGTCTATGCACTGTTTGTGCTGTCTGCATAAGCTTGCACACATGCACTTCACTTAGTCCTTTGTCTTCATGCAGCTCCATGGTCTTGGAGGAACGTTGTCTCGGTTGAAATGGTTGAAATGATAATTAAAAAAAAAACAAAAAACAAACAAACTCCTGACCTCTTGAAATCTTAAAGACAAGCTGTGTAGGTTGCAGAAGCGGCTGCTCTTCCGTCATTCCTCTTTTACTCAAAGTATTGTCGGCTGTAGGTGCGAATATCAGAAAGTCTAAGAGATTTTGTTAATTTATAATTTAGTTTTAATTGCATTCACTAACAGTATTAAAGATCAATGAGACAAATGGTCAGAGCAACATTGCAATGGACTATGTCTCTCCAAATATCTACTGTTTATGAAGAGGACATTTTAATCCCAGTTAAGAAAGATTTATGATAAGACTAGATACAAACTAAGATGTAAACCACATTTTCACAACTTCACCAACTCAAATATAAATACAGGATGAATAATATCTGTGTGTGTGTGTGCGTGTGTGTGTGTGTGTGTGCATGAGGATTGCAAGCAGCGTCGTCTTTGGCTACGGCTTGGATCTCATTTCAGGAGGTGGAATTAAAGCCGGCTGAGACCTAATCCCAGCGTAATAACCCCCCTCCCTCTCCCCGCCCCATTTTATGAAGCAGCAAAAGAGGGTAGAATGAAACGCTGAGAGAAATTAGAAAAAAAGGAACAGGTGATTTGAGGTTTAGAGGTGAGGACAGACTCAGGGAGAGGAGAGATGAGAAAAACTACACAAGGTTCAGACTGTACTGAACCGTACCACCTGAGTGCTGTACGGTCAACTGATATCCCTAAATAACAAATTACAGTTAATCTGCTTCTAAGCCACATGTGGATTTCAAACGGCGAGTTTGGTCATCTTGAAGGTCATGCAATGTGACGAGCAGAAAAACATTTCAAGTAATATTGTCTGATTAGTGCCGTTAGCATGTAGTCATTATTGCATTTGGAGGTATCTTTTGGAGGTGACAGAAAAAGATAATTTAGCGAATCATGAAGTCATTCGGATTCACTATCAGCAGAGAGATTGTCAGGTTGAATAGAAATCCTCTCAATTTTGAGCAATTCCGACTGTGACCAAGAATCACTTTGAGTTTCTATTAGAAGGACCGAAGGTTGGTAATTGAAAACATTCAATTTCTGTCGTTCACATGAAAGAACAAAATGCAATAACATATAATAAGGGTGTTACAACTCTGTGTTACCTTTTATCCTGGTGATCACAAGTGAAATAGTAGCAATATGGAGCTCTTCTTACGAAGTAATGTGCTCCCTGCATGTGTTTGATTAGGCAACACATCACTTCCTGCATGATGTACCATTGCACTGCAAAATCTCGTTCAACTCTTTTACCAGTGCTCTTACTTGTTTTTTTTCGGGAGCCATTTGCACCTCTTCACCAAACAAACGAACATAATTTAATTTGGAAACAAAGTCACAGCCTGGTAGGGACCTGAGCTTTGTTTGAAGCAGACGTGAGGAAAGTTAAGTCTTGTTAAGTTAAATCTTGATCCAAAATACATCTGACCTGAACAGATCCGAACTGCGTAGCAACGGCATGATGCACCGCCAATTACTGTAATGAGCAGCTGCAGCAGAAAGAGCAGACACATTCTGTGTTTTGTGCCAGTCAGTACACTGTTTTCTTCTATGATGATTATAGCACACCTTATTATCAAGTTTGATTGTGGGCCCACGCTTGGGTACTGGACATATTTCTGACCTGAGACCAACAGCACAGCAGTGCAAACAACCCAAGACCCAATTAGATTGAATATAATTTGGATATGAACCAAGTGCACCTTCACATTTGAGCAAATAACATGATTGAGCATGCACCGACATGCCAATCTCCCAAAAACTGCGTGTATGTTCCTTTATTATGCCGGCATGGAAACACAGAATTACAAAAAGAAAACAGGGAGAGAGACGGTAATGCGAGAGGACAGAATCAATTTCTGTGGGGGTTTCAGATGACAGCAAGGTGTTTTGTCAAGGTCAATGATGTTGCGTTTCTCTGTTATTTAGGCGTTCTGGGATGACGGCCAATCAGACCGCTCTAAAGCCGTTTTCCCCAAATCCTCATCACATTATGTCGCAGCGTAAGCCCTGTTGAATCAGTGGCTATTGGACTTGCAGTAATCAGCTTAGCTTAGCCCCACTGTAAATATGCAAATAGTATTTGATGATTAATTGACCCCAGTTGGCGGTGCAGCCAAGCAGAGGGAGAAAGGGGGGGGAGAGAGAGAGACAGAGAGAGAGAAAAAGAGAGAGAGAGAGAGAGCAAGTGACAGTATAGAAGAAGAGGAATATAGGAGATGTGTCAGAGAAAATCTCAAGAGGTAAATGATGATTTACATGTGTAGTCATACTACACATGTAAATCAGATTTAACCGCTTTAGAACCATATTTCTTTCCTGCCGCCCGCAGTTCACATTTTTCTGTACTGAAAAATACACCTGGCATTGTGCTCAGTAATTGATGTGTTTCAGAAGAGGAAATAAAAAGAGGGACCTTTTCCTCCGACGCAAAAATGGTGGCAAACGTGGACGAATGCGGCAAGCAATGAATGTTCTTAGCAAGTGTTGACTAAAAAAAAAAAAAAACACGTCAGTGACTGACAACTGCCCCTTTCCAGAAAACAATATTAGACTGATTAGTGAAATGTCTTCTTCATTCTCAGCACAGGATCAGCAAAGAATCTCCTAACAGTGACTAAATAATAAATGTGAATAAATCTAGCCATTTATATGAATAAAAAAAATGCAATTTGTTGTGTCTGAAGTGAAGCTGAAGGCACATTTTTGGCTATTGTTGGACAACAAAAAAGTTGTATCATGAATTTATTAATACTTTTTTTTTTTAATCTATTCAGCTCTTCTCTATTATCTTTTATTCCTGTCATATTTTGAGTTTCCATGGAATGGCAAGACGAGTGCTATTTCTTTTTCACAGAGCTCCTGAAAAGCCCAGTCTGCTCTGATTGGCTGAAGAAGGTACAGCCCACCATTTTGTGTCAGCTCTTCCGCTGCTGAGTGTGTGACTATCAACGTTAGCATGTAGCCGCTATTAATATCAAGATGTCAATTTTGGTGGTCAAGGAATCATCAAGTCATTCGGATCTACTCAGTTGGAATCAGCAGACATCAGATTTAATGGAAATCCTTTCAGTTTTGAACAATAGTGGTTGTGAACAAGATCCACTTGAGCTTCTGCGCAAAGGACAGATGGTAGGTGCCGTCTGCTAACTCACCATCTGGACCTCAATGCAGAGAAGATAAAAAACAAACCTCTGCATGAAACTGGACAGTCCTCCTACCAGAGCTCTTTTGTTGCAAACAAATTCACTGCGCTCAGATGACCTGTCTATCAGCGCATAAATTCCGTCCAAACAGTTGACTCATCCGCAAATATTTGCTTGGGCATAACCAGCTCCCCAAACAGCAACTCCAGACAAACAGTCCACTAAAAAAAAAGGCCAAGTAGAATTGCTGGTGTAAGAGAGATGCAGTAGGAGGGTTATATGATGGATAAATAAAAATAGTTTACACCCCTGAGTGCAGGATGACTCATCAACACGTTTAAATTGTTTCCAGAGAGCTGACACCCTTAAATACCATGGCGAATACCAACACATCACTGTTGGGCCAGATACTCGTGCCTTGTAGAGGTGGCACGCAACAAAAATATTTAATGTTACTGATGTAAAAGTTCTGTTTTATGTTTTCATTAGAAATCTTGAATCTTTAAAAATGTTTGAAGCGGCTTTAACGTGTTTGTCCCTGTCATGAAAAAAACAACTTACGTTGAGGTGGACAAAGGAAGGCAAAGAGAGTGTGTGTTGGTGGAAGTATGGAGTTGTATCTCAAAGGGAAACAAATGATAGAAATATAGAAGTAGAGAAGGAACTGAGGAAGGAACACTGCAGCTATGTGAGCACACACACACACACACACAAACAAACAGTGCCCCCACCCCTACGGCTCAAATGTCAACAAGGAAAATTGGAAATGAGTAATTCTTTCAGAGTGTGAAATAGATTGCTTCTCATATACGTACGTCCCTGAATAGACAAATTGATTCTTGGGGAGAGGCGAGCAGCAAATCTACCAGACAACATTTATTGTATTTTTTTTTTTTTTTTTTTTGAATTATAATTATGATTATTTATTTATTTCTTTTTTTGCCAAACATGGCTCTCCATTGTAATTGAAGTCCCCTCGCCCGCAGGGGAAGTGCTCCTTTTCCAACCCTCTAATTTGTTCTTTTAGCAGCCTTGATTTTCGTTCTGTCAATAAACCAGGGAGTCAGCAAGAGAGTGAGCGAGGGAAGAGGAAGAGAGAGGGAGAGAGAGAGAGAGAGAGAGGGAGAGAGAAACGAGGGAATGATTATTTAATATTAACATGCTGGAGCCATTTGAGATGTTTCCTTCAATTACAGTGTTCATAATGTACCCCGCTGTCATTCCCATGGCGTGTGTACGTGTGTGCGGCTTCAGCTGAGAATGAGGGGAATCAAATCGATTAGACATCTGTACAACCCTCTGAAATTGTCTGCTCTCTGTTTGTGTGTGTGTTTGATTGTCCAATTTTCCGTCCTCTCATTTTCTGTTGTGTTTCCATATATCCAACACTCCTCCTGAACACATGATCAATTCTTTCTGTTATTCCTCCTCGGCTGTCTGCCTCCACCTTACCCTCTCTCTCTCACTCTGTCTCTGGAGGATCAGTGTTTTATGAAGTTGGAAGCTTGTTGCTCTGTGGATGGAAAAAAAAATTGGTTGGCAAAAATAACTCCAAATTGCTTATTCCCCGACTACTCCCGACACACACACCCACACACCCACACACACAGCTCCTGTATGGCTCTCAGATGCATTGATTGTCACACCTACAGCGCGTATTGTCACTGGTTAGGGCCGAACGCACCAAACTGACATAGTAAAGACGGCGACAAAGGCCGATGGTGGTGGCTGTATATAAATATGGACAATGCGTCCCCACTTCCTTGCACTGGCCAAACTCTATCTTCCTGTGGATGCGGGCAGTGCCATCTTGCAAGTCTTGAGCCAGAGTTTGTTAGTGTTTTAGTTTGGCCCAAGTCCCATCCACTAACATGGAGGAGGTGGAGCTTATGAGCTATACTGCAGCCAGTCACCAGGGGGAGCTCTACTTGCTTTGGATTCACTTTTGAGAAGCCGTCGTCCATCTTTATACAGTTTATAGGTAGGACTAGTACCATTGGTGGGTCTCTGAAAGAACCAGACATTTCCCTTTTTCACCTTTTTTTAAGCAGTAGCAGTCAGGACTCCCTTACACATTCCAGTACACCTGCCTTTTTTAGGGAAACTATCTCTGTTGAATCACCGCCTGTCATAAGGTCAACTCACATTCTTTTCATACACCGTATCACACACGGTATGAAGGTTGGAGCTGAGGGAAACACAATAAAGAAAGTCAAAAAAGGACACAACACTCTCACTGAAAATAACTCCTTTTTTTGCTCCTGTTAAAGCCAAATTAGTCGATCAATACTAATGAATTATTTAGCTGTATTACTCAACTGAATTGCAAACAAGTCAAGGGACAAAACTTAAATTAGATCTCATATTTGATTGCAAATAAATGCATTAATCAGTAACAACACTAATACCATTGAGTAAACAATTACAAGTCCTTATTTCTAGCATAAAATAACTTTTGTGTCATGTGCACTCGTTTAGGAGATAATTAGATCAACGTTTATCCATATAGCAGGAGTGACGGGGCGCCAAGACGCAGCCTCTAAATGATCTGCCATGAAACTCGTTACAATCACTGTGCCGCGTGCACACCCGCAACGGTCAGCTTGTTTACCTGTAATTTGCTACTGCTATGGTTCGTCCACAACCTCAAAATCGGAAAAATATTCAGCCATGTTACAAAAAACTAGCAGTAGCAAATTACAGGTAAACAAGCCGACCGTCTTGATACTACTTTTCATTTTTTTTATTTAGCTGTTTAACATTTAGATTTTTATTGATTAATAAGTAGGATGATTTACAAGACCATGCCAGTTTTAGAGCTGTCTCCTCGCTGTTATATTTGCACACGGTCAATTCTCCAGCACATCTGCATTATGAAGTAGACGTAGCAAAAGGTTTGTGTCGCAGCTGCAAAACCTCCGTTTCCGAAGTTAATGAAAGCTCAGAAACTACAAATCGGTGACATCAGATAAAGAACAACAGCAGAGTAAATGCTCAGGATGACCAACTGTGCACCAGGTGCAGTGAAAACTAAAGATGGCAGGCATGTTGCACCGTGGCTGTCTGCTAATCTGAGAATCCCCAAGCCTGTTTGTAGCATTTACTGCAGGTAACTGAGGAGCAGAAACATAATACGGTGTAAAATAAACCTGACAGCACTGGTTGCTCCAAGACACATCTTTTGGTGAAAATACACTATTTATGTTATTTACTTTTTTTTTTTTTTGTTTGCTTTACATTTCAGCAGTGGTGGGCCGTCAGGACCTGCAAAGCCTTCTCTGCTGGCCTAAACTTTATCAAAATCACTGACTTACATTTTAATATTTTCCCACTCATCTTATTAAATGATTCCCAATAGCCTATTCTTTTCATTTTATGGCTTGTCTGTCTCTCAGCTGCAATGATTCCTGCAGGGTAACTCTGCATTAGAGCTTTTATCCAATCATATTTCAGCCATCATTTGTTGATGGAGTCAAAGGAATCTGCCTGGGTCTCCACAATTAAAACTGAAGGCAGCTGAAGCTTGAAACACATTGTAATGATGCTGTTCCTTTAACCAATCACATTTCAAGTTCGTTTTCTTAGGCCTTTTCTGTGTCCTATGATAGCGTCAGTGCTTTCGGGTCTTACTGGAGGGTCAGAGAGCTGCTCCGTTTAAGTTAAGCTAATGGTTCATGTTCATCTGCTGCGAGCTGCACAAGCATCATCGTCCCCGTTAACATTTTGAAAGCTATTTTTGAACTCACGATGGTGGAAGGATGAGTTTCAATCGATTTGGTTGCCAATCTTCTTAGACAGACACTTTCATGGTGGACTTTGAAGGAAAAGCTGGACATTGTGAGGAAAGACCGCCTAATCACAAAGCTAGCTAGCCTGACCCAGCCGGGGAAAGGATGTGTCCGCCACTTTCAGGGCAGCAACTATGAGCGCTATCCTTGGCTGACAGGCTCAGAGGAAGACTCTAAATTGTTTCTTAAGTTCTGGTGAGTAAAATGAATTAGATTTACATCTTTTATGTATATTTTTGCCATTTTATTGAGCCAACATCGTATTAAGAGGTGTTTTGAACAAGGCTGGAGGTCAGTGAAGGTCTAGGTGGAAAATACACAGCCTGCCACAGCATTTCAGTAACTGAAAATATGTCAGTGCCCTTTGTCAAAATATATTTACTTCAGACTGAAACCTGAAATTTAGTATCTGAAGATGAACTTAAAAAATAAAGTTTTTAAATTATGATTATTATTATAGTGTACATTATATAAATATAAAATCCCACAACACGTAGTTTAAAAAAGTTTTTATGACATTTTAAAAGAACATGCAGACACAGCTGCAATTTGTGTGCATGATTCGTGTGTGCATTGATACACGTCACTATCTTGACACCCTACTCCCTCCGTAATCCCTCTTGCCAGGGTTTCAGATGGTGACAGGGTCGTATTTGGAGCTAAAACATTATCTTTCTGCTCATTAACCTTCGACAGGGTTTCCATTCCGCCTGACTGATTCTCCCTCTTCAGCCACCTCTGTCTTCACCTCCATCTCTCTACCCCCGTCACTCCTCTCCTCCCTATTTGTCGAGGCACTCACCCGGATGAGACGGGAGCCTTTTAAAATGTCTGGTGATGCTTCACGGTGCCGCTCCTCGGCATCGGGGATCGACTTATCTGGACAATTTGTCCCACGAGTTTCCAAGACACTAATGAGATCATCCTCAGCAAAGTTTAGGGAGTTGAAGTTGCTGCCAGAAAAAAAAAGGTTTTCTCTCGCCATTTCAGTATTGTAAGCCCTGGTGATCCCTCTTCCCTGAAACAACAATCACGCAGTCACCATGCACCATGTCTGTTATTACTAACCGTGAAGTATCATCTTAATTTGTGAAACTGAATGTGGGGAACATGTTAAAAACATATGTGCATATGGGAAATGTGTGGATTTGGATCAATTTTCCGGCATTAAAGTGCAAATCCCACGTAAATTCCCATGTGAAACCTATGGGATAGTCTTAGAAACCAGTGGGATTACATGTGAAACCCATGTATAAATTACATGTGAAAGCTATGTGAAGGAAATTCATGAGGGAGGGAGGGCGTGCAAAACTGTTCAAATTTAGATTTGTGGGAGCGCAGTGGAACTGATCGTGTGTTGGTGGAAATGTCCTTGTATATGGACATTAATGGTGTCTTACTAACTGTAACTATAGTCGTGCAAAAAATCATTTGAAACAAACTTTAATTTTCAATATTTGCAACAAATCAAAGTGTAAAGTCTAAAGAAGTACTTAACTCTTAAGCTGACGATGTAAAAAAAATAGGAAATGCAAGAAACAAGTAAAAACTTGCTTTCGCACTGTGGCAGCAAATAAAACACACACACACACAGTCTATCCATTCAGAAGCAGTTGAGGACATTGAACCCACAGGATGAGAAACACATAACAAGCAAACACAATTAATGGCTCTCGTTGCTGCTATGGTATAATGGTAGCGTCGTCCTCATTTTACCGTACGTGTCGCCACAGGGTTTGTTCTAGCCTGTTCTGCGGGCGACAAAGCAGCGGGGACTGGCTTTTTTAACCCTCTAAAAAAATTAAAGGCATCATTTGTGCTCCAGTGGTTTACAACAATATCTGGGAGTGATCTGATATCGGTGTTCCAGTGATACAGCATACTGGATTAAAACAAGGTCTGAGACTATATATTTATTTTAACTCATAATAAGTTAGTATTGGATCAGAAGAGCTTGACTTTGCTTGGGAAAACAAAACTGTTGCTAGTTTTAGCAACTTGCATAACAAGTTACATATCATTGAACAGAATTAACATAATTATTCTCTTATAGTATTGTCAATACTGAACACTAAAATGTTAAATACAAACACGTTTACTTTCATACACTTTGCATTATGATCTGGATTTACTGTTGTAACTGTACTGTGGATTTTGGTGAAGCTGTAACTTGTGTGTTCAAATGGATGCACTCTGAGGGAGGCATGTGAGGTTGTGCTAGCTAGCATATGCACTCACATATGACATGAAAACATGTCTTCTCTCTCACAGTATATGTTTTAAAACAGATTCAGACAGGTCAGTGTTTTTTGTCACTGCTGCTTCTAAAGTAACACCTTGAGTTGGCACCGCTGCAGTTGTTACCTCAATATGCCAAATTCTTGTAATTTTGTAGACAGAAACAAGTTTGTACATGCTCTCCTCGGGCATTTTTGTAAATATTTTATTTATTTATTTTTTTTTCATTTGGTGATCATTTTGGATCATTTTCGGTTGTGAATTTCTGCAGGAACTCTTCTTTTTGGTCAAAGTTTTGAAATTCAGTGTCTTTTACTCTCACAGTCATTTATACTCTCATGATGCATTTTGCACACTTTGTGGAGAAAATGTACACATGCAAAAAAACAGCCATAAAATCCTCATACATAAAAAAATATAAAAAAACACATTTACTGAATAACTGGCATTAAAGGGGTTAAAATCCTGAAAACTATTGAAAGTTTGGTAGTTTTGAACAAGTCTGAAGTTGTTTGAGATGTAAGGATTAAGAGTCTTCACCACAGTACACAAACAACCATACAGACTTGTGTAATTTTTGACCTTGCTGTCTGAATACATCGATCAGCCACAACATTATGAACACTGATAGGAGAAGTAAATATCATTGACCATCTTGTGACAATTCAGTGTTCTGCTGGGAAACATTTGGACCTGGCATTCATGTGGATGTTACTTAGACATGTACCACCCACCTAGACCAGACCAGGCACCCCCACCCCATAGCAATGACACTCCTTGATGGCAGCAGCCATCCCCAGCAGGATGCAGTCTGACACGGGCACACACACAAAAATGTTTAGGAACAACTAAAAAAAAACATGAAGAACAACACAAGGTGTTGACCTGGCCTCCAAGTTCACTAGATCCCAAATTGATTAAGTATCTGTGGGATGATCCACAGAGGCCCCTCCCCTCAACCCATAGGACCCAAAGGCCCCCACTAACAACATTCTGTTGCCAGACACCACAGGACACCCTCAGAAGGCCCATGTCCATTCACTGATGAGTCACAATTGTTAAATTCCACTACTTTACTTATGGAAAATACCATTGTTTATGAACATCCAACTGTATTTCAGTTATGTACATATGTTTAGACTGCTTAATCTTGAATGAGATGAACAAAAGTTTAAGAAAACTCAAAGTGTCATAAAGGAAGAAAACACTTTTTCCTTTATATCTCCGTGTGCACACATTAATTTGTTCTTTTTTTTTTATGGCAACACCCTTGGCTACACCATCTTGATGAAGTGTGAATATTTGCTTTGTGCAGTTTTAAAGCATCTATCTGGCTGACAGTGTTTATTAATTTAGGCATATTGTTAAATATGAAAAATTAGTCAGCTTGAGAATTTCTTGACATATTGTTGGACATATGGACATATGGCACACTCTTTTGTAAATTTGGTAAAATCTGCAGCGTGTACTACATATTTCTCAATCAATAAACCAAATTAATCATGGCGCCAAGTGTTGGGGAGGAGGAACATTGGCAACCTGAAGAATGCAGTATGTGTGATCGCTCCCACTTAGTGAGGGTAGCCAGTGAAGTGTGATCGTGAATAATGAACCTTAGCATGATGTCACCTTTACATTTCCCACCAGCAGCGGGGCTTTCACGTGTCCTCTGGGATAGTTGAAAGCCAAACAGGAAACAATAATATATATATATATATATATAGATATATAGATATATAGATATATATAGATATAGATATAGATATATTATTGTTGTAATATCTGCTGGTCACTGATCGATTTCAAGTTTAAAATCATGGCAGATAAACAGCAAAATGGGACTGGATTCAATTCACTTGTGATCATACAACAATAAAATGCATGTGATCCATGTAGTGTTTTCTCTGCTGTCGGGGTTTGCTTTTTTTAAACAATGACCATGATTTGTTCCCTGACTCTTCTTTATATGTGTTTCTAATAGTCTTTTTACTCACTTAAGCACTCACTGAACAATACTAGACAAAGTAGTTTGTATCTGGATTCATTTAGTGCCACACAGTTACCCTTATCTGTGCCTGTGACAGTGATTTTTAAGCCTGGTTAGGTGGGTTGTTTTTGCCTCATAAAGTGTGTCGAAATTCATTTGGTTAGAAGAATTCTACATTTTATTTAAGACACGGTTGAGTCACATTTCTTGGCCCCGACTGATATTTCCTCATCTGCTCTCTCGTATTTTGTATTCACTCACTCTCACACACTGATGCACACACATCCCCAGATATGCTTTGAGTCGTTCTGAGACTCAGAATGTCTTGTTTTTTTTTTTGTTTTGTTTTTTTGTATTTTGTTCATATATATTTTTCATCATTTTTTGTTTCCTGTTATAGGTAGTTTCAAGAAATCGGTTTCTGAGAAACCTTCCCTCTGAGAAATATAATTTATGATGTCTGTCTGCTGTAATTGGGAAATGTAATGTTTCACATTATGAAACACATTCATTTTTATGCTATTAACAATGTAGAGTTGAAAAGGAAAACAGATAAATAATTCAATTAAATACTTGTTTTCTAGATTCTTGGACCCATCAGTGTGTTTTTACTGCTTTTGTTCTTAGTATTCTTACATTATATTTCAAGGCTTTTTATTCGTCACTGTTTAATCTGCTAAATTCTTTGTGAGTGTTGTGAAAACAGCCACTGTTATTCATATTTTTGTCTTCATTGATTTTTACCTCCGCTCTGCCAGTTGTCCCGTTGTCACATTTAATGAGAAGATTGCAAGACTCAATAAGCTATTACATTTCTTGTAACTCAGGCATTATTGCTGTCGGCTAAAAATAAAAAAAAAGTGAGAGCGCTGCTGGAGTCAATTCATATTTCAAGTGTTTCTCCTGTTGTGAGGTGAGAACTGTAATAGAGGAAACTGAGAGCTTGATCAGCGCGCACTTGTGATACTGAGTTGTAATTCTCCTCTCAGTGGGCTCTCTCTCTTTACTGTTTGGATTGGTATTTTCCTCCTTAGGGTATGCATTATGCTGATCCCTGTTTTCACTGTTCTCAATTTCAGATGTCAAGTGAAGGTTTGCTCAGCAGTTGCAAACTCGGGAGCATTTTCACATCTGCACACAGGATGCATCGCTGAAGGACAGACCTCCATTAAAGCGGGATTATGTCTGTGCCTGCCTGCATTGCGTCTCACAAAACTGTGGGAATTATTCTCTATCTCGTCTGACATTAACACAATTCAAGTGTTTGTAGTCGAGCTGAGTTAATTGTTAGATTGTTGTTAGGGTTCTTCTGACCTGAAACATCAAATTTGTCTTTTTTAATAATTACATGCATGTGGCAGACAGCTCATGCTCTACATACTGTGTGCTGCAGGTATAGCCTGTATAAAAACAGGTTGCAGCTCAGCACCATCAGTAACATTTAATAGTTGTATTTCTCTGAGGCCTTCTCCGTGTACTGCAGCTTAAGGTCTTATAACTTTTACAATGAACTTTACCAGTAAATTATTTATTTTTCAGCCTCCTTCTCTCTGTTACCACAGGGCATTTGGTGAAGTTGTTAACTGACTGCTGTAGAGAGGATTTGGACCGTTCCTCTGCTAGCATTAGTGGATGCCATTTCAGATGAATGCGCATTGTAGTAGTATTTTTGTGGTATTTCAGGGCTGACTAACATATTTTGCATGTCACGGTAGTATCTGAAGTATTTCCACACACTTGAAGCACTGCTAGCTTGCCACAATGACCCACTGGGCTCCTCACCTGTCTTCTCAGAGCTGTCTATGTTGTTACTGTCACGTGATCAGTGACTAGTCAACATGATGCTTGAAGCCTCATGGCACAGAGGTGAAGTCGACAAACCTAGTCGACTAGTCAGTACAACCTCTAACATAAAGTTCTTTAACTGCAGTTATTGCTAACATACTCACTATAGCACTAGGGAGTTATAAACGTGACATCCGGATGGCACCAGATAAATGGTTACTGTATCACCCCATCACCATTGTCTCTATGATTCATCCTCCATCCATTCAAGTTTCATAGCAAGCCATACAAATCCTATACCTGTGGAAACATTTCATTACAAACAAAAAATGTCAACGTCAATGAGAGCTTGAAAGTCTGTTTTTCTACGATGAGCACTGATTTTTCTATCATTACCACTTCTCTATACCAGTATTAGTAAGTTTGTCTTGACCAACAGAGAATATGTTTGTTCCATTTTACAAATGAACTTCTGGGCATTTCAACCAAATACATTGTTTAACAGGGGGAACCAAACGCCAGTCAGATCTAAACTAAACTCACCAGAATGAGTGGACCTATACTGAACCTGTGAAAAAGAATGCATTGTCTTGTTATTATATGGAGTTTCTTCTTAGTTTCTGTACATCTACATTTCAAATTGGCCATTCAAATTACCAGAAAAATGTAAAGTGGCAACTCTGGAGTATCGTCAGAGAGATTATCTCCATGCTCCTTGCAATTGTTGTGTAGCAGGTCAGAGCAATCCTCTTTGTAAGCTCCAAATTGCAGTGGTTACATTTTAGTAGACACTTCCATTTGTCTTTTAGTCTACCAAATGCAGTTCCCACTAATGCCCTTGGTCTGAATAACCTTGAATTATAACCTGCCTGTGTCTGAGACTTGCTTCATCAGGCAAAGTTTCAGGAGTCATCCAGGGTCTATTAAGTAGTGTCTGTTGAAGAACTGTTTCATCACTTGCCACGGGGCAAAACTGTTTCAGCACACATCCATCATGCACCCTGCTGGGACAGCCGAGACACATGAGAACAGTTCTATGTTATGAACTTAGAATGAAATTTTACTGAATACCCTGCTGTCCTGTTGAAGTAGTCTTCCAAGTATCGTTCTTGACTATTATTGTAATGTGACTACCAACTATTCTCCAACTGTTAGTAATCAGGCATCTACATTAACTGCCTGGTACTTGGTAATTAAATGTGGACTGGCAGCAAAAACTTTGTATTACAGCATTGCAAAAAAGTCTTGCAAACAGTGGCAAATGGTAAGGTGATTCACACTACACTTGTCATATGCAGTCAGCTTCAAAATGGTGAGTGCAACCTGTTCCCCAATTGGGATAGATTTGTAGAACTGATGAAGTCACTTGCAGATGTCAGTGAATAACTCCTGTGAAAAGAGCTTCATGAGTCAAAAATTTGCCAGTATTTTTTTGTACGCAACTGATCACTTGGTTAACACAGCCAGTAAACAAGCAGACTAATTTATTATCACATTACAGAAACATAAAAATAAACTATCCTTAGGTGGCACAAATGAGGCTGAAACAAAAGAGTCTTTTTCTTCTGTCCACTTTGGACGCCATCGCTGCTACCTTTCGATCTTCTACTTGTAAAGTAAAGAGTCCTACATCAGAATGCTCTTTACTGACTACAGCTCCACCTTCAACATGGTCATACCCCAGAAACTCACCTGCAAGCTGTCTACACTCGGACTGCACCCCACACTCTGTGACTTGCTCCAGGACTTTTTGACTGGCATGCCCCAGCCTGTTAGGATTGGGAATAGGACTTCAGTACACAACATCGACAGCTGTGTACTGCTGAAGTTCTCTGATGACTCCGTGATTGTAGGCCTCATCAGAGACGATGATGACGCAGAGTATAGAGGACTGACGGGGAACTTTGTGGACTGGTGTCAGCGAAACCACCTCCTTATCAACGCGGGGAAAACCAAAGAGATGGTGGTGGATTTTCGTAGACGCCGTTCTGCCCTCCCCTCACCAGTGAACATCCAGGGAATGGACATTGAGCAAGTGGACTCTTATAAGTACCTGGGTGTTCACCTCAACACCAAATTGGACTGGTCTCACCACACTGATGCACTCTATAGGAAGGGACAGAGCAGGCTCTACCTTCTGAGGAGACTGAGGTCTTTTGGAGTGAAAGGGGCACTCCTGAAGACCTTCTATGACTCTGTAGTGGCATCAGCCATCTTGTATGGAGTGGTCTGCTGGAGCAGTGGCATCACAGAGAGGGAGAGGAAGATGCTGGATAAGATCATCAGGAAGTCCAGCTCTGTCCTGGGCTGCCCCTTGGACTCAGTGAGGGAGGTGGGTGACAGGAGAGTTCTGGCTGAACTGTCCTCCATGCTGGACAGTCCCACCCCCTGCACGGTGACCTGACGGGACTGAGGAGCAGCTTCAGTGACAGACTGCTTCACCCTCGATGTGTGAAGGAAAGATACAGAAGGTCTTTCCTTCCTGCTGCTGTTAGGCTCAACAACGGGCACTCCTCATATGTGCAATATATCTATTATTTATTATATCTATGTCATTTCTGCATGCTGTTGCAAACTGCAATTTCCCCATTGTGGGACGAATAAAGGTTTTTCTTATCTTATCTTATCTTAACACTGGCACTCCACAGGGTTGTGTCCTCAGCACCATCCTCTAGACCTCGTTCACCCACAATTGTGTCGCTTCCCACAAGGATAACACCATCCTGAAATTTTCAGACGACTCCGTCACGTTGATAGGACGCATTAGTGGCGGTGACAAAGCAGCCTACAGGAGGGAGGTGGCCGCTCTGGTCACATGGTGTGAGGACAACAACCTAACCCTCAACACGGACAAGACCAAGGAGATGATAGTGGACATGAAGAAGGAGAGGAGCCCTCGTCAGCCACTGTTTATCTGGGAGCTTGAAGTGGAAAGGGTGGGCAGCTTTAAGTACCTAGGGGTCCACATCACTGAAGACCTCACCTGGATACTGAACACCACACAGCTGGTCAAGAAGGCTCAGCAATGACTGTACTTCCTGAGGAGGCTGAGGAACTACGGTATGTCACCTAAGATCATCTGCAACTTCTACAGCTGCATCATTCAGAGCATTGTAACCAGCTGTATTATGGCTTTGTGGTGGCACTATGGCCATAGACCGCAAACACCTGCACAGAGTGGTGAAGACTACTGAGAAGGTCACCAGGACTCCACTGCCAAGCTGACAGGAGTCTATAATCATGGACAAAAATCATGGACTACTTCATGTCATAGAATGCACTGTTCACTTTTTCAGTTTCTGTTTACATTCTCATTTGCACATTTATATTTGCACTAGTTATTTTATATTTTGGATTATATGTATCTTTGTATATTCTATTTCTAAGATTTTTATATTGTTTTGCAGGTGGGTGGACAGCAACAGAAGAATTTCATTTTACAGGGAAACATGTTTCTATGCTGTGCACGTGACAACTCTTTGACTCTATAATTGTCTGTTTCCATTCTTCAAGCTCAGCTTCTCCTTTGACTGCCAAGCCTCAGTCACAGTTCCAGTGGGTATAATGTGGAGGCAACAATGCACATTTCCCCCAGATTTTTGCAGAAATAGGGAAGACATTCCCTGCTTGTTTCCTCGTTTATCAATGGTTGTTGGATAGTTGCTCCCTTTATTGTAGTGCCCACTTCCCAAGACTCATTTGTCAGCTTAAAAAGGCTACGGCTGTGGCACGGTCAAATTACTTCCGCAAAGAAACGAAAGGCAGCAGCCAGGGAGTTAGGGAAGCAGAGGGAGCAGAGGGAGGACATAAACTTCTCAAAGGACTGATTCTCTCCTTTTCTCACCCCCATTTCTCCATGCACCAATGCTCAGAGGAGTAACCACTCAGCAAAAAGTCAGTTGCTTTGTGGCAGTACGTAAGTAAGTAAGGAAGAAAAAAATAAATAAATGTGTGACATATTGTCAAAAAAAGCTTCTTTTTCTTTGATTGTTGCGACAAATAGGAGCTAGAGGGGAATGAATGGGGCCTATGTTTGGAGAAAATTGACTAGCTTGAACTACACAGAGTAGTCAAACATGTGCTTGTATGCTTACACACGTGTGAATAAACACATTGCAGACATAAATACATACGCATGCTTAAAGTACGAGGCAATTTATTTTACCCCCTGGTTATTTCAGAAGGATTTTTTGAGTAGCTGTTTTACTGCAAACTCTCTTGCAAACGAACCAGAAAAAAAAAAAAAAGAAAAAAAAGAAAGAAAATGGGAAACATGCAATTAAAACAGGTTTTGATGGAGACCGTGGCCTTGCATTATTCAGAGCTCAGCTGCTGGGCTTAAGGATGCTGTCCATGTTTGACCGCCGAGCTTCTCGCTGAGGCTTTCCAGCGCTTTATTGTCATGAACGATTTAGTTTGAAGAAGAAACTCGCATAGCTGATGACCACTGTATACACGCCACTGACCAGCAAGCAAAAAGACTGGTTTATTTTTAGCACTTCATTCTTATAAAGCTTGTGGTAGATCATGAACATCTCTACATAGGAACTGACTGAACCGTGATTTATCCTATGAACTGAAAAAAATTGTGACTCAAGTATTATGAGGCATGCGCATTTAAGAAGAAGATTTGGGTCTGATGAATTGCTGCAGAGCTCTCTGTGGTTATTTAATTATGTATTAATGCATATTGAATATGAAGACAAACGTATCCATTGCCATAGATGTCAATAAAATGAAATATGAGATAAAAATTAATGCAGTTTTTATTTAATTTGTTTAAAGCGCTGTTAGGCCTTGAATCCTGTGAGAATGTTTGGTAGAATTAGATCCAAGAAAGCCTCAGAAGAGGAGCACACATACACACACACACACTCTTATCAGACCAAACCAATACTCAGACTGCGCTTCCTAATAGCTGTAATGCCGAGCTAAATGGTTAGAACCAACATTACCCTTGTCTTGTTGGCAAAATTTATAAAAGCATGCCATTTACAGTGGTTGTAAAAAGCCATTTTCTCCACTGATGAGGTTTTGTTGGTGAGCCTAGTCACTGAAATTGATTTCCATACTATCACTGTCTCTGCGGTCGACTCGTATGCCGTCATAGCAAGTGTTAGAAAGAATTGTGTCAATGTGACACTGTGCTGACCTTTGTGTCTAATGTCAGAAAAATAAGCTATAGATCTTTTGGATTTTGTTAAATGGCCTAAGTAATCCAATGAGCTAGAGGTGGTTCATGCATAATACTAAATAAATGTAAAAAAATCTTGGTGGGGGCATGTTGTTTTTGGTACCCATGAGACATTAAAATATACAACAACTAGTCTGAGCAACTTATTATCGTGGTGGAAGTTATGTGTTAGCACTTGTATATTCTTGTGTATTGTATAAATGCAAAATAGTCGAATTGTAAATGTGTTTTAATTCCTTGAATTATTAATCCCAGAGTGTAGAGTCTGGCCAGAGTGGCATGAACTGTGTTGGAGGCAATTTCTTGAAATTGTTTTGATTTTCAGCGGCCACATGCCAGATCTTATTATGGAGTCGTACATCATACAGAAACTATATTCTAAAAGTCGTTCCCCTTATGGTATGTGGCTGCAAGTTACAAATCAATGATGGAGCTAGGTATAAAAAAAACTTTTTTTTACCAATTACCAAGCATGGTCATAGTATGCAATATACTGTTGTTGGTAGACATGTGGAAAGGAGGTGCCACTGAAAAATAATCATTGAATCACTTTATTTCAATCATGATGAACAACGGAAATACTGCGGTCCTGTTAAAACGTTTAAATAATAATAAATAATATGAGTTTAAATATGTTTGTAATGTATTCAATTGGCCATTGCAGCCAATTCTTTATCTCAAACCAGGTACATCTCTTGGAGGGTGACCTCTGTGGTCATTCTCAAGGGCATTTAGGGGGTCGATGAGTGATGCCTGCAAACATTTTCTTTGGTGCATGTCAGACAAAGTGGTGGAAAGTGTATAGCATTGTCAGCTAAACTCCTACAGAGCGGCCATCCACAAGCTGATGTGTTGATCAAGAATGATTTTAGTGTTTGACACAGGCATTATGGCAAATTATAGTCGCTGTAAACATTTTATATAAAATTGCCCTTGCAAGAAAATTATTTGACTTTTATTCTTGACTAAAACAGCAACAACACAAATCACACCAGTAACTGTGGTTTGCATCCAGGAATTTGGGTCCAGTAAGACTTTTGTTAATATTAGAGAAAGGCAGCAGTATTGGTAGACCATCTCTCTCTGTTCCACATTATTCTATTTTCCTTTGTCAGTGATGCTCTGGCTGGTCAAAAGAGCTTCTTGAACACAGTTTTCGTCAAACCTGAGTCAGACTGAAAAACAGATCTTTGTAAATGGTCAATGACACTTTTCCATTCCCTTTTATGAGCCTCCATACATAATTGATATGGAGTTGCATGACGCACAGACCGGTTACATCACACATGCAGCCAAGGCCCTGTATGTAAGTCTCAAAAGTACGCCTGTATATTAAGCATCTCCGTTTTACACTGGAGGAAATACTCCTCTGTAAGTTTTGCTTTGAATCATTACACAAAAAGAAAAAGGTTCCCTGTGCTACTTATAAATGCATCAGGTCAATTCAAGTCATTTTTAAATTCAGAAATATGGGGTTGTTAAATATGATGAAGATAATGTTAAGTCATTCATCAATTAGCAAATATTAGTATAAATGGCTTAAGATGAGTTCTGCAACTCTCATGCTCTGATATAGGTCCAGTCCTAAGGGTTCCATTAGTAATAGTGTATTGATCACTGTGGGGTATTAATTAAGTTCACACCCCTGCAGGGAAGTCAAAGGTTGGGGTCAGCTGCAGGACTGCATCTCTGAGTGAGATGGGATTAATTTCATATTGAAAAGGTTACCCGATTAGTGTGCTTCAATTATTTTTGCCAAACAAATTAATCTACGCGTCAGTGTTCACAGACACACAGATATTTATTTATTTATTTTTTATGCAGAGCGATATATCTGCAGCTCAATAGATACATTTGTAGGATGGATGCACTCACAGGTCTGTGGGACTTTGATTAAACTGTCCAGGAAATTGTAGCGTAGGCAGTGCAGAGTAGTTTAAAGATGGAGACTTTTACCCCACTGTGTTTTCCACACAGAAATCCTTTTTGGTTGTCTCAGATAAATTTATCAGGTACAGGATTAACCACTTCTCTCTGGATCTTCAGGCGTTGAATTAGCTGCGAAATAGTGTAAAAATATAATAATTCTGGCCACATTTTTATATTAATGTCCATTGTGCTTCTTTCTATTTTTGAGTTAAACTAAGAGTGACTTACGGGTGACATTAAGGGTAATGTCGTATGTAGCGGGAAAATGCAGGACACTTGGGACAAGATGAGAATACTAAGCATGGAACAACAGGTGAAAACAACAGTTACATCAAGTGAGACTCAACAGGCGATTGGGGAAAGACAGGACTATATACACATGAAACTAGTGGGGAAATGAGACAGGGTGAGAGTAATGAGGGAGGAGCAAACAATCACATAGACTAGAACAAAAGGACAGGAACTGAAGCTAAGGGACTGTTTCAAAATAAAATAGGAAACGAAAGGAGTTACAAAGCAATGGGCGACGACTGAAACGCTTCATACGTTAACAGGACTTTGAATGAAATCAAGATTTCTGGGGACTTCAAAAGGGCAATACTAAGAGTCTGAATTGTAGCTAAAATAATGCTGATCAAAGTCACCACTAGAATATTAGCATGCTAGCATTGGTGATTAAAACTTGTTTGTTACTGTCATTGGGATTCACTTGGAGCTTTAAAAGCCTCCACCAAATTAATTTTGTGCCAATCATCCAAGGGTTGAGATATTTCATCATAGACCAACTGGACAACAGTCATCCCTGACCCCACTGCTAACATGGCTAAAGATATTACTCTATCAGAAATAATCGAACTTTAACACATGTTTTGAACTGAAAACCATTGGTAATGGCATCACGGTATGCTTCAGGAGCAAACAACAGGGGCTCCATCCAGTATTTTGCTACATTTATTAGTGGTGTGGCTGGGGATTGCCTATTCCTATTAGTTCCATTCATTACCCACTGGAGGGAGGCCTAATGTATCTTCTCCCCTGCTACCGTCATAAGCCTCAGATTGGTTCTAGGTGGTTGGTGGACTGCAGCCTGCTGCAGAGGAAACATATTGAGCTTCTCCACAACTTTACTTGAGGTCATTTCATCAGAGGAGGGGCCTTCTGATTAACTTTCTCTCAGCCTCATTGCATTGAGTGCCCAACAGATAGTTTTCGTTGGGGCTCTACTGTCTCCTGATTCTGTACATTAACATTACTCTGCCTGATGAGTCGTTCACTAGAAGTTCCAGCCAAAGTAAATTATGCTCGCTGTCATTACGGGTGCCATTTTTAAAAAGTAGCTTTGGCAAAAACTACAAAATTACAACTAAAGCCTGAAAGTACATACAGATAATGTGACGTGCTTGCAGAGTATGATGTTTAGGCCTGGCTTTAATTATCTTCATATGAATACAACTAAGGGCCACATTTTAATCATACACAAATAAAGACAAGTGCACAGCACTAAAGTGCAGTTTATACTTCTGCGGGACATTGCCTACGCTATTTATGCTTGTGTGCTCGTCAGCCTGGCTCGCTCTGTAACAGCGCCATCCAAACACCAGTCGTCACTATGTCTTTTTTGCCAGTCGGGTTAATTTTTGTTTCTACTTTCTGCTTCACTTTCCACTTCCTGCTTTTTTTGAACAATGGCGACTGAAACTTTAGTCGAAATTCGGCCAAAATTTCTCCCACCACGAGTCATACAAAAGTCTGTATTTCCAAACCTCCTCAGTTAACCTTACCGATTCTTTATTGATCCAAAACAATCAATTCGAAAATTGCGCAGATGGAGAAGCAGTCAGAAATGCTAAAGCGGAAACACAGTACTACCAAGCGGACCAATCACTGCGTCGCAGAATCGCGTAGTTACATTTCTGGAGAGGTGCACGTCAGCTGCGGTGAAGGCTTGTGTAGATGTCTGGGTTGTCACCGTAGCCTCTGCATCAACTTAACGCAGAAGCATAAACCCCCTATAAGCCTCGAGTGCATGGACTGTGTGGGTACTTTTCAGGAAAGTAAAGGGATCAATGGGATGAAATCTAAATGAGAGGGTGTAGTGAGTAATAAACATACTCTTAGAAAGTCACACTGATATCATTGGCATACCTACCAACATTTAGGCTTAGATATAGACATGTTCTTTGCCTCTATTTGACCTAGAAAACCCCACTTGTCTACTAAAAAACTTTGACAAATACTGTAGAATATGATGACTGCAGTTACTCATGGCATAAGTGGTTATTTTCATTTAATCATTACTGAACGTTGTTGCCCACCAGCCAACTGGGGCCTTTCTATGTGGAGTTTGCATGTTCTTCCTGTATCCCACCTTCCAAAGACATGCTCGTTAGGTTAACTGGTGATTCTAAATTGACTATAGGTGTGAGTGTGTATGGTTGTCTGTCTCTCTGTGTTAGCCCTAGTGCAATAGACTGGTGACCTGTCCAGTGTGTACCCTGCCTCTTGCCCAATGACAGCTGAGATAAGGTCCAGCCCCCATCTCCTGAGAACAAGTGGTTATAGAAAATTAATGAATGAATGATTGTTGTTACCTAAACCTAACCACAGACAGGGGTGTGGATGTAAATTCTGGTGTCTGTAGAGACACCTTTGCATGTGGACACGAATCTTACACTGCATGCTTGTTTTCTAATAATGAAATAAATATTATTGGCTTCAGTTTGTAGAACAGTGTTGTCATCTTCACTGTATCTTATGGGTGGAAGGCCAGTGCTGGTTCAGTGCAAGTGGTGCTGGCTATTCCAAGTTTAGATAAATACCCTAACTGATGATGGCATTTCTAGCTTTCTTTCAATCTTGCACTTATTGTTAATTTCTTTAATGCCACCCAATTTTCACTTTCTGCTGAAATTTAATTCAATAAAACAGTTCAGCATACACAGTTTCGTCCATATTTTTTCAGTTACCACTTCACTGCTAAAGTAAGTAGTTAATGCAACATTATGTGGCTTTCAAAATCTTTCTCACATGGGACTGAAACCTGCTGTGTGCACTTTTTCTCGTGAGGAGATCTTTGGACATCCAACCTCTGGATAGCCATCTGATAATATAGATCTTCTTGTAACAACATA
Source organism: Chelon labrosus (assembly GCF_963514085.1). Taxonomy (NCBI): domain Eukaryota; kingdom Metazoa; phylum Chordata; class Actinopteri; order Mugiliformes; family Mugilidae; genus Chelon; species Chelon labrosus. Next base: position 26,442,152 of record NC_140343.1, on the reverse strand, counting down.
ATATACATTCAGAAACACTGAACCCCCCTGGGCAGTGGGTGCAGCAGCGGTGGGTTACCTTTCTGCAGGGTATCACTATGCTCCTGACAGCAAATGGTGTCAGCTTTAATTGGAACAAGCACAACGTAATGGAGCGTGTCAGATGGCTTCCACTGAGCTCGAGAGGAGGTATGGCTTCCAGGTTTTCTCTGTGGCTGGAAGGTCAGAGAGGGAGGGAGAAATGAAAGAGTAAGATGCAAGGAGACAGAAAGTAAAAGAAGAGAAAGTGAATCAAAAAGATTTTATTTCATTCCGCAGGTCCAAATGATAGATGGTGAGAAGATCATTTGTATTCCTCTAAGGGTGTTCAGCAACTTGCAACAAAGCGGCTATCCTTGCTGGATAGCAGGGCCCCAAATCAAAAATAAAAATAAAAATGAAAATGTACAAGATGTAAGCCAAGATATGCAAAAGCACTCAGGGAACCAAAGAGATGGAAGACAGAATGAAATGGCTGAAACAGTTAAGTGGAAGGTAAAAAAATAAATAAAAATGCTATAAAAAAAATTGAAGTTATAAAAAAAAAATGCGGTAGCCTAGTAACCAAGTAACCTGGTAACCAAATAAAAAGAGGAGATATGTAAAGGGAAGTATTTAAAACCGGCCTCTTATTTCAGATTTAATTAATGTGATAATACCAAACACTTTCAGTACTGCATGTACGCTGTCAGTGCAAAACAGCTATGGTACCACTCCATGGTGAAAACTTCTACTTGATTTTTATTGTTTTAATCAATAGAATCAGTAATGTATTTGTTGACTTCACTTAAATTCATTAAAAACTTTTAATATATACGTATACATACAGGAATAAGTAAAAAACTAATCTAAGGTGAGCGAATGAAAATAAAATAATACTCCTGATATCTGATTAAAGCCATAAACCCAACATATAGAAGATCTAGATATCTTTCTATTGCACATTTTTCTTGTCAGATGCTGCTGTTTCTTTTAATTCCTAACTCCTCAAACTGCTGTTTAACCATCATATACATTTACAGACACAAAAAGTCTGTCTGCCTGGTCTTTTTCCACATACTGATTGTACCTCAAATCATTCATGTTAAAATTCTCCTCACATTCAACATACATAAATGATCTTAAGTAATGTGAGCTCGACTTAAGGTTAGAAATAATAGATCAAAGCCAGACATTTGACTGCATCGATTTTGATTCGTGTTACTTGTGATGGTAATATCTGACGAGATGGATGCTGCACGGTTGCATCAGAAAGGCAGTGATGAAAATAGCTGGCAAACAGTGCAGAACAAGCAAAGACGGATTCTTGTAGATGACTAAATCATGAACACATGAGCCCTCGTGTGCAGGCAGTTTGCCAGCGCTGCGGTGGGAACGATCGGACTCTGAAACTATTTATGCATCTTGATCATTCTGCCTTGACAGATGGGATTGTAGAGTGCGACTGGGCCGTCAGGTACGCCGTTGTAAAAATTCACAGCTCCCTGTAGAGCTGAGGTGGGGCAGATGGGTTTTGCAGGTGGCCACTGGATGTCGCTCTTCAGTCTTTGCTTTGAGACACACAACTCCAAGACTCCTCCTAAACATGGAGGGATTTGACATGCTGTATCTGTAAACACGGTGTCTTCATTATAGAGCAGATTAACTTTTCTGTGGCAGTCCACCAGCATTGTTTGCCGTGAAGCAGAAACAGCTGTTCACAGCTATAACACACCAAAGAATAAAACACCACAAATACTACACATGCAGATAGCGCCAGTTAGTATTATTTATTTATTTATTTATTACCAGGCTGAAAAAACATTACTCTATGCTTTAGGAATAATTAACTGTTTCTGAATTCATAGGGATTGTGGTGAACTAGCAGCAGCTCACATTTGAACCGCCGCAATATATTTAGAAAGCATGAAATACAAAGCATTAATGCAAAAGAGGCAATTAAAGACAAATGATGTGGAGATGGAGTTTTGCAGCATGTGCTGGGATTCTTAAAGAGAAGAGGAATAAAAATCCAAATTTTCCTGCAAATAGAGGAGACAGAAACTGAAGCAGCCATTTGCTCCGATCTCTCCTGCTTCCCTCTTTTTCCCTTGGCAGGAACAGTCGTTTAGCCTCTGAGCCTCCTGTTTGCTGAGGCTGTGACAGTTCTCTCTGCAGCACGGCTGTAGGAATAACTCCCTCTGTGGACCTTAACCCCCCGGGGACCTTCCACTGCAGGGCACAGTCAGTTAAAACAGAGAGGAAGAGTAGTAGGATGCTGTACATGCAGTAGATACTGTGTGCTCTGTGTCTCCTGTAGATACTGTATGTCTTTAAGGTGGATGGGTGAATGTAATTTATTTCGTTCCGCTAACACCTTGTTGTTGTTTGTAGAGGAGTGGGTGAGAAAAGCGTGAGTTTGGGGTAAGAATGGGGGAAAGCAGGGAAAAAATAGAGGTATGTGGGAGTTTTCTGTTGCATCATGCTGTGATACGAGTGTCTCAGAATTCAGCTGAGATGAAGGGGGATGACAACAAACGAGAGGGCTGCAAAATCAAAAGGTTCTTGATCATAATAAACCTCAGTTGATATTATGTGATGTGAAACATTGTGAGTCTCGCGTGCGGCTGCTCTTGAAATAAGTTTGACATTGCAAGATGCTTTATTAACCAGGGCAGCGTTAAAACTAATGACTGGTTTGAATGTGTGTGGTCCACCTTGTTTTACTATATACAAAAGGAAACCACTTGAAAAGTAATTCACTTGTCAGGGAACTGGAGCAGAGTTTTCTTTGTTCTGTTCACCCATTGATTTGGGTTAATTAAGGTTTTTAGTGGACAGCGTTGATGATGATTTGTGAGGCTTAACGGCCACGTGGTTTGGTGCTTTTAAGTTCTGCCACAGACCTTTTTTTTTTTCCTGTGTCTGAGTAATTCTTTATGATCGTGTCTGAGTAGGTGCTGGGATGAATCAGCGCGCGTGTGTCCCCTCATTTAACTAGTCAAGCAGTAATAGAAACAAGATGTAAAGATGTGTTTAGGTGGAAGGTCGCCTACAGACTCAGACCACACAGGCATCTTCGAAAAGAAAGCAAAGTACTGTGCAGGAAGAAGGTGTAGTTTGAACAAGAAATAGACAATGTATTTTAAATTGTGGCATTACTCCTTCTGCAGAGTGCACTCCAGGCCTGACTTCATAGTAAACCACATTCTGCATCAAAACTGTTAAACAGACTTGTCAGTTGGAGATGGAGAATCCCCCAATTTGAAATGTACAGAAACCAAGGTCATAAACAGCCCTCAGTGTTATAACCAAGTATCTTTAATTAGTGCAGCAGTTAAGAAATGTTATTTGAAAGCCTAGACCTTCAAAAGACTCCAATCAAACCTGTAACATCCGAATTACGAACTTCATCAGCTACGTCGGGTCTCAGTCAGATATGAGATTTCCTTTGGGAATCTTGTCACATTTCAGGTACTCAGGCACCAAGGGAAGAAAATCCAGGTTAAATTATATGATGCCTTATTTGGGTCAAAAGTCACTCCTGCTTAAATTGGAACTCAAAGAAATTTGTGAAGAGCAAGGGAAGGGAAACAGAAAGGAACCACGTTTGGAATGAACGACGATGCCCCAAAGAAATAAGCGAAAGACGGAGGGTAGTGTACCCCCATTGAGAGTCAGCTGATCCGTGACTCCTCTATTACACCCTGGCTTTTGTGACAAAATCATAGACAGTATTAGGATGGAAGGCAGAACAGCTCCTCAAAAGTGAAGCCAAAGCAAGTAGAGCTCCCCCTGGTGACTGGCTGCAGTATAGGTCATAATCTCCACCTCCTCCATGTTAGTGGATGGGACTTGGGACAAACTAAAACACTAAAGTACATGTCAATTAAAAAAAATTCAAGGATGGTTTCTGTCATTTTAGGTAGTTAATATAATACTGATGCATGCTCAAGTGTCAATTTATGGATAGGTTTTGTTTTAGTTAGTTATTTGACGCTATAGAAACTGGATGTGACATAATGGTAACCACCAGTTCCCATGCCAACCGCGGTCCTGTGAGACTGTGAGAGTTGTAAAGGCAATTTTTAAAAATAAGTACAGTGTATAATCCAACATTTCCTTGTAACTGGTGGAGGTGGAGCAGAGCGCAGTATTAATTAAACAAAACGCGAGTGAGTCTGGTGAAGTTGGCACCCTCAACACCACTGATATCTCTCTCTCTGTCTCTCTTTCTCTTCACATCTCTGTCCGTGTGTCTGTCTTTCACAATCTCTCCCCTCTCTCTCTCTAACTCAAAGTCACAAACACAAATACACAAGCTAGCACAACGATGCACACTCTATCTTGACCTATACTCTCTCTTCTCTGTACCTTTTTGTAACAATGATACAACGTGTGCATATAGGTGTGATGTGTCTCTGTCTGGGCCCTGTGATGGGTGCGCCCCACCTTTCGACCACTGCACGCTGGGATAGGCTCCAGCCCCGTCACTTCCACAGTGGTTCTAGCTAATGGACAGATAGATGTTCCTGCGGGTATTATTGAGAGGGTGGTACCAAACAATGATCACTGATGAGTGTTTCTCGTCTGCTTTAATGTTGAAACACAGCGACCACCTTCTAATAGACATCACTTACGTTCCTGCTAGGGGAGAAATTATGTATTGAATTATATAAATGCCACCAAATATGCATGAAACAAGATAATGGGCCCAGAACTGCCAAGTACATCTCCTGCCGCTGTTTGCCCAAGTGTTTTAGAGTGCATTTGATTTTTAATTAAAAACACATTGTGGCCGCTGAGCAGCTTCCATTGATGCAGTGGAAAATTAAGTGCTTTACAAAGTCACTGTGCTTAAGGTGGGCAGGGCGCTTGCATCTTTGCAGGAAAGGCGAAGATTTGAAGCGTATGGTTACAAGCTCAAAGTCTCTATGGCTACCACGGCACACACAACTGCTAAATGTGTGGTGTGCGTACGTGTGTGTACGTGTTCTCTTGAACAGCTATCTTTCTATGGATCAGTTTGAATTTGACACCATTGGAGTGAGGACATTTGTGCCATGTGAGGACATACTGGCCGGCCCTCACTTCTCCACAAGACTGTTTGAGGGTTAAGACTTGGTTTTAGGCTAAAGGTTACTGTTAGGATTAGGATTAGAGTAAGGGGTTAGGGAATGCGTTATGTCAGTGAATGTCCTCGCAGAGACAGACGTACAAACGCGTGTGTGCGTATGCATGTCGTACACGTGTTTGAATATGTATGGACACATCCTTCTGCCTGTGTGTCAGACTGGAGCTCATTTCACCATGTGCTTCATGTGATGCAAGCAGGAACTGTCAGAAGCGAGAGCACGCTGTTCTAATGCTGCAGGATCCCTCTAAATCACACTAATTCTGTTTCCACTTTTCTTCTTCACCTCATCTGCTTTGTTTTTTTGTTTTTGCAACTGTCTCTCCCTTTTTTTCTCTCTCTTTCAGCATTGAGCAAGTTCCTCAGTGAGTATTATTGACAACGCATTGTTTGTTACAGAATGAACAGTGGAAGCAGCTGGTTAAATGAAATTAACCTACTTTACTTGGCCCAGCTCCATTGAAGACGCCCTCCAACAATTCCAGAGTCTTCCACATGGCAAAAGACAAAATACACTCAGTCTACAAACACTGCTTGCACCGCTAACTAGTAGTGACAACATCCTTTTCCACTACCTGTGCAGCTGTAACAGTACTGGCAGACGTCTCAGCTAGATGTGTTAACATGTAGCAGAGCTGTGAGGTTGGGTGTGGTCAAATGTCAACAAGAGACTTACAGTGTAGGCTGATTGTCACCTAATCGATTTCATATTTTCCCTGCAGTCTAGTAAGGAATGCACGTGCAAATAAAAACTAGTGAAACACACTGGTCTTTAAAATGCAGCCCTCATACAGTTTGGAGGTATTTGTGGAGCATCAACAGCTTGTCTAATGTTGGGAGTCTTTGTGCACAGTAAAGCTGCACGCTTCACACACCCTCCAAATCTGAAGGAGACGGCAATTCATCAATGCACTGTCCATGTGTGTAGATGTGTAGCCAAAAAGACACAACATGGAGTTGGAGTCGGAGGCTACTCCTCCTTCAACAACCCACTCCAACCTAACAAGCGCCGCACCAGTGCCTCAGCTGGACATATAGTGATGAAACTGATGTTAACCCTCCCGTATAATTCTTGGGGAGCACAACAAACAAGCTGCCCGGGCAAAGTCAAAGCAAGGGAACATTAGTGTGGTAACTAAATGCAGCGATCCAGTTACTGAATTGTAATAATTTATTGTAAGATATTATGTTTTTTTATCTCCCCTTTTCTCTGTTTTTCAATTTTCTCTATTTCTCTTTTCCTCACAGTGTTTCTGTCTCTCTATTGTTTCTTTTTTTCCTCTCCTCCTTTCCTCCTCCCACTCTTCACTTCTGTCTCGGCCACTTCTTCCGTCCATCGTCACGATCTGTCTCTCATCCTCGCTCTCAGCCCTTCACTCCATCTGCCATCCCCCTCTCTTTCAGCCTGTGCTGCTTCTGTTTCTCTCTTTCTTTCTCTCTCTCTCTCTCTCTCTCTCTCTCTCTCTCTCCACCTCCTCTCTCCTCTTGCTCGCTCTACATTCTTCTCACAGACAGCGCTCATTAACAGCAGCGGCCTCTTTTTGCTCCCTGTTTGCGGCCAATGAGCCATTAGTCTGTTGTGTGCAGCGCAATAAATCGCATCAGGCAGGAACCCAAGCGCCCCGACTTCCTCCCCGTGTCGGCCAATCAGGACAATTTGCTGTGGTTTGGTGAGCAGTGTGGATTCGGGAGCGGTAGTCCTGTTGCTCAGTCCAGCGGGGCTAAACGTAATGGTCTAGCCTTTGCGATGCGGTAATAAACGATTTATGTTATAAGGAACTTTGCCTTTTAACACTCAATATATTCTAGTTGCCCTCAGGTGTGTATAAGTATATAAATGTTGCATAAAAAACACACAGGATGTCTCGATGATTTAAAGTTGTTTTTTGGCATAGTCTGACATCAAATAGTTGCTTCAAGTATGAGCTGTTTCTGATTCTGAATACATTTCAGATACCATGCAAACTGAATTCCTGGCGCTGACGGGGAAGGAACTCAGTGTTACAAACTCTCTCTGCACTGTCTGAGTTACTGTGACAAACTATAACTTAATTTTTGCAGTGTGGGTGTTGATTCGTGTTTTTAACTTGGGGCTTACCATATCGCCATGAAAAAAACACAACCGCACTATGCGTAGACAGTCTAACATTGATGGCAAACCTGTAGTGGACACTCTTCACTTGCACTCTATGAAGTCTAACCTCCCGGCACAGGCTGCTGCCCAAGAGCATGCTGTGTGCTTACAAGATATTTCAGTAATGAAGTCAAAACTTTTCAAAACACATTTCTCTTTCTCCACTATTTGGGGCTGCCAGTGTGTGATGATATGCAGCTTTAATGATTCCTGTGGGGAAACTGCTGTTGCAGCGGCAAGTAGTAACAAGAAGGAACAGCAAAGAAGAGAAGAGCACCAGATGTGAAAAGAGGAAATGGATGTTATGAACACAGCACGTTTGATATTTCCAACGGTGGCACATATAACGTTGGAAAGATGTAAATGAAAATCTTCAGAACTGGGTTAGCATGTTCACATGGAGAGTAAAATTAACAGCAGGAGACGGGCGCGTTAAAACTAAGGCTTTATTTAGACAATTTTAAGTTATCAACAGTATGTGGTAATAAAAACTGAAGTACTGAAGGGGTGTAACATTCATTTTAACAAGTCACATAGGAAGGAAACCAATAATGTGATTAATTTACAGGTTGTATGGTTAATTTATCATTTTAATCAACGCTTTACATGCAGACGTACTTAGTGCATCTCAGGGGAGATAATTAGGTGTTTTAAACTGCACAAGTTACAGCGCCGTATATGCACACAAAATACTAAAAATTATAAAAAAAAAGGTGAAGCAGGGATTCATGTATTGACAAGTTAGATGGGTACAAACTAAATATATTTATCACCCTACTAACTTATTTAATATCTTGTCTCTTATCTCGTGTTTCTTATTCCAGCTTTTCCAATCCTGTATGTTAGAACATATTATGATAATGATTATTCAAACAGCAGAGAACATGTCCGGAATACAAGGCAGCTTTTTTGTTCCGTGGTTAGGACTAACATGCATGCATTTCGCTTCTCTGATCATGCCGCTGTTAAGGAAAGAGGTGACCTTTAAGGGCTTGGTAGACAGCAATTTGAATGTTGCAGAGACACTGCTACTGCTCTTGCCTTAATTTCCGTTCAGACTCTGCATCGCGCTGAACGATGGCATAATTATGACTGCAGCTGTGCAGATTGTGGGCAATGATTAATTAATGGGGTGTGTACACTGTGTCTATAGAAATGTGTTTTAAATGTGCATAATGCATCTGCATGTGGTAGAAATCCCACATGTTTGCATAAGTACGCTGGGAAATAAATATGTGTGAGTTTTGTGTGGTTGGTGCATACCAGCAGTAGTGTATACAGTGTGTTTTCACAAATGTAATACACAGTATGTATGTGTTTGAGCTTGGTGTGTGCCCTTGCACGTATTCTTAAGGCTGTGAATGCAAGTGACAAGGAAATATGGAGCTGTATTCACTCACATGTTGAAGAATAAGAACAAATGTGTTTTTTATGGTAAGCAGCTGCGCAATACTTGCCTCAGTTCTTATTAGAATATGAGTTTGGTCCATTTGGATTTCATCATGGGGCGTGTTTTAATTAATACGGACGATTAAAAACCTCTGCATGCAATTAAATAGACCTGCAACTTGCTTAGATGCCGTGCATGATTATGTCGCTGTTACTCTTCTGTCCATCACTGCATAAAGTTAGTCCAAACTATTTGATTGGCATGGCAGATCTTTGCCAGAGAATAATCAGTTCCCAACAGAAAGACTCCAAACCAGCTTTCCACCGCAAAGATTTCGTGTGAGGGGGGAGTCGGGCTGGCTTCCAGGCTAGCAGAATACTGTACTGTTGTCTGATACTGTTCCTCGCTTACACGACATTAAAGCTGGGATAATAGAACTAGCAGAAGCTTGGAAGCTAAATGGTGACTCATTTCCTAGTGAAATGACATCTTACCTCCTTAATTTAATTTATTTCCCACTGAGACAAGATGTCACAGAGGGATGTAACCTTGGCAGTGTACAGCAACGGGAAATTGGTTAGGTTGAGAAGGACCGTTTCATTTGAACTACATAACAGAGAGGGCAGCGCGGTTCAAAATTCGAAAGACTTGCAGCTCTCAGTAACATACACATATACAGTAAGCTGCTGTTGGGCGCTACAACAGACACAAGCCTATATTTACTATGTGCACATATCATATTTTTTATTTCCTCCAGCGTCCACACATCTACACACAACATTTCACAACAGTACATGGTCAGTCAGGAAGTGAGATCTGAAGGATGAGAGATTCTGAGGTCTTGTATTTTGCTCCCTGTGCCTTGTAAAAGGTTATGTGCTACCCAGTCAGCCATTGTTAAAAAAAAAAAAAATCCAAGCTTTTGTGTAAAGCCATCACACTGTTTACAAGTAGGTGTATGTACAAAGAATGGAGAGGGGGGAATGGAAATGTCAGAGAAATGTCAAATGCCTGCTGGCTCTGTCCGTTGGATTTCTCCTGCTGAAATGTTCTCTCCAGGGAAGAGGGTCCTGTGCAGGATGACTGCGGCTTACCAAGGTCACACTTGTTGGCGACTTTGAACATAACCGGCTCTAATGTGGTATGCACAGATTAGGTGAGGAATAAATGGATGGGCGAATGAAGGAGTAATTCATGAATTATCGATTAATGAATGCACAGAGTAATAGCGTTCAGAAAGTGAAGAGAGTGAAAGACCAATGGGGAAAATGACTGACTGATAGACAGATGAAACGGTGGATTAAAGGATGGCTGAAAGAATGAATAATTGGATGACTGACAGACTGATCTACAGAAGAATATTTATGAAAACATACAATACATAGACAGGTTGATAATTGTGTAGTGGAGGAATAACAATCAACAAATAGAGCAGGGATGGATATTAAGTTGAATAAATGGTGTGTGTCAGGAGTGGATGGATTAGTGGATGAAATAACTGCTGGACAGGAAGAGAAGTTAAAAGAGTCATTAATAGTTTGCAAAACTCATGGAATAAAGGATGGACAGTTAAATGAATTCTGAAGTGAAGTGAAGGGACATGAGAAATGAGAATGACGGCTAATAAGTAATGGCTCGATGTCGCACATTGTAAGAGTGACTAATTATCGGAAAATAGGATTTTTCTTCTTTAAAAAGCAGATGAGGAGCGTTAACCTTATAAATGAACAGTTTTTGTAGACACGATGCGTCTGAAAGAACTCATTATATGTTGATGGAAAGATGGGTAAATGGAAGGACAGATGGAGACAAACCAGTGAATACGCTAAATGATGGAAATTTCTACCACACACACAAACACAAAATATCGCAAATCAAGCGCCTCTCTATACACCCCTCTCATTGCCTCCTCCTCTAGCGATGTCGACATCCGGCACCAGTGAGAAATCGCCTGTCTTCACCCTTTTGATGTGCTTGTTTGTGGGGTGCTAATTTATGGCTTAATCAATTATCCATTAAAGCCTCTCTCACATAAAGACCAGTGATGGTAGTTGCCAGCAATACTGTTGTTCTTAATATGCATTAGCGTGCCTATCATTCCCCACTTCCCCCTTTATCGTTAATGGGCCGTGCCGCTGCTCCAGCTTTTATAATGTGTCATGCATCTGTGCATTTTTCTCCCCATCTTTTTGCTTAATGGCTTGACTATGGCACAGTGCAACACTAAATACTATGTTTTAGATCTCCATTGTGGAGAGACATTTATTGCTGCACTATCACAACCCTTTAAACTGCCAGTGACACATTCAGTCAATCCTACGGTTTGCCATGTTGCTAGGTAACATGTATATACAGTATATAACTTCTAGTTTTATACGCATTTCCATCAATGTTAAACTAACATTTAATCATCTCCTCCTCATTTGTTAGTGCATCTCAACATAACCCGGGACATTAGCACTGCCTGCAGATCAGTGGGATAGTCGTACATGTTAGAGTGCCTGTGTGTATCACCAGCATGTACAAAAGATGAACGAAACAAGGGTAGCCCCAGAGCCCTGCTGGTCCAGTTAACAATATCATTTAAGCAGAGAAATGATGATGGTTGGAGTTAAGCGTAGTCGTGCAAGCACGAGACAAACAGGGCTTGGGCAAATTGCCATAGCTGGTGCTAGTTGTAACATTTTATGTACACTGTAGCAGTACATTGTAGCAGTTTATGTACATTTTCACAGGTACATAAACTGCAGGGATGGGTTGATAATGATAACTCGGTGTACTGTAAATCTAATCAAAAAAATATTTTTTTCCTGCATCTCTCAAATTCATTTCAAACTTTAGGAGAAAGGATTGCAGTTACAAATCCAACACTATAGGCTAGCTGTGTTGGGGAGTTTGCACACTGCATGTTGTGTTCTATTGTTCTATTGCTGGTTGTTCAGCAGCTAAAACACGCTATTTCAGGGGATCAACATTTATGTCAGAAACGGCTGAAGTAAATCTTTTGAAAACAATTGTACCCTGTAGGACTCAAACCTCATTTCCTTATATTAAGTTTGCGACAGACTGAATGACGCGTGAGATAAGGCGATGCTGGATCATTTTGATCTGCTTTTCTCTATGTGTGCTGAAGGTGATTCACTAAAGGCCCTGCTTCTCTTCAGTCTACGTATTTATACGGTAATAAACTACTCCTGGGAACTTGTATGAATGCCGTTGGCTACCTGGTACGATGCAATACCAGCAGTCCTGAGGCCCAGAACCAAGAGCATTGTACGACATGAATGAATGTATTTGTAAAGAAAGACTGATTGCAGTGTAATGTAAGCTTTACTTTATGCTGCCGTTAATATGTTTTATGTTAAAATCCCCTATGCATGAAATAATGAGCGGAAAATATATGAAACGCTGGCCTATATGTGCAAAAGAAGCCTTTTAATGAGTAGGATTATTGGAAAAGGATGTCTACAAGTCTGAATTAATGCGTTTCCATTTGCACAGCAGCAGTCAAGACGTACATATTTTAGCACAAAGCTGTCATCAGTATTTACACTCTTACTGGGATGGACTTAGCACTAAAATGTGCCCATTGTTGACTGCTGCGTACATAAAGAGCATTAAATCATGCCTTTGCAAGTGCAGACATCCTCTTTAATATCCACGAGTCTGCATCTTTTTCATATTCATTAGGTTTAGAGTTGAGCATGCCAGTCTTTTGTGTAACATGTTAATGAGAAAATATTTCAATTCTGAGTCACAGAGAGCAACTTTGGCTCTGTCGCTAAGCATCTGACTACCTGAGCTGAGGAGCTGTTTGGATGCAGTTAAAGCAGTATTTTCTGTGGTTAAACACATTTGCATGAAGGAGTTTCACTAACACAACTAAATCTCCTTAAAGCCACCTAATAACCTTTTCAAAGCTTTACATACAGTTCTTCTACTTCCTCTAGCTAATGGTGAAATAAGAAATGGTATAGATTTATTTTTAAACAACCTTTGGAAATGGTGATAGTGGCTGGCATGACACTATCGGTGTTATGTTGGTCATGCTTCATGGATCAAAGAGACACAGAATGAAATATTTTGTATATCTGCCATGACATTTGGTACAGGCATTCATGGAGGATGAATGTGAACATTATATTCAGGATTATCCACAGACCTCACTGTCAACAGTTTTCAAAGGGACATTTTCTTTTTTTGGGGTGGGGGGAGCCTTCGCGAAAGTCATGCATAAATCCATTTTTTGAACAACAAAGGCAACAGATCCAAAAGTGACCTGTGGCATCAGGACAGATCTGAAATAAACCTGACAATAATTAGATCCAGAGAGATGAACAAAACTGACAGTAACATAATGCCCTACAAATTTTCAAGCAGCAGCTCCTCTTAGTTTGGCTTGGTTTTCGCAAAGACACAAGAACAAAATACAGCCAATCCAAAAACAGAGATGACATCTGGTCATAACTGGGGCATATATGTTATTGTTATACAACGATTAGGCATAACATTATGACCACTTTCCTAATATTATTTAGGTCTCCCTTGTTTCTCCAAAACAGTTGTGACTCATCAGAGAATGGACATGGGCCTTCTGAGGGTGTCCTGTGGTGTCTTTGGGTCCTATGGGTTGAGGGGAGGGGCCTCTGTGGATCATCCTACAGATACTTGATCAGTTTGGGATCTAGTGAATTTGGAGGCCAGGTCAACACCTTGTGCTGTTTTTCATGTTTTTTGAGTTGTTCTTAAACTGTTTTTGTTTGTGTGTGCCTGTGTCAGGCTGCATCCTGCTCTGGTCTGGTCTTGGTGGGATGTACATGTCTAAGTGACATCCACACGAATGCCAGGTCCAAATTTTTCTCAGAAGAACATTGCATTGTCACAAGATGATCAGTGTTATTTACTTCTGCAGTTGTGGCTGATTTGTGTATATTAGGTAAAACTACACCAGCAGAACTCTAAATACACTTTAAAGAAACATCTTGAATATACTGCACTGCTTCACACTTCGCAAAGAAGATGTGCTGCCTTCAGATGTTTGGTAAATGGTAAATGGTTTGCTTTTGCTTTTATATAGCGCTTTTCTACCAATTGGTACTTAAAACGCTTTACAGTCACAGACACATCCTCCCATTGAACTGCTAACCCTCTGCTTTGTGGACAACCAGCTCTACCTACTGAGCCACAGCCACCCCAAAGGTAAAGGGAGTTCGTTGCTACAGGAGCCTTTTAACTCAAATGGTAGTTTGCTCAGATTAAAGTTTGGATTTCGTTGCCACTGCAAATTAACTTCACCAGAGTTTGTTGACTCAGAAACAAAGAGTCAGACTATGGTTCCATTCAGCCAGTTGGCAGGTAAGATCTACAGGTGTTAACACACCCTCGGTCAGGTTCTAGCTTGGGTCTTCACTTTGATTATGGTCAGGTATTGTTGCACCCTCTTTCACATAACAACCCCTCAGAATTCCTATTACAGATATGAGGCCAATAACCAAAAAAAAAAGCCGAGCTGTCAGAATTCCCCAAGCTGCAAATGAGATGATAATGTGAAGAGGCATTGCTGTAACCTTTCACGCTCAAACTTTCTTTAAACAAAAGTAATAATCCGCATCTGGAAGTTCAATATTACCAATATTATTTCAATCGGAAAATGGAAGAACAGTGAACACCAAGAAATATTTGCTAATGTTGTGTCCACATGAAACTAGCACTGGCCAAAGATGAACAAAGGCACCGTTCTGATGATACAATAATCAGTAATCAACTTTACACTCACACAATACATGATGCATACAAGCTGAGTTGAGGGGAGTTTTACATTCAACTAATTTTATTGAGCTTATATGTGTAGCAGCAATTTGAATCCAGGTAACAGGCTACATCGACACTGCACTCTACACTTATGTAATTGTACATACAGTATGCCTTTCCAGATTTGGATATCAGCCTGCTGTGCTGTCCTTCATAACAGGAAGTGACTAAACAACAAGTGACTTACAGGATGTCACAGGAAGTGATGTCATTGTCTAATGAAATTGTGCAATTACCCAAAACGTAATCTACACCTTTAAACCTCAAATAATCAACAAATAGAGAAAATAACTTAAGGGCAACACAGCTACTGTCAACTATCTAACCAATTTATCCAGTCCAATTCAGTAGGAAGTGATGTATTTTGTATGACTGATTTTCAAAAAACATCTTATCATATCAAATACCATTCTAGTTCCGTTTTGACAGAAAAAGGTTTTCATCATTGTCTTCATTAACAAAATAATTAGAACGGAATAGAATACATCAGCATAGCATATACTGTAATTTACACAGGTACAAGAAAGTACAAGTAAGTCGGAATTTTTGTGCGAAGTTGAGTCAGCTTTTTTACAAAAACATTTTAAGTAGTAAAGAGCAAGAAGGAAAAATAAATACTAAATATTGCACTAGATTTATTGCACTTGTGGCTTAGAAAAAAGAGCTCTCTGTATAAGAGAGACTCATAGAGAGAGGGGGTGGGTTGAGTTAGTTGAATGACACAGCGAAAGTGAGAGAGACAGACAGTCCAGTCTTTGAGGTGTGTGATTTGTTTGTCTGCTGCATACTCTACTGAGCTCATTGCACAGACCCATTGCCTTCAACCCTTTCTGCAGCCAAGAACAGGAAATTTGGAGTTTGTCAGGTTTGATTATTTACCACAGTCAAATATTACTCAGTGTTAGTTAGTACAATGTCTCCACTTTGATTTAAATACATGTATTGTCCCTGAAGATTTTATATTTACACTGTCTTAAAATGTAAAACTACAAAAATAATATATAGTGCAATAACATGTACAATAGTACAATAACATGCTAAAAAAACTTTTAATTAAGGTTATAGAAGGAAAATGTTGGATGTCTTTGAAGGTTCTCAGTCATCCAGGTCATGGTATGACTGGAAGAACTGAAGAAGCTACACGGATTGGTGATTGGAGTGGTGAAATGTCTTCTCAAAAAACTCTACAAGTCCAGTTTCCCTTTTTTTAAACGCTTTTTTGGAGAATGTTGGATATTGTTTTACTCCCACGTGTGACCTGCACTATGTGGCCTGGAAATACCTTTGTCTAGACAAAACAGTCTAAAACAAAACCCGAACGTACACTTACCTCTGGCTTCCCACCTCTAAACACACACAAACACCCAAGGACCGCTGCTCCACGCAATATGATATCCTTAGCATCTTCCATCTATCATCCAAGGTGAGGCAGAGAGGCTGCTGTCTCCTCCCCGGTGCCTGCAGTGTCACCAACTATTAAGATCCAGCAGTGGGTTCAGGAAGAACAGGGGAAGATAAAGTGAAAAGGTTTTATGTGAGGATGTTGTGATGGATGGGTGGGTTGCTTCGATGGGGGGAGGCCCACATCGTCACATTTTCAGCACTTTTCATGGATGATAAGTCGTGGGTGATAAATAAAAGAAGGGCTGGCCAAGCCTCTGCCTATTTAATATTGCTGATGTGGTGCCGCTTGATGCAGGCAGGGGAGTGACCTGCGCAACCTTACATATCAACTGGTGTGGGATGACGAGCTTGGAAACATAAAGTTTTATTTATCCAGGTGAAGCCTGATGCCATGGTGCGGCTGGTCCCCAGCCACGTGTCACTGAGGCCCGAACGTCTGCAGGCTGTTAAAAAAAAAAAAAAAAAAAAAAAATGGACCACATAACCTGTGAGATCAACTCTCAACATCTTGAATGATTCATGTATTCATTTGAAAATGATATGATGATTTACTCATCTGATTTACTGAAATGGCTCAATGACAATTTGATGTATCGTCATGAAAATTGGCTGCACTACAACGAGGTCAAAGTTTTCACTCTTGCTGTGAAATATTTTCTTCTCGACGCATTGGCACCATATTTTCTGCAGACCTTCATCATTTCCAAAGGAAGAATTCTTATGACTTATAGTTTTGCCTCTAGCGTCACAGTGAGTTTCACAGTTTTTTAGTGATATGTCCTGACAATTATTAGAAGGGATTGCAATGAAATTTGGCAGACCAATTTAAGTCCCCCTCAGAGCAGAAGAATTGTAATCACTTTGGTGGTCTATTGCTATTTATTTTCAGGTCCAATTTCCCTTTTGTTCAGCGCTAAAAACCCTCCACAGTCCTGCTTTGTGTCATGACATTAGCGCCGCAATTATGAGCGTGTCGGCAGACTCTCTGAAGAGGTCTCTTTTAGTGCTATATTTAAATTAATTATTGTCATCTAGGAAGGTTGTATGTCCTTGTGTGTCTACAACTGTGCATGCAGCTTACGTGTGTCAAACGGCGGGGGGGGGGGGGGGCAAAATGGCTCCTATTATCCTCACTGTGACCATCACACAGTACCAGGATTGGTACTGTGTGTTGGTCTGTCGCTGCTGGATTCCTTTTGCCAAGAAATCCTCTTTACTTTCAAGACAAAGAGTTCAAACCATGCAAGGTCCAGTGATCATCTTGAAAGATATAGGAGCTCCTCTTGTTTCAGAGGCAGGGGCTTGAAGAATACTTCTATCTTTCCCTTTATGTGGTTCATTTCTCATGCCTTTAACTTCTGTAAGAAGCTGCATAATTACAGACACATCCTCAAACCATTATCCCAAACAGCTCGCTGTACTGGAGAGTTTACTTCCCCTTAATTTGCACTGTGCTTTGGCTCATTGTTGCTAATGAAGGTGCAATGGGAAAACAAAGGAGATGCAGCAAGTTATCTTCCCCGTGTGCTTGTTTTGACTCAAACATTCCTCCTTGAATTCAAGACCACTCGTGCATGTACCCACATGCAGAACACTTGAGGTTAAACAAATAATACAAAGAATTTCATCAAAAATTAATTTTCACAATCTTTAATTGTGATATCTGTTAAAAGTTAACTGAGGTCACTGATGGACACTGAATAGACGAAAGACTTTTGAGAATGAAGAGCTACAGTCAATTCTGCGATACAAATGTCTGTATAAAAACATCACAATTAAAGATTTTCACTATAAATTGTTCACTTTAATAACATGGACCTTGTGTTTGACACATATTTTGCTTGCACACACAGATTTTTTACCTTTTTTTTTATCCTCTCCACCATGGAGGACCTTGACACCGGGAATAAGCTGACACCAGTTTTCAAAGGTGGTGGCATTTTGAAGTTTCTTCTTGATTCCTCTATGATTGAAATGGATGTTGCATTGTTGTGCTTCATTTGGTGTTGTACCAAATTTGTTGTAGAACTTACAAAAACGTTTAAAACTTACAGAAAGAGGTTGCTTTCACAAATTTTTCTTTTGCTGCCTGGCTTCAAGAATATGCGTCTTTCCTAATGTGAGTACACTGGAGTAAAAAAAGCTAGTGTGAGACATGACAGCCTAGGACCATCTAACAGGGCATGAATAACAAGGCCGGTCAAGCTGCATGTAATCAGAACGTATTTTGTGGTTCTGGTGTGTTATATCACAACATGCGACCTCAAGAAAAAGGACCACCCCATGTCTTAGGCCTAACACTAAACATTAAATGCCCTGCGAAAAGCTTTAAATGCGTTGCCATGACATCGGAACTGTGTCTGTAGTGGTGTGCTATGAATGAAAGGCTGTCAGGCAAAGATAAAGCTAGTTCTCATCCCCGACGCACGGTGAGAAGTTATTACTCAGTGGGGTCAGATGCAATCTTTTAATGCCTCTCCTTTGACTGCTCCACAGGTGGACGTGCACACACACACACACACACACACACACTCACATGCACGTACACACAGAGAAGGACAAAAAAAGGTTACAGGTACAAGCCTTCACATGCAACAATTTTATGTCCCTCAGGTTTTTGGTCAATGACCCTGAAAACAAGAGTGGTGTACACACACAGCACATGCTGGCAGTGTTAGGAAGGTTACTTTTAAATGTATTCAGTAAAAGAATACAGGTACATGCCCTAAAATGTAATGTATTCCGTCATATTACTCAATCTGAGTAGCGTATTCTGAATACTTGGATTACTGTCACAATGAATTGCATTGTATGAGCGTATGAATGCATCAATTACACCCTGCGGTCCATGTACCCACACAAGCTGATTTCAGCTAACGTTAGCTAGCATGTCAAATAACCACAGCAAATCAGCACATACCAGACTGTCAAGTGGCATGTCAACTAAGCATGTAGCTACCTACAATTATTTAAAAAAGTTAAGATGGCAAGGCAACAGTGGCGGGCTGTGCAACACATACGGATCAACAACACACGGATACGCAATAAAACAGGACGTTGCATTGCAGACAGATATCTAACATAGCAAGATGAATGCCATTACTAAAGCAAGAAACTCGCTTAGAACAATTCAAAAAGTCTCCCGTCACTCACTGCTGCGCACCAGTGCCACATATGTCAAATCCAGCAGAAGCATCAATGTCAACCCAATAAAATATACGTAAAAGGTAAAGTAAAATATAAAGTTAAATATAATTCATTTTACTCACCAGAACTTAAGAAACAATTTAGAGTCTTCCTCTTGACTATTAAATAATCAAAACTTTAACGGGGACGATTTGCTTGTAAGCTCACAACAGATGAACATGAACCACTAGCTTAGCTTAAACAGAGCGGCTCTCTGACCCTCCAATCAGAGGACGTGAAAACGCTGACGCTACTGTAGTGCCACAGAGAAGGCCTAAGAATACGAACTTGAAATGCGATTGGTTAAAGGAACAGCATCATTACAGTGTGTTTCAAGCTTCAGCTGCCCGCAGATTTAATTGTGAAGGCCCAGGCAGATTTCTTTGACTCTGGCAACAAATGAAATATGATTGGATAAAAGCTCTAATGTAAGATGCACCACAGCTGAGAGACACACAAGTCATAAAATGAAAAGAATAGGCTATTGGGAATAATTTAATAAGATTAATGAGAAAATATTTAAAAAGAAAATTGCATTCTCCATTCTCTTTCTTGTGTGAATGTGTGAATCTAATGTGAAGTGCTGACTCTGTTGTGCTGGACCCGGCCCCGGCCCGAGCTCCTACTCCAACTCCATTATCTTGACTAATCACACAAATAGCTCAGCTGAATATTAACGAGTCTTTGGTGGCATGTTCTACACTAGGGCTTCTGGCAGATTACCTAAATTTATTTAGAGAGTTAATAAACATAAAAGTACCTCATCATCAGTCATGTAATCCATCGATTTCAGCAGTGTAACTGTATTCTAATTACTCCCCAACACTGCATGCTGGCGACAACAAACCTCACTGAAATTAAGTAAAAAATGATTCAGCTGTGATCAGGTCAACAGCTACTCATCTCTCATTTTTTAGTAATGTTTTTAAAAAGTCCAGGTACAGTCATTGCACACAGAATGACTTGGAAAAAATCGATAACGTTTGTTGTGGTATTTTCCTCCTTTCCCTCTGTCTTGGTTCCTATCAGGCAACGCCCTAGTCAGAGATGTGTGTGTGTTTTTTATGTGTTGCCATGGAAACTGCGCGGGCATCTCTATCAAACAAAATAACGGCAGCAAAAATAAGAGCATGAAAAAGAGAGGTGTTCATGGTAGAGAGGCAGGTGTGTTTTAGTGTCAGACACAAGGTGTGTGTGTGTGGGGGGGGGGGGAGGGAGCAAGAGTCAACCGGGAGAAGAAGTCAACCATCTGCAGTGGCTCTCGTGCATGCAAACACTGAAACGTGATTGACTTACCGGCTATGCTGCTATTCAGCTCTCGATGGCTGTGCAAACCTTTCACATGTTGTAATACGTTTATGATGGACTTTTTAATCAGCTGGGCGTTTAATAGTTCAGTTATGCTACTCTTTCATATCGGCAACACCATCAAAAACAGCACAGCAGCAACACTATCTACAATCACTGTGCTGCTGATCTGGCAGGCATGCCTCAATCAATGTTTGATTACGTTTACACTGTTCATTTGGTTATGTGAAGAAAGCCTCGCAATTGCGAGCAAAATATCCTGGGAAAAGTTGGTGGGTTCATTCTTGGCTGCTTCATCGCATGCAAATTTTTGCACGTTGCCTGCAGGGATAAGTGGGCAAATTGTAGAAAGGTGCTGCCTCTGTAAAACATACAGTATGTAATACACCTATGTAGTTAAATCAACGTTTTGTCTAAAGACAATATATGCGTACTTAAGCTCAAGTACTACACCGATTTAATTACAATTCTAGTTTTTATTTCAAGACACGTTGGAATGTAAACATTACTTTCCCTGTATAAAGTCTTCTGACCTGAATATACAGCTGAGAGTTCACTCAGATCACATAAATCAGCACACGAACAAGCTTGCCGGTATACATTAGTGACAGTTCAAACTCTCCAGAGGACCTTTCAGTTTTGTAGTGTTATAAATTCTTCTATCTTTATTACATCTTTCTACGGTTCAGGTTTCTTCTCATAATAGACATAATCACTGTGATGGTTAATGTCTCAGTCCCTATGTACACTTAACAAGGTTGGTGGGTTCAAGCTCTTCCCCTTTAGACTGCTTCTGCTCTATAATGGTCTATGGGTTGTTTTGTTAATTTATTTGTTGTGGAACTGCAGAATCAGAAAAACTAAATTTCCCTAAAAGGACTCGTCTTCCAGGTCGCTGCTTGTGTGGTCGACCGGTCGGCCAGCTGAGCAGTTTTTCTCTTGTTTTTATTGTTCTTAATCTCTTTTATGTGCATTTTGCCTGCCCTATCTACAGCAGGGTACGTCTGCCTGTCTTAACTTTTTCCAGCACTGATTTACCACAAAGTAGCAACCTGTTTTCCAAACACGCACTCGGCCCTTTAGCCTAGCGCAGTTAGCTTTTTGTCTACTTTCATGACGACTCCCAGAGCCCCCACACTTAAAAGTATTGTTTTGTCTTCCCCCGTCTTGGAATACACTTGGTATCGATATCCCAAGCACCTTTTTTTTTATTCCTTTATTTACCATATATATATACACAATAACATGTAAATATATAATCCCTATAATTCCTGTTGATATTTGCACCTTAGTCACTTTACTTGTACAGTTATTTTTACACCCTCCATGGACAGTTTGGATAGTTGTATATATGGCATAGTTATTGTTCTATTTTGTTGTTTCTTGTTCCTTAAAAGTGTCTTTTACTTGCACGTCATGCTGCTCACTTGTGCCTTAAATTCCCCTCAGAGAGAAATAAGGTTTTCTGAATGTGAATCTGAACATGAAGTTTATTGGATCTCTATTGTCAGCCAGGTCTTTGTGTCAAGTGAAGAACTGCTTATTATCCAAACATGTTGTTCAACTTAATAAATTCAGAGCTGGTCCTGACCTGCTATACCTGGGGCTCTAAGGAAGATTCTGTAAGGGGCCCCCTCTTACTGATTTCAATCAATCAATCAATCAATTGACACTGCAGCATAGCCTCACCTGACACCCCTCTCCTCAACTCCTTCTGACTAAATTTATTTATTTTATTGAATCATGTCAAATTCCGTGAACTTAATCCATTTAGTTCTACATATTCAAAACTTTTTTTTCAACCGAAGTTCAGCTAACTCACATTCTGAAAGCAGCAGAGCAACGTTTTTAAGTCGATGTGCAAAGTCTGATGTGTGACCTATATGCCTAACAAGCTAAAATTGCTTTGGATTACTTGATGTTTCACACAAAGGGATACATTCATTCAAAATAAATAAATAAATAAAATGGGTAAGGCAGTGCTCGTTTCGCCCTTTTAAGCCAGGAATAAAAAAAACAAAAAGTCTTCTGTTCGAAGGATGAATCAACAGAACAGAACTATTCCCTATTACAATATACACCTTTCTTTGAAAAGCACAGCTCCTCCCTGGTGTGCAATGAAAATGACTGCCAAAATGTGTTCCTATATCTGCAGAAACCAAAATATAATTAAATTGTTAGTGTGCATTCCTGCCAAAAGGTGGAAAATGCACAAAACTACTGTGCACGTATCCACCAAGTGCTCTCAGGAGCTGGATTAGACATGTGAGAATATTAAGGACATGACAGGTTCAAGTCTTATAATCCAAAATTCCTTAAAGTATTAAATCATGAACACATACTCCGGCTACCTCACGATGAGCTTAAGGAAAGAGCAGTAATTTAAAATGTAATATAATAGCACCCTTGTGGTCTGTGTGTGTGGGGTGACCTGAGGGAGAGCTTCATTCTCAGCCTGACTGATTTCCCTAATGGAAACCCAGCTCCTAGCTGACTAACTGACAGAAGTCAATGGATGATAGGTGCCTGTCAACACAACAACCTTCTAGTAGCTATTGAATATCAGAGGATTAAATATAGTGCTTGTGTGCTTCCTAAAATTAATTGGTCCATGGATCATTTCTCTCCCTTGGATAAGAATCCAACTTTAAAGTAAGCTCCTCTTACCAATAATCTCCCTATTGTCTTTTAAATGCTTCATTGATTAGAATTATGAACAACCCAATGCTACAAAACTATCAGGGACCTATCAGCTCAAATGGTCAAAGGGCTAGTGTGGAGAAAGGTCACAGAATGGGTTTAAAGTACCAAGCTCAGGCATCTCTCAGACCATATCAGAGGTTTCTACAAGGAAGTTTATTCAAAACAAGGCTAAAACAAATGCAACTGGACATAACTGAGCTCTCCTGAAAATGTTTTACCTTTCATCCAAGTGACTAAGAATCTTCACAGGTATTAATCCCGTCCCCTCAACCCTCTCATCAATTTCCCTTGGGCTCTGTCAACTGATCAACTCCCTTGCATGAACTAAGGGGTGGCCTTTGTTAGTGAAGTGAATACAAAATGTCTGAACTGTGTTCTCACTCAAACTCAACAACAACCAAACACAAAGCATTTTAAAGGAGGTAGATTTACATTCACAGCCACAACATTATAACCACTGACGGGAGAAGTAAATAACATTGATCATCTTGTGACAATACAGTGTTCTGCTGGGAAATGTTAGGACCGGGCATTCATGTGGATGTTACTTAGACACCCACATAGACGAGACGGTTTAGGAACAACTCAAAAAACATGAAAAACAGCACAAGGTGTTGACCTGGCCTCCAAACTCCATAGATCCCAAACTGATCAAGTATCTGCGGGATGCACTGGAACAAACCAGACACCACAGGACACCCTCAGAAGGCCCATGTCCATTATCTGATGAGTCACAACTGTTTTGGAGGAACAAGGGAGACCTACACAATATTAGGAAGGTAGTCATAATGACATAAATAGTAATTTATACATTCCATTATTATGTTTTAAATGTACAAAGGTCCTAATTAGAACATACAATATTAATCAACCAATCTTAATTTCCTGATGGCCTCTTGTCTTATCTTGTGCCAAGTGAGGAAAGGGAACAAGTAGAATCGAGGATTTATTTTATTATTTATTTTGTAGAGGAGTTTTGTAGAGAGTTTATGACTGCCAGCAACAGGCTCGGATGTCCCTCCTGGATAGAATGAATGCTGGCTGCCTGGACATGTCTGTGAGTGATGTTTTAAACAGCCCAGCATTTGGAGGGGCAATTTCCGAAGTGATTGTATCTGGTCAGCAGGTTGTTTTCTGCTGTGCACGGTGATGCTGCCTGAGTGACAGCTCATTCTGCCTCATGCAACAATTCTGAACTATCCTTAGCTTTATATCAAGTTAGGGCGAAAATCATCTCTTGTTTTGTGGTATACCCGGCTTCCAGAAGCCACCCCAGCTGCACAGTAGCTATAAATAAACCAATGTAGCATGCTGATGCCTAAATGTCACACCAAGAGTGCACAATAGAAATTTTTTGAATCATCCAACAAATAGAAAAAGCCAGGTATTTTGTTGGATCTCGTTGGTAGTGCACCAAACACACAATCATTTTCTTTAGCAATATAGATTGTTATTTTACCACAAGTTTTAAAACCGGATCGAACCCCAAACTCATCCTTTCATTATGTATTTTCGCACTTCTTCCACATTTTAACAACTGGAATAGCTGCACAAGGAATAAAAATTGTACTGCTATTAAATGTATGCTTAAACTTTCACTTGCTGCACATTACAGCATAAATGCTGGTTATTTCAGCTCAATGACTGTGCTGCTTCTGCAGTTTCACTGATTCATTTATTGTGAGCCGAGAGCTTCTGGGTGGCTCATTAGCCATACCGGCTAATGTGTGCTTTCAGTTCTGGATGCTGCTCAAATACTTTCCTAAAAACTTTCAGTAGAATGATGTGACGCTTGCAGCACTTACGTCCTAAATATTTATTATCCTAAATGTTCATCCGCTGGATTAAACATCCGCCTCACTGTGACATCTCCTGGTGCAGGATTTCATTTTGAACGCTGTAATTTTTCCCTCCTTGCGCTCACATCATTAGAAAATAAAATGACATCTGCTTCCTTGGACACAAACAACATGACGTGTCAAAACTGGACGCTGGGACACAGGCTCATGGCAAAAATATTTTTGCAACCGCGGGTTCTAGCATACTACTGGTTGGAGGAAACCCTATCAGCTGGAGTAGGTGGTGTTTTTCAGGAGCAGAGATCTTGGTTCGCTGGGAGGACGGACCAGGTTGGCTTAGTTTCATCCACATTTTCTCTCATTGAATTTCAAATTCCCATCCAAACATTATTTCCGTCATCTTGTAAACCCCAACATTACTAATCTTAAACTAAAGATATACATCTTTCTGAAAGCCCCATCTACTGTACCTGATTGTGACAAAATTTAATCTCACTCTATATTTTGACGATGTGTTTATTTCCAGCATTTTAGCTGGGTAAGGAAGACGCACAGCACTGAGGGACTGTATTCCAGCTGTCAGCAAGAGGCATCGGCCGCGGTGCGAAAGGGAAGGAGGAGAAAAACACTCAGGATGAGGGACTGCTACAGTTGGGTCCAGTAACCACACTTGATGTGGTGACTGCACCTGACGACAGCTTGTCCCAGATTTGCTGAAGACAACACAGCCTTCCTCCGTCCATCAGATTTTGTTATTCCGTCTCATGATTTCTGGATCTGTTTCATGCTGTTTTTTTGTTTTGTTTTTTGGTCTGTGAGCTGCGAAAGCTAAATTATTTGTGTTCAAATTGTTTAATTTGATCACATTTGAGGAAGTTTACACTCTTTTGAAATTGATACATGCTCATACATTCATTAATATATTTATTTCTGTTTACTGATTGATAGAATACACTTATATTACACTTTGATTGGTAAATAGTCAAAATGCACTTCAACCCATGAAAGTCGGAGGTAGTTCAGAAGTAAATGCATGAAATATATGTTTCATAGAAGCAGCTTTTTTTTAGTTAATATAAAGTAGCGATGATTGTTATTAATCATTAATT
Source organism: Chelon labrosus (assembly GCF_963514085.1). NCBI lineage: Eukaryota > Metazoa > Chordata > Actinopteri > Mugiliformes > Mugilidae > Chelon > Chelon labrosus. The sequence continues at coordinate 26,416,177 of NC_140343.1, read as the reverse complement.
GTTATTTCTTTCATATAGCATCAGTAACCCCAACATAACAGATGACAATATGCAAGTGTGCAATACTGGCTAACTGCATTTACTTGAGGGCTGCCTGTATTTGTCTTCTAACCCCATACAAAAACCCCTAAAATATTTTTTCCTTTTTTTTTTTTTTTTTTTTTTTTTAACCTTAATGAAGTTCTCACTAAAATGCTGACTGTAATATTTCCGGGCACATTGTGTCTCCATGAAGCACAGAAGCTGTAGTACCTGAGAAACAATGGCCGTTTTAGCTTTGACTAAACGGATTCTAAAGCCCTGAACTTTGGTTAATTGCTTATTTGCTCCTTTTAAATTTGGAGTGAACTGGAAATTAACCTCATTAGCACCAACGGGAGGTCACTCCATACCTGGCAGCGGCGTCCAGCCACTGAACAATAAGTCCACAAAGACTTGATACTTTTTCAGAAACAGTAGAAGAGGATCAATATCGAATCTGACTAACCCAAGGATGTGTTGGCCCAACACAAAATTCATACTACATTATAGGTTGTTGTCCAGAATATTCCTCCAAAATCTTTCAAATTTCGTTTCCTGCAGCTTCATAGAGAAAGTGATTATTGCCATTATGAAAATTTCATGTATAATTATTTACCAGTTACCCAGAGAAGGTGGGTGTGGGTTAAGCCAGTTCTCAGTAATGGCTTTTCTAGCAGCTAAACTCAGTAAACCAAACAGGTATTTGGCTTTTATATTAATGCTTTGTGAATTCTAGAAATCCAGTATACAGTTCAGTCCAATTAAAGGTCACATTCTGCATGGAAACTGTGCCAGAAAGAAACTATTAATGGGTGTGCCCAAAAAAATATGGGATGACGATTGACGTAGTCCAACAATCAGAGGAGCCTGAATGGCGAGATATCTGAACGGGGTTAATAAAACCCAGCCAAACACTCTCCATGAACCTGAACAGGTTATTTCAACAGAATATATTTTTCACAGTGGTGTGAAGAAACAACATTTCTATTTATTTTCTGACTGAGCTGTTCAGCTTAGCGGTAATTAAACACAGCACTTGATCATTTTACCTCGCTTGTGATAGTGAGTTTGCATCACTGCATTACTCATTTAGCTTGAATACGCTGCAAAAGTACATTATTGCTGCACTTATTTCATACATACGTCTTCTTTAAACAAGTGGGAAAAGTCAAGGCAAGAGTGCTTTGACAGAAACACTTTTCTGGTAAAAACCGCTGCACTAATGAAGAAATATACTTGATTCCATAAAAAATAACTAGAATATGCGTACTGAACTTACACAATTTATGCAGTGTGTCTAGGACTAACATCTCCCTTAATGTTTCATGATGAAACATTAAGGGAGATGTTAGGCTCTGGAAGGAATTGGAAACCCTGAAATAATAGAAACGTAGAAGGTGGGGCGAGTTCACCGCGGGAGATGTTTTTCTGTACTTCACATTCCAGGCCCGAGTGTTATATTTCACCAGCTCGCTTGTTGTCACATCTCTCACCGAGTCTTGAACTGATATCATGACTTCCTTTTAGTGGCTTGTGGCACGTAATAAATTGAAGTGAAACATGTCAAGTTGAAAGGCCTCCACCACGTCGGTCTAGTTTTCTTCTTTATCTCGGCAGCAGACAGCGGGGCTAGGAGCTGCTGTGTGGCATCACCGTGACAGGCAGCCTTGCTATTGAGCTAGTGCCATCCAGACTCATTATTTCCTCCCCTCAACCTACTTTGCTGCCTTGACAAATGTGTGTGTCTTCCATTTCAGAGGGAGGCCCTGAGTTGTCTAACTTATCAGACAATAAACACACAGATGGGAAGCTCTCTGCTGTGGCTGGATTGTCACAGAGTGGCTGACGAGGTGGCCACTGTCTTCATTCTCAGGGTCATTATTATTGGCTGAAGATAAAAAATAAAATAAAAAAAACAGTAAAAATAAAAGTTGTGGTTGATTTTGAGAAGCAACACATTAGATAACCATACCCCTGTTTAAAAAGTACATGTTCTCTCAGTAATTGTGTCACGACTCGATCAGATCTCTCCAGTGGTTTCCTCTCAGTTCTTGCAGTTCTCGGCATCCCTTCGAGTTTGTATCTGCAAATGTCATGATGTTGTGAGATCAGCGTTTGTGCCACACTTGCGACCCTGTCAGGGGATCCCGTTTCCATGGTAACAGCTTTAGGGACCATAGAATTTTATGTTCTTGATAAAGAAGAAGAACAAGCTGAGTCCTCCTTGGTTTTCGGCACAGTTTGATTACTCTCAAGCTAAGAAATCAGTTCACTGTAATTTACACCCAGTAGTATGTAGGAAACAAGTAATGTGATCATTTACCATGCTGGAGATGTAGTGTGCATGTATCTATTTAACATATGGACTACTTTCTCTCAAGATAAAGAGACACATGGGTGTGGTCTGTGGGTGGGACACATACCTGCACTGTTCTACTGATGTGCCCATTAAGGTCTGTTGAATAAATAATTCAGATCTTAGTAGACAGTGAAAAGAATGAAAACCTTGTTATATTTTGGAAAAATTATTGATTAAAAAATTGATTAAAAAATGCCATTATTTTGTCTGTTTTGTCAAGCGTTCCGTCCATCGTGTTTTCGTAAGTCTTGCCTTTTCAGAATAAACCTGATTTTGTCACTTACCTTATTGAGTCGTGCTTTTGAGTCCAGCTGCCACTGAGTCGTGATAGCTACACAACATCAGGCATGAAGAATGTAGAGTTAATATTCATCTGCAGCGCAACAGCTGTAGTAGTTAGAAGCAGTAGGTGTCATTACTTGAATATAACATGGTGCCATTATAGTGGAAAATTCTTCACTGTTTCAAACAGGATAATTTGAGCATATTAGTTACCTAGTTACCACACATGTTGGCATAACAACCCGTAAGGCATGGTGAGAAGATTAAATATAGCATCAGTCAGAAAGTGTGTAGCCTACTGTGACATCCTGGCAGAGGTTGCACGTCATTTTTCAATGTTTCCACATTTTGTGCTCTGGTGTCCGTGTGCACAGCAGTCTCCCAGTCGGGTGAAATATACTTTTGATTATAGAGGAAGCAGTATTTTTTTTCTCCTCCCTGGCAGCAAAAACCTCAAACAGCAACTGTATCTCGGAGGAAGAAGTTCACTCTCAGCGCTTCACACAAAACTTTGCCTCATTTTCTGCACACTCTCAGTTTTACTGCCACTTTTTCAAGTCCTATCCGATCGAATGAGCTCTTTCCTGGTTCTCTCCTCTTTTCTTTTACCTTCTTCTAAGGTGAAGGTTGGTAGTTAGTATCTATTTTTAGCCTTAGCTGCATTGCCTTTTAGCTTTAGACTCCTTTTCTTTTCTTTTTTTGCTCATGCACAATGATTCTTTAGCTCTTTAATGTTCACTGGCATTCCTCAGAGGATGAAGCTACGACAGTTGGAATAGTTTGGCAAAAAAACTTTTTCTTTACTACAACTAAGGCTCGTGTTCGGAAAGTTACAGCAAAGAAGAAGAACTCTGTGCTGGGATATCATCTCACGAGGGTGTCTGTCACGTATGCAAGGATTGGTGTTACATACTTGCAGAGCCGCTCAATGTGTCTGAGTGCCATGTGTTGTGTGTTATGCTTGAGAGGATTCTGAGAACATGTCCAGATGGTGCTGTCTTCCATTTGTTTCTGCAAGTAACCGGTGGCTCCAGGATGGTTTCAAACGATCACAAACTCACCACATTTGCTTTTAACGTAAACCTGACAGCAGGATAGCGTGACGTTAAAAGTGACAGATTCCCATTAATGGACAGGAAATGGATAGTGTTGGGCACATTTTGTGTAAATTGCATTTGAATGCTCATTACACACTGGTAACAGAAACTAATGTTGACTAATCACACTAAACAGCTATACCCATACTCTGAATCGTATCTGTTGTTTAAGTGTCAGCAGTGAAAAGTTAATTCATCATTCAAGATTCAACTATTAAACATCTAAAGATGGCTAGCATTACTCTCTCTGACTGCACACAGCTCACCAAGAGACCTGGGCCCGTATTCCTAAAGATTCTGAGAATCCTCTCAGAGAGCTCCTAACTTAGCCTAAAAATTCCTAGCTAGGAGTCTTAGGGCCCGTCCACACATACGAAAACGATCTTTTCCCTCTCCGTTTTCGATCATCGTTTCAAGAAATATCCGCGTCCACACAGGTCCGTTTCAGCACGACTGAAAACGCTACTTCCTATTCCAGGCCTATAAGTGGCGCTGTTTCGGTTTCAGAAATTCACCAAAAATGGAGAGGAAGATGTGGAGCATGCGCATAAAGCTTGAGCGCTGTTTACAAATCGCCTTTTTTGCTCAGCGTGGTGGCACAGGAGCATGATATTTTGCCCTAGTAACCCTAATAGGCTCAATATCGTCTCCAGCATGAAAACTAGCATGTCGTCCGCCATTGTTGTTGATGTTGTTACGAGACGTCTCGCGGGAGGTGGAAGGCTGCTCGGGAGTGTGGCGATGACGTCATCGTTTTCCCCGTATTCGCCGTCCACATGAAAACGCAAGAGCTGCGTTTTCGAATTTCTCCACCCTGGGACCCGTTTTCAGAAAAGTGCGTTTTAGGGCTATGCGTTTACAGGATACGTGTGGACGAAAGGCCAAAACGATGAAAAACTTATGCGTTTCGGCGTTTTTGCGTTTCCGTGTGGACGGGCCCTTAGCTTAGGAGTGATTCCAGAAAATTCTTAGAGAACTCTGAGCAAGGAATGGACAGAAACTCTTATCTTAGTGAGGAGGTGTGGTTGACCCCCGTTGCTAGGTATGAGTCATCATTTTAAGAGGTGTGACTGGTTGATCCTTAAAGTTCTAGTTCTAGATAATGGGCCTAGATGGACTGTCAAATCAATAGACTTAATAATAGAATCTAATCTCTATGAAGACTGTGTAATTATAAATAATATTTTACATAAAAATAAATAAATAGTAAGCTATTCTATTAACGAGGGTAAAATAGCTCAGCTTTCATCAATTTCTGTGATTGCTAACCGGCTTAGAAGAAGCAGTGTTGGTTGGCGTTCAAATCTTCCACAAACTGAACAGCAATAGAGAAGAAATGAAGTAGGTGTGACGGTTCGTCCAACCGGTGGTTGGACCCCAAAGCAGGAGATAAAACCGCGGGTAAAAGTCAATCAAGAGGAGTTTATTCACAAACTCGGTAAGTTCCAAGTCAACAAAACAAACAAAAGGGCAAACAAAAGTCGCTGGAAACTCCAGGAGTACCGACAAAAGAACTGAAAAAACGGCTGCCGGGGCAGGATTCTGGCTCTCCCTGGGAGGCACTGGATGGAAGGAACAAGAAAACACGAGAGATAAGTCCCAAGTAGCAAAAGATTCTCTAGGCACGACGGAAACCGAAGAGCTAGCACCAACCATGACATGTGGAATTATCTGGCACTGGAGGGAAGCCACAGCCAGCCTTTTAAGGAGTGTAGATTGCAGAGTGAATGCGGCTGTGTCATGAGCTCCTGCCAGAATCCTGCCCAGGTGAGCCTAATGAGGGGGGGAGAGAAAGAGAGAGCAGGAAAAGAACAAAACACCAGCACTGGAAACCCAGGACCATAACAGTAGGAAACCAACTAGACACAGGAACAGAGTTTGCTTCTGGCTCAACTAGTCAATGAGAATAAAAGTGTTTTGAGACATAGATTTGGCCCCAAGTCATCACTGCTGTATTGTTGCATTTTTGCATTTTTCCTGTTGCTAAATACCTCAGTGTTGTGATGACTTTCATTTCCAGTGATATTGCAATTGTAACAAGCTTGATCGTCATTCAGTGTTTGGAGAATATCTCTCCTGCCTCTTCTTTCAGCCATTTTCTCCTCTGCTTAAGAAACTCCTAAGCCTCCTAAAAGTCCTCCTCCCTGCTCTTAACAGAGCTCACCTTAGGAGCTCTCTTAAGAGCTAAGATTCTTTAGGAATACCTTTTATCTTTACTAGGATCTACTCTTAACTTTGAGGGGAAATTCTTAAAAAACATCATTTATTCTAAGAATTTTCTTAGAATGTTTCCACTAGGAACAACTCTTTGCACTAAGAATTTTTAGGAATACGGCCCCTGGAACTCTACACAAACAACCAGTTGACTAGTCAACTTTACTGTTGTGCCGCTTTAAGCAGGAAGTCGCCGATCACGTGACAATAACAACACGGACGCCTCCGAGAAGACAGGAGAGGAGCCCAGTCAGTCATTGAAGCAAACTAGCAGCAGTTCATAACTGTGTGGAAATACATCACTAAAGATGAAGCCCATTCTACCGTGACATGCAGAATATGTAAGTCAGTCCTGAATACAGCAAACGTTCTACTGTAACGCACACTCATCTGAAAAGGCATCCGCTAACGCTAGCAGAGAAATAGTTAGTGCAAATCCTCTCAACGGCAGTCAGTAACAACTTCACCAGCGGTAACACAGAGAAGAAGGCTGCACATCAACAATTTCATTGTCTAAAGTTATTAGACCTTTAGCTGCTATACACGTTAAAGGCTTCGGAGATATACCGCACTTTTTTATTATCCCAGCTACACTATCCTGTCTTACAACACATAGGGCCTACTATTAAGTACTATTAAACGCTATTGACGGTGCCGATTTATATAGACTATACACATCTGCAGCACACAGTACTGATAAGCTTGTGTGTTTATGTTCAGTTCTGTTGCGTTCTATTTGTTGACATTGTTGCTGCGGTTGTAGAGATTTTTTTGTTGTTTGCCGAGCCATTACAAGTGTCAGACTGACTGTGTTTATGGTGTTGACAACCGACAGTAGCCCGTGTTCAGTCTACAATTACCTTGCAGAAAGCCTCTGTAGCTTCTTTTGTGTGAGATGCTACAGTAGCCTATGTATTCGGGTCAAGATTATAGATTTCATTGTTGGAAAGTATTACTTTCTGCTGTGTTTTTATGTGTGACGTCATCGACTAGTCAACGGCGACTTTCGACACATATTAGTTGACTTTAAAAAAATCAGACTTTAGAATCAACCCCTAGATCCTTATATGTACTGTAATATTTGTAACATTGGATACATAATGATAATAATGATAATGTAAACACAGCATTCCCTCTTTCTCGTAGTGTAATATAATAACCCATATTTTTGTAAATAAGTATGCTGTTACTTTCAGTGTTCAAAGTCCATTTTTATATCAGTGAGAAGGCTGCCTCGTGTGGAAATATTGAACAAGGAGGCTAGATTTATGGCTAATGTTGGAGTCACTCTTCATAAGAAATAAGGGATTTTTAAAATGACAAATTTACACTTGTCTGTTTGAACTAATGTACAATAATTTTATTCAGATCACAGTCATTTTAAAACTACTACAGCAAACTTTCCCTTTTCCTACAAGATCAGCACTAACTACAGTCGTACAGACAGCCGTATATACACCGATCAGGCATAACATTATGACCACCTCCATTGTGCCTCCAAAACAGTTGTGACTCATCAGAGAATGGACATGGTAACATGTAACATCCACATGAATGCCAGGTTCAAAAGTTTCTCCACAGAACATTGTATTGTCAGAAGATGAGCAATGTTATTTACTTCTCCTGTCAGTGGTTTTAATGTTGTGGCTGAACAGTGTATATGTAGAGTAACAGAACAGGTGAATGATAAGGGAAACTGGCAAAGGACTGGGACAAAGACAGACCTACACACTATATAATCAGGCACAGCTGAGACTTCTAAGGGAGGAGCACACAAGTAGAAACCAATCATATTGTATAATCAAAGGAGGGAAAACACAGGAAGTGAAGCATGACACGAAAAACTAAGGAAAGAAATTTTAAAATAAAAACAGGAAACCCAAGGTTTTACAAAAAATGTTCAAGACTCAGGTCTCATGAAGAAACAGATAAAGGTTCTAAAGTCAATACCATGACAGTGTTAGTGAAAATACATACTAAATCCGTACATGAAATGAAACAATGTCTCTCCAGTGAGTGGTTTGGCAAGTTATGTGTTAAACTGAGAAGAGTGTACCATGTAAGTTTGGTAGTGACACATGCTGCGCTCCCTGAACAGGCTCAGAAGCTTTTTCTGGGAGACCATGAATCAGTTTAATTTGTACATCTACGTCATACCTTTGTCACATGTCATCCACCTCCAGAACCTGTGTGAAATCGAAGAAAGAATGAAAGAATGAACCCCTCTCTGTAACACAGCCCTCAGAGCACTGCCTATATCAACAAGTGGTCATAGAGGGAGAGGAAGAAGACACTTATGGATCCTTCCTTGTGGCAACAGCTTCATTAATCACCCTTCCCCAGATCGATGAGTGCACAGGAAACAGAGGCCGCTCAGTGCTTCCCACTAACAAACAACGGGATAGATTTTTCCCTATTCTATCTCTCACATGCTGCATTGGCCCATGTTTGTCTCTGTGAGTTTACTTTCTGCTGAATACCCAAGTGTGCATGTGTTAATGCTTCAGAGGAAATTCTTTAGAGAATGGTCAGGGAAAGTCGTTAAGTCCGTTACTTGAACTGCATTGTTTATTATAGATTGAGGGGTGAGCCCTTTCTTGATCTTTTACCTAAAATGCAGAAAATGCACATTTTAGCACAGGATGAAGAACACAGTGTCACAAAGCATCCTAACTGAACTTGGAACCTGGAACATAGAAGCTTGTCAATAAAAATATACGTACTGGCAGAGGTGTTGTTTCATAGTTACAGTTGCATTACTACAACAAAGCCATTGTACCATAACACTGATAATGATGCCTCTTCTATGCTGATTATATCTTATCCATTGTTGGTGTTTGGCTCGTCTCTTTCCTTCAACTCAGATAACTGTTGCCAGTCCCAGAGCTGCACAATGAGCCGTGAAGTATGGCTGATTAATTGAAAAATGTGAAGAGATAAAAACCATACTGCTGCTAAACCAGGGAGCAGGTAATGCATGGTTACAGGCTACAGTGCTGATGTACAAACAGGGTAGACACAACAATAAAATTTAGATGATTGTTAAAGGGCTACACTACAAAATATCTCATAGTAACATACATAACATATTGACAGTAACTGGACGGGGTCATGTGTTGTCATTGATTGGTCATAAGAAAGTCGTAAGATTAGTCGTATGATTGGAAATATAAGAAAGGTTCTGTGCTACATAGAGGGAAGTAACTTCTTTGTGGCAACCATAAAAGACAATGATGGACAGACTTCTGTTACATTCAAAAATCAACAAAAATCAAAACAGGAAAACTTCTTATAATCCAGCTTCCCTTCTATAATCACACAGCTGTTACACAAGCCGATCTGCAAAAACTTTATGGTGTTCTTTGCCACCAGTTGCAAAAGGCGAGCATGCCGCCTTTACATTATTCGAGCGGTGTTAGAAGCTCTGTGAGCCCCTGCAGATGTCCTAATGATCAAGTAGTGCAGGAGCTGCAGAGTTACTAAAACAATTCAAAGACAAGCGGAGGAAGGTTGATCAAAATCAGAGAGGGGCTGGAGTGGAAACGTGTTCAAAGCAAACAACCACCCGTGGAGACACTTGCACACTTTCAATGATCCACGCCTGCCAGTCCCTTGTTTCATGTTTTAGATGGATCTTTTGGATGAAAGATGGAGGGCTGATGAGCCTTCCGCCGGCCTTGGTTTAGATTTTCTACAGCGGTAGGTACGAGACATGTAGCAGCACATCGCTGACATGCATTTAAAAGCAGATCCCAAGTGGATACCCTGGAGATTTTGCCTTGTCCTCACACCCACTTCCAGCCCCTCGTCTCCCTCTTCTTCTTCTTTATCACCTCATTAGCGTGCAACCCAGGAGGGTTCCTCAAGGTGTTGTAGGTGTAACACATCTAGATACATGGCCTTACACTGCTACTTTATTTGCGTCCTGTTGTTTGTAGACAGTTCCAAAACCCCCAATGCATTACTGTTGCTCACTTGGAGGCATGGCCGCGTGATGCACAGTATATGACTTATCGTATGTAGCTGCAGTATATCTGGAACATTTTAAATAGAGATTGTTTCAGAAGAAAAGCCAAAAGGTTTTCAAACAAAGAACCATCTCCCATGCCCTACAGTGATGCTGGGATCCCTTCTCAGGAGAACGTGCCCTTCTAGATGTATTCAAACACAACAAAACACCAGGGGAACCAGAGTTAAGAAGCTGTGTGCAGAGCAGTGGTTTGACAGCAGGAACTGTCAGATGGCATCTTTATTACATTACACGTGGAGTCCTGGAGGACTGCACGAGCATCTGTTTCTCCTCTTTTGCTGCCACCACAAGCATATAGAACTCAGCCAACTTCACCCATTTGACAGAATAGTACATAGTTTCAGGGAACAATGCAGAACAGACAATTGTATTGTCGGTGGAGAAATGAATGGGGATTCATTGTTAAGTGTGTTGTCTGAACTGTGTGATTCAGTTGGCTTTGCTGTTGCATTTCAAATCTCCAGTCAAAAAACAAGCACTAATGAAACTAAGGGATACGTTTTTTTTTGTTTGTTTTTTGTTGTTGTTTGTTTGGAGGGGCTCATTGGTTTTTGTAATAAATCATACGATGACAAAAAGTGTTTAGATTACTTGGCTGTCGATGTCAGGCAGAGGTAGATGCTAGAGGCAGATGTAAAGACTGAGAGAATCATAACATGGGGCATCAAACACAGGGAAGACAACAGTTGAATTTTGAATGCTCAATCCTGTTGAATGTTAAACTGACATGGCTGAAAATACGAGAGAATACCCCGTTTGCATCAGGCGACATTAACACGCAGGCTGTGGTGACTGTAATTGTGGTGTGATGAATATATGATATGATATGAATATTCTGCTTCTAGTAATCAGCCTTAAATAAGGAAAATGCATCTTTGACTGAAACTGGCAGACGCTTTCTTCCCGGCAGAGCTTACATATTTAAATAGAGCCTTAAACTGAATGTGTAGAAATTCCTGTACAGAATAGTACATAATAAAAAAACAACAACATGTAAAATAAAGGTGATTCGAACCATGGTCTGCACTTATTTTTATTTTTTTTACAATGTTTCTTATTTACCCACATACAGCAACGGTGCAGGAGCAGCCATGTAAGGTGTTTATCTGCCATCAGGACCAATAAAGGGTTCTGTGTCTTGCTCATTTATACTTAGGCACATGCAGGGGATAGAAATCAGACTGCCAACCCTGTTTAGCCACAACCCTATACTGTGAAAGATAATGTATTGTCCCAAACCGCTATATGGATATTGTTAAAATTGTCATGCAGCACTTTAAATGAAGAAATAAAATGATCTTTCTAAGTGACTTATACAAGAAGCTTTGCCATTCATACGCATATCTGAATATAACCTACTGTCAGCTTTAAATCCTTTGATTTAAAATGTGTCACCTCCAGTGCACCTGATTATTAGAATTTGCAAAACTAAAGTCTAAGGTGTCTGGCTTTGCAAACAATGTTAACTTGAACAAATGTGGACACAATGTGAATGGAACTTCTATTTAAATAACTCATTTTATCTATGCAATTCCATTACCTAAACTTTAACAGTTGGCTTCTCATAAATAAATGACCTTAGCCAAGCCCATTTTTGCACCTTTTTATGTTGCTTGAAAGGAGTATTAACACTTTTAAAGGTTCCAAAGTTTGTATCAAAAATGCTCTTTCCATTTGTAGGTAAACACCTTTATATCTACCTCTAAGGTTTGAGTCAGAAACTTCCTTGCTTTGAGTCTTAAGTGGAATCTAAAAAATACAGGTTTAGTGTGGGAGGAGATGTGGCCTTCAGGGTTTTAAATGGAACCAAATAATATCCATACATGTGACTCATAAAGGGCACCTGCTCTTGGCTTCCTGCTGGGTGTGTTTTCCCAGCAGTTGGTTGAAGATCAGGGCTGAAAATGGAGCAGGGGCCCAGTGGGGGTCCACATCTGGAGTTTGAGAACATGAAGGCCCAGAACTGAGGTTTCAGGGTCCAATTTAGCAGCTGTGGCAAACGCGAGGAAGAGAGCTGAGCACGGCTGTGATGTGTCCACATTTCATAAGAATAATAAGAATAAGAAAACCTTTATTTGTCCCACAATGGGGAAATTGCCGCAGCAGTACGAGTGAACTGATGTTGAAATAAATTTGACTCTGTAGTTCTAGTTTATCTTCTTACAGGAGTGTTCCAAAATGTCTAAATGTCCCTGAACTGCGACAGATATTTGAGCCTCAACTAAACAAATCTTGCATCTTACAAAGACTGTATATAAATATGGACAATGTGTCCCCACTTCCTTGCATTGTCCAAACTGACGGTATTTTCTCGGGGATACAGGTGGCGCCATCTTGCGACTTTGGAGCCAGAGTCTGCACGGTATGGTCTGAGAGTAGAGCCACGCAGAGCCGTAATATCGATGATCCACCCACACTTCCACTAGACTCACTTGTGTTTTCATTTAATTAATACTGCGCTCTGCTCTACCTCCACCTGTTACAAGGAAATGTTGGATACCACACTGTATTTATTTTTTTATTTTTTCCATGCTTCACGGAGTGGTTGGCATGGCAACTTGTAGTCATCACTATGTCACATCCTTGTGTTTGTGTCTCTTCACAGATCAAATTTCGTATTTGAGGAGATTCCTCTTCCACCTTGGTAGAAATTGTCATGGCAGGCGTCTGAACCTCAATTTCTTATATTTTCTTTCAGAGTGTTGTGACTTGCTCATGAGGATGAAATATTCTCATATTGTGTTTATGGACAAAGACTGACAACATCAAAACAAACAAAATACACTTAGAGCCACTACTGGCATACAAGTATTACTGAATTGGTTTGATGTTCTGTGCACCGAAAAAGACTCGAGCTGAACAATGTGAATTTCAGTGTTTCAGTTTTACGAACTTCTACCAATCTGCACTTCTGTTGCTAGTTAAAGGTGCCTACTTGTGCGGATTGGGGTAACGTCCTCACCACGTTGTAGATTGAGAAAAGAGAGAAACGAGCGAGCGAGACTGCGATATGCGGCTTGGTGACGTCTTTTGTCTTTTTGTGCTTAGTATTCTAAGCACAAAAATGGATGCTTTAAAATTTCAACTTCCACAGCGTGGTTAATAGTGCAGTACTGACATAAAGACTGGCATTTGCAGAAGGCAGATTAAGCCTTGTATTAATATAACAGTCTCTTCTACATGTTTCCAGCTGAAACCAACCATCCATTGCCATTTGGAAGCTGTGGTAAAGCCTGGTAAAGTCAGTTGAGGCCTGGAAAACTGCTACATCTAACTATATAAGAATTTCCGCACATGCAGTCCCAATGAGTTGATTCATAAATGTTATTTGTAGCCTCGGGTAAATTTTCTGTTATAAAAAACATTATTACCAATACCAAGGAAAATGCTACCTTGCACAGCGCCCTGTAACCCAGCTGCAGCACCAGATTGTTACTTCTGTATCATTGTGTCTGGCTTGAGGCATCGTAGTAGATAACACAGCCACTACAAGGTAAGTGGAAATGACAACCTTGCTCTCTTGCAAGTTTGATCAGGTATGCTCAAAGAAATATAATAGAAAAACATCATGCCGTGAAACACAATTATCTTGAGGAATGCCAGGGTGCTGAGTGCTTAATTGAAAAAAAATAAAAATAAAAAAAGAATCGCTACGGGCTAACAAACTGACCTGTGCATTTCCGTGTTAAGGAGCAAACCAATTCACACCATGAGTCACTGCTTTAACTTTTAATTTAAGGATGAAAACAGTAACGTAGTTGTAAGTCGAATTCACCGTGACAAGGAGGAGTCTGAGAGATGCTACAAGTACTTTCAGTTCTTGCTGTTGATGAAAGAGATATACTTGACCTTCTTTGCAATGAGAAGTTCATTTTGCAACTGATGATCAAGTCTTATGGCATGGCTTTCTAATAAAAAAAAAAAGTACACTTTTTACTGTGGAACAATCTGATCTGCCTCTAGATATTACCATGGTGTTCTCCCGAGCTTAATCCACCTTCCCTCTTTCAATATACACTGATCGGGCAATGTAGTCTAGGCCTTTGGGTCCTATGGGTGGTACATGTCTAATTAACATCCACATGAATGCCAGGTTCAAAGGTATCCCAGCAGAACACTGTATTGTCACTTGATGGTCAATGTTATTTACTTCCCTTACTACTTACAGTGGGTTTGATGTTGTGGCTGATGAGTGTATTCCTAAATTTTGTAAAGGAAGGATGATAAGTTTTCTGTTCTGGCTGCATGTTGCATCTCGTCACTTCTTCCCACTCCATTATGAACTAGTTTAATCTCTTTGTCAACTGTTTCTTCCACTGAAGTCCATCTGCTAGCAGAGGGAACACCTGAACTCTCCACCTGAACTCCTCGCCACTCTTTCACACCAGCACTTTAGACCTTTTCCCATTAGCTCTTCAGAGACATCTGGTTATGTAGCTGTCGTCATGTGAACAAAGCCACCTCCACTCCTCAAGAAGCAACTTTTAATACAACTAATGTCAAGACTTTCAGACTTCAGACAAGTATGGCTGCTTTAATTCGTTTCCAAGCAGCGGTTTGAAATACACAGCCCACTTGACTTAGCTGCCCACACCGACCAATCTCTTTTTTCACCACTTATTCGGGGTCCTACAGGGCTCCACACTTACCTGATCTTTTACGTCTGCAGGGCTATTACTCAGTCTTCAGCAGATATCCTCTCACTATCAACCTAATCCAAAACACTGGTCCTTAAACACTGACAGTGCTCAATTTACTGCATCTTACTGTACTTTTCTCAGCCTTCTATATAGCTGTTTATCTATAAATAGCCCCAGAGTGATACAAAATGACCATTGTGTGACAATTCAATTAGTTTAGAACATGTGAACCTCTTGGTTCCACCCATAGACTTTATAAAGATAGACGAAGGAACTGTTCCTCAAAAGTGAAGCCAGAGCAAGTAGAGCTCCCCCTGGTGACTGGTTGCAGTATAGCTCATAAGCTCCACCCCCTCCATGTTAGTGGATGGGACTAGGGCCAAACTAAAACACTAAAATACACATCAAATAATTTTTTTTTTTTTTCAAAGTTAGTTTCTCTCAAAAGCCAGGTTCTTACATTTGCTGTTTACCAATCAACACAAAGTTGTTGCAGCTGAATCTAGTGGTACTGTATTTATTTTAACAGGCATTACATTTTAAATGCATTTTGTATTACTGACTGCTGAACTAAAAATTTATCCCGATGGAGAGAATTAAGCACAGTTCATCGTGAAGCGAAACAGTCACGTCAATCCAGGTAATTGCTGAGACGCTCACATATTTGCTGTTGCATCAGAACAGACTGTATCTGCTGACGAGCCTTTAATGAGTTTGTCGTGGCATCAGCTGTTTTGCGGTCTGCTGGGGCAGCAGCACCTCGACTGCAGGCGGGAAGAGACTCAACAGGCTGGTCAGGAAGGCAGCCCTTGATCCAGGGAGAGCTGGGAGACAGCTCCTTCAGTGACAGGCAGCTTCACCCACCTGTGTGCGAGAGAGACAACGCAGATTCTTCTTTCCTGCTGCTGTCAGACTGTACAAACGAGCCCGTTCCCAGTAGACCATAACCATAACACAACTAATAAAAATCACCCATGTCCAATGTCATGTACACTATAATATTCTTTACTGTTGTGCTACTATTGCATAGTTAAACACATAGTAAAACATACATTAGCAATATACATATATATATTATTTTTATTCACAACCACCAGTCAAATACTTAAATTATTTATTTTCTATGGTATCTTTCAGACTTTTGTACATTGTTTTTAATGATTCCTACTATTCCTAATGTGTCTGTCTACTGTTTTTATTCCTTCTGCTGTGGAATCAATAAAGGTTTATATTAAGTGATCATCATATTAACTGTAAATCAATTACTTGAGGCCATCAGTTAAACCATTAAACTTTATATTTCTGTACAAATTTGCAATACAAATGTATCGTCCTTTTACTTTTACTACATTATCGCTGCTATTACACAGTGAAAAATGCCACTGCTGTAATTGTTTTGCTGATGCTACTATCTGGAACTCATAACTGGTTCCTGATTATCATTTCACAGTTCAAGCGCTCAGTGTTGATTTGTGAGTTTTGTCTTTTGTATATACTGTAACTAATCTAGTTGCATTCATGAGAGGTATATCATTTACCTTGATAATAAAGGGCCGAGCAACTAAAAAGCTGCTCTGAAGGCCTGTTGCTAAGCTTCTCCTTCAAGCTTTGATACTGCTTTCTCTATAAATGGTTTTATCTCCGGTGAGGTCAAACTGCTTCATTCAGCTTACTGAATACAGAATCAGATCTCCATTTATCACCTGTAATGCAGCGCATTTAGCAGATTTACATTTAGATCTTATCCACGGTGTGTCAGGATGAATGAAAATAAAGCACGGTGTGACATCTAACTAGTTTATATGACCAAATTATTTGATAAACAACTGAAACCATGTCGGTGGAGGTCACTGGAAGCCTCAATTACATCCCAGTGAAATGCCTGATCAGTGTTCATCCTTTGCTTTAATGAAGCTCAACATAAGTTCAGTCAGGAAGACTATCTTTACCCTTGCTCATTCACCACTCCCTCTCTCTTTCTGCTTCTTCTAATCAGCTTAGACTTTCGTAGTCTCCAGCTTAACCATTCAGATTTTGCCGTTCACGTCAGTGCTATCAAACTTTAAACATGTTATCCTGTTGCTATTAGCTGGAATTTCAGTTTGAAGCTGCTGTGTACTTTCCACCCTCCCCATGTCTGCACATCCACCACACAGGTCTCAAGCACTCTCATCCTCTAATCATCACCACCATCGGTGTCAACACCTGGGGGGGGCGTAGACACCCGCTGTAATGCATTTTACTTGGACACAAGACAGTCTTCACTGTACCGTTGTGGGTCGACTTCCTTAGGTTCAGTTATGTTACCAGGCGTCTCCTTCACCTTGAGTCATTTATAAATAGACTTATCTACACCAGGTCAAGATACTATGTTCCCTTTCGGTCGTCCAAGCAGCAGTTTGCTTTATAATTGGATTTCTCTCAGTTCGTTTTCCTTCCCACATGAAAGTGGCTTTATTTCATGCCGTGTGCACTATTGCAGCATCACACCAGTGAAACTTATAGCAATATCTCCACCATCTGGAGGCTTCCTAATGAACTTTGGTATAGCCTTGCACTATGCACAAACGAAAGACAGTACAAATTCATATATATACTGTATATAGATGCTTACATATTGCACTTTGTTCCAAGTTGTCTTACTGCTGGTGTGTTCCATTATAAAGAATACACTGTGAATGAGATAATTTCTCAGTTGCACTTACCGTTGTCATTTCATATCCCATTGTTCATTCTTTTTATGCATGCATTGTAACAAGCCACATGATAACTGCAGCCTCAGATGCCTCACTTTGTCTGTGAAAAAAAAACTGTTTCTCTCACAGAATTCCAGCACTGTTCAAGCCAAACGATTTGAATTGTTCGTCATATTGTCTCCATGCAGAATCCTGTCCTTCAGATGCTGAATAGCCACAAAACAGGACCTGACCAACTCCAAGGGTCTGGGGTGAACCCCAGAAATAATCGTCTCTCTGGCCTTTTGTGCACTCAGCAAGGCAAGACAGGGAGTTCATTTGCCGTGAA
The DNA here is from genome assembly GCF_963514085.1 of Chelon labrosus. NCBI lineage: Eukaryota > Metazoa > Chordata > Actinopteri > Mugiliformes > Mugilidae > Chelon > Chelon labrosus. Next base: position 26,398,510 of record NC_140343.1, on the reverse strand, counting down.
AATTTATATCTCCCTTTTTCCTTGGCTCCCGGTGTTCTCCCTTCCCCACCACATACACTTCGGGTATTCTTCTTTCTTTGGGCAGCAGCCGCCATCCGCGACGCACCACATGTTTTATTGCCCACTAAAGCATAATGCTCCACTCCTTTTTGATATTGAATTATTTATTTATTTCCCTGCGCCGCCTGTAAGCCTCTATGAACGATTGTCCGCCTCGGGCCTGCCGCGACATGATCTCGGGGGGTATTAAATATATTGCCGGCATTTGTTTCCCACCTCTAAGTGGATCGGACGACACTGCAGACAAATACTCATCCTCCAAAGTAGAAGAGCCCAGACAACAAAACAAGTATGTCCTCTGCTCCATAATCCTTATTGCATCCCGTTGTCTGGTGGAGGGAAAATGAAGGAATAGGAGGCTGTTATGATCAGACTCAGATTGTTTTGTGTTTGTGCAGCATGGGTTTTGTACCAGATCTGTGGCTTTATTTTCTAATACTATTTTTATGATTATGTTTTTATTTTTTGTCAAAGAATGGACATGGCATCTGTGAAGATATTTGATTGTACACCATGCAACACTAATGCTGTATCTGCCTTCATGAAGTTAACATAAGTAAGACAGAATTAAGGCTCATTTAAGGTACTGCAGGACTAGACGCCGTAACCTAGGCAAGTCTACGCAAGCTTTTGTTAACACTAGGAAGCCCAATTTAAAACAGATATGCAGTTGAAATGATGACAGCTTTTTTTGATGCAAACAACTGTTTGTTTACCACACTCATCCCTACAAGTGGCTGAACCTACGCACCTAACAACAGGCTCGTTCGATATCAACTGTGCCTCACCAGGAATGAGGATAAGAGCAGCCGGTAGCAGCAGGGGGCAGAGGCGAAAAGCTCCACACAAGTTTGACAGTTTCCAGTAGCCTTCAGCCTGTTCAGGAAGTTACAGAAACATCCTGTTAGATCCAATTCCAGTGTCATAAAATGTTATCAGACCCAAAAATCAGTTCGTACAGAGTCTACGGTAGTTTTAATTCACTAACAAGACCACACCTCAGTAGGTACAAGGTTTATTTATATTAAGTTTATTTTGGCCAGGTTATAGGGAGGGAAAGGTAGGGGATGGGTAAGAGGGGTCGAGGGGGTGGGATGAGAGGGGATGGAGGTATATATGATGAAGGAAGATGTAGAGACAAATGGTGGTCCTCTGATGTTTGGCTGGAGGAACCCAGGGGTGAGATTCAGGGTGGAGGCACGTCTCTGGAAGCTTCAGCTCCATGTCCCAACAGTTTCTGCAATGAGATTATAAAGAAGTAGACTCGGGTAGTTGTATGTTTGAGACGTGGACTTGTTCCTGAACCTAAGTTATATAACTTCATTTATTACAGGGTTAAATGAGAAGACAAACATGTCAAAAATGGAGGCCTATTAAATTAATATACAGGACAATGTGATACCTGTTCATCGCTCAGTCTTTATTTTACATGGATTTTCTGTAAATCAGCATTGTACCATTTTATTGCTGCTGATCAGCCTACACAAACAAACTGAAATAAACAAATGCAATGTTAAGTGAAATATATCACATGTTGTGCCAGGTCTCATCAGATGTTATTTTAAGAATCCTCACGTCCCGTTTTCCTTCAGTTTCCATGTAGCTAAATGCTTACCACAGTAATTAAAGACGTCATCGAGGGGAATTATGAATCGCTGCTTCTTTTCCTCAACCAATTCATTTCCTTTGGCCAAGCTTTTCAGCGGTCTCTGCAAGAGATGCCACTGTCTTTATGAGAGCTTTTCAGTTGTGCATGTGAAAGAAAATCACCTGTAACGTGTGTGAGGCTTTCAGGGTAGCACGTGAATCAGCTTTGATTCATGTGAGAACATTTCACCGACACATGCAAAAGCTTTTCTTTAGCCTACATAAGAATTTCACTCGATTTTATGGTATTTTAGTTGTGAGTGCGTTTTTTTTTTAATCCTTGTGTGAAAGGTTTCATTTGTATATCATTGACGTTTTGCTATAGTACAGTATGCGAATGAATTTGCTTTCACACGCGTACGTGAGAGGCAAAATCCGAATAATGTCCCCAACGGCCCCTCAAAATTACATCTGAACAGCGTACTGCAAATGTGCAGCTGATGGCATAAAATTGGTCCATCCCCAAGAGTCTTTGCAGCTAATATGGTGCCCTTTGATGAAAAAATACGCTGTGTGTGAAGGAGGCTTGTGGAACAGATTCTTTGGGTTTATCATCGGGCACGACTTTGGTTCATGAGGGGGTTCATGAGGACCCCGGCTAAGTGATTGATTTATTGCCTTTATTAATGCTGCTTGGCCATGTGTACTGAAATAAAGCATGAGACAGTTCTGTACTGTACAAAGATTCTACTCACTAAATGCTTTTTAATGCATTTAGTGAGTAGTTGACTTTGGTTTGTTACTCCATGTGTGAAATGTAGTTTAGGGCTCAAGAACAATTTCAGTTTTCAAGACTTTTTATTGTTTTTTTCCTCCAACATAAATATGACTACCAATGTAACAGACCATTAAACCAACAGATGAACAGCTGAAGCGTCTGCAGTTACTGTCTTTGGTTAACAAAAGTGTAGGACTTGAATAGAAATCATGACCGACAGAACCCTTTAGCTGGTACTGATGTGCTGCATGACCGCGGTATCTCTCACACTCACTTCATCTCCATATCTGACTTTCTTATTGCAGACTCCCCTTCTTTCGCTCTCATTCACTCTTTAAAAGCTGCAACAAAAGGGAAAAAAAATTGAGAGCGTTATCGCAGCTTTTGCATAACCAGCCCATCAGTCTCATACAAAACGATGTTTATTCATTTTGCCCTCAGGGGAGAGGGGGTAAAAGGGAGATGATTAAATTCTAATTTGACCTCTATCATAATTTAGCTGAGCCTATTATGATGTCAATCATTTGTACTCAATGCTGCAGTGAGGAGAGAGTGACGGTACGGCAAAAGAGAAGGGGATTATAGATAGTTTGGGGACCACACAGCCACTGCATCAAATTGGGTTTTATCCAGTCACATGTTACCCCACCCCCACCCCCCCACCCCAGGGAGAACAGAACTTGTTCAAATGTTCAATGTGTGAATTGAAAAGGAATGACAGACTTGACTATAGCCAGTGGAAGTTGCTTTGCAGTGTGTAAACTGATCAGGAGAAAGGACGTGGTTATTATGAAGCTGAGTCATGATGTCATAGTCAAGCTCCATATGATTTAAGACAAAAATATTGGTATTCTGTGTTAAATGTTGTACATGCTCTGTGCATTCACTTCTTATACAAGCAGGAAACGTTAGGAACGTATTGTGCGTTTTTGTAATGGATGCCATTATATTCTCATACAGTATAAAGCAGATCATACACGAGCATGAACACCGTGTTCCCTAAACATCGGCTAAGTGCTCTATTCCAAGTCTGCATTTTGAAAAGGTCAGAACTGCATGCAAACTGCAAACTCGTGTGGCAAATTTATTACCGTAGCAGGACGGATGCTGGCTGTTGCAAAAAAAACAACTGTAGGAATAACATGAGACATGAAAAAATGTCCAAAACTGATGCAGCATAGGTTAGGTACCTTCACTTTCATGTCTAATTTAGGTCGATTTATGAAAAAAAAAAGAAAGAAAAATCGATGTAATTGATAGCATCTTGTAGCAACTCCTGGCCCTGACCTGAGTATTTCAGAAAATCTGTCGTTAGATCTTGAAAATGTGCCTGAAAGAAAATATCTCAGAATTTCAAGGAAGAGGTAAAAACGTCCTTTTGACGGCACAGAGGCTCTTTTCACAGGCCGCAATTGTAGTGTGATTATTATTATTATGGACTAATGTCTATTTATCCCCATTTATTTCATCCACAAAATATGTAGCTTGTCCAGGGGAACCCAAACTTCTGCGTTCAAGTGTTCTCTTGCGTAGGACACTAATAGAACTAATACTAATACTTTCTTCAGTATCTCAAGTATATTGGTATTCGATATAGATCAGAATACATTAAATATATCACACTTAGCTAGTCTGTTGAGTGAGAGCCTTACATTGTTCATCTAACATGTGCAGAATTTGTCCTATGTTGTCTCCTTCCATAACACACCTGCCCATCTGTACAAAACGGTGGTAATGATGCTGATTATTGATGGCAGAGGATCCCCGATGTTGTTAACATGTTAATGATAACAACTGGATGTCGTCTGTGTGTGTGTGTGTGCGATGGGTGGTACGCTGTCAGTGATGCTGTGTCTGTTTGATTTTCTTCTTGTTTGTGATGAGAAGGAAAATCTAGTCTGTGCGTAAGTGCTTGTTTGCATGTTTGACTGTACATTACCACAATGAGGATCTGGAAGTACATTTGTCCTGGTATGTATTTATATATATATATATGTGTGTGTGTGTGTGTGTGTGTGTGTGTGTTGAGGCTCAAAGGATGGTGGACCACAGATATCCACTCAGCAGGCAAAATCACTCCACAGAAGGAGGGGGTCGATCTGCTTAGGGTTATCTCCTGGAGCGACTGGACGATGGAGAAAATCCACAATGCATGAAATTTTAGTCCTCCATTTGGATGTATTTATATATTCTTTTGTGTTATATTAAAGACCTAGCAGAAATCAAGCTTTCCATAAAGCCAGGCTTGGGAAAGGGAAATAAAATAAATATATAAATAAAAAAGTGACACAAGAGATATAGACCTTAAACTTTAGTTTATCACTCCTTTGTCCTTGGAGGTATTTCTTTTTCAATTTCTCGTTTTTGCTATTGTATGATATGAAGTTTGAAGACAGTCCTGGTAATGGAAAGCTGTGTGTCTGTTTTCCTTCTCCCAAGGTTTTCCCATTGCAAGAGAATCACTCTGTGATCATAAATGGTTAAATTACATTTCCAGCATAATGCCTTAAGGATAATTAAAAAAATATAAAAAAAAAACAAAAAACAAAACAGAAACAGCAGCCAAAGATAATGTAGTTGTTGCAGATACCAAATTATACAAAAACCTAAATGCAACTGATATTTTCCAATTGCTTCATCTGCCTTTGAACAAGTCGGTATCACCAAGACAACAGCAGACGGAGACATAATTAAAAAGACATAATTCAATTTATTTAGGTAAAACAGGCCTCCTTTTTCTCGTGGGAGTCTTCGATTATAATTTTTGAAAAATTTAATTTACCAGCCACGCACACACTCGTCTGTTTTTGCTCACGCTGGACATTCATGTTTGAGTTTCCCAGTAACAAGACGGCATGAGGTTAAAATGAAGTTATATTAATAAAACTTATGTTCAGGAACAAGGCCACGCCGCATGTCATTCTATTTACTGCATTTACCTAAAATGTATGTCTCAAGACAGAAGTGGATCACTGGTTATAGCTGAGAAAACTATATAGTTATAGCTAGAAAACTATACTTAATCCAAAAAAGGACTTGGATATAACATTATCTCAAAGAAATGACACCTGTTACAAAAGTCTAAGGATCTATATTTCATGTCTGATATATATTAATAAAACCTTTTTTTACTGGATAATGAAAAATCTATAAAATGTTAGGGAAAAGTAATGGATAAAGTCTGTTTTAAAGAAACAATTGAACATATGCAGTAATTTTCAAATCAGGTGCTTAATAAATGTTTTTCTTCTTTATTTGCCAATTGCTCTAACACAAAAGTAAAAGAAAAAGAGTATTTGTGGGTGCACATCCAGATACACCAGATTAAAATAAGACGACTTTGAAGACACTGGCTGATTTATTGGTGGACTGATCTCTAAAAAATAATGCACAGAAACAAGTCTGGCAAATTCCAGAAAAACAAAAAACAAGGTAAGACACAGAGCGCAGAATTACGTGGAAATTAACAAACAGATAAACACGGCATCTAAACATGATGAATGTTTGAAGTTGAACGCCAGCCTCTGAGAAATACTAAGAGCTCATGATCACTCATTGATCCTTCAGCTCTCCAACAGCCACATCCCTTCAGGTCATTTCTGACCTCCCCTCTCCTCGTTTTTCCACTCCACCGTCTCCCTCCGCAGAATCTGCCAACAGCCCGTACGGTCTCATTGATCAGCATCTTTCAAGGGCACAGTGATCGCATGGTTGGAGGCTTACTGCTATCTGGACTCTTACACGGTCGAACACGTTAAGATGAGTGCCACGGACCACTTACAGAGTCAGGGAGGACGATGATCAGGGAAGCACGGCGTTGTACAGCTCAAAGATTGAGGGCTTACCCATATCTCCACCTCATTACCCTGTTATTCCAATTTGTAGATACATTCCATGGCACAGTGTCGCCCTGAATCATGAGACGACAACTTCTCTCTGCATATAGCGTGAAACGAGGGAAGCACGCGCACATACACGGGCACACACAAATATGGTTTAAAAAAGCAATTTCCCACATACAGAGCTAGCTATCCATCTGCCCTGCTCTAGCCATGAGGTGATTTTAATAAAATCCACTGTATGAGATGAATAGCTACATTCACCACCTATGTAATTAATTATAAGGCTGCTGTAAATCATGCTTGCCGGCTGTATGTGACTGAAGAAGACGGCTCTATCTAAATGTGTCATTTGCACGACCACAAAGGTTACATCTATTCAACGTGACTTATGTTTTCCTTTCTACTGACACCTGAGGCTGCATTCATTGCTTCTGATTATGTTGTTACCCAACCTGAGCAATACATCTGGGCCTGGTGAAAATACTGAACACTATCAAACACATGGACTATTGCTCATCACAACTTCTATTTGTATTATGAGCCTTCTGACCATAAGGTCATTGATGTGTTTAAGGGAGTATGTGCGATACTAAAGGTGAACGAGGACTGTGACGTTGACATGAGTAGGAAGTCAAAGTCAAATTTAATGGAAACTTATGAAACAAAACTTAAGACGGTGCAGGGAAGGCAAGGAACAAAAAACAACTCCGAAAACCAAGAATACGAGGTACTGAACAGGAACACAGACATGGGTGAATTCACAGCACGGGGATAATGGCACAGAAGAAAGCCTGACTACAACTTGACATTGGTGGAAGAACAGGGGGAAACATGGCAGAACAGCTAAACAGGGTTAACATCACAGACAACTTGACAGAAAATAGAGGTAGGACTATACACATGTAGGCAGAAGTTTTAATAAGACACAGGTGAAACTTGTGAGGGGAGGAGCATGTAGAGACAAAAGACACAAGGCAGGACAGGTGAGCGGAATCACAGAACCGTGACAATAAAGCCAAGGAAAGGTTATGTTTTTAATATGGTTTCCTATAAGCACCCATCCAGTACTAAGAGCTCTAATAAGTTAAAATCATGATTGTATACAAAGATACACATAATGAGGTGTGGTGTCATGTATCACTTTGCCAAATACAGTTGAAACCAGATGTTTACATACACTGTGTTAAAAGACACATAAACCTTTTTTCCTCACTGTCTGAAGTTAAATCAGACTAAACCTCTCCTGTTTTAGGTCAGTTAGGATTACCAAAATGATTTCTATTTGCTAAATGCCACAATAACGAGAGAGAGAATGTGTTAGAGAATTTTTTTTATTACTTTCTTCAAAGTCAGAAGTTTACATACATTTCCTTAGTATTTTGGTAGCATTGCTTTTAAACTGTATGACTTGGGTCAAACGCTTTGGGTATCCTTCAAAAGATCCTCCAGAAGATCCACATTTAGCAACTCAGACCATAATGACTTACTGACTAGGAATCATTTGGAGCCATGGATGTCTTGGAGCCAGAGTCTATCGTCCTTTTGCACTGCAATCAGCGTTGGTTAACATAATTGCCACTTGGCTGAAATAAGTGAAAACACCAACGGAGGGGTACCATAGACCTTTAACTGAAAATATGTCAAAACCGAAACAGGGCTTTCTGCAGCTATGAGTGTGGGAGGTAAATGACACAAGTGGTTGATCTGCAATATTAAATGAATGCTATTGTTGGAGTGTAATTGTGCCTAGCAAATCCACATTAACAATAAATTGCACGTAAAGAGACTGCTGTTCTGTTGGCACTCTGTCGTATATTAGTGCAAACACTTACATTTTTATTGTTTCTTAAAGAAAATCAGAGGCAAAGTTCCTCAGTAATGTACCTTACTGATGGTAATCAGCAGGCAAATTACCCAGAGAAGCCAGTCGTGTGGGCTGGAGATGTGCCCTCTCCTTCATGTTCCCTCCTTCTTCCCTGCTTTGCATATTGCTTTCCATCTCATTGCTGCTTTCTGCCCCATAGTTCTCCTCTCCGATTCATCTCCTGTTATACACAGCTCCTTTGATTAAAATCATTATTGTTTCTTAGGAAACCATCAGGGATCCAGGTATGCAAGTCTCCGATTAGATTACATTCCTTGTCTTTTAAGACGAGGGGGATTCATGTTGTTTCGTTATTAAAGAGAGAGCATTTAATCAATAATTGTTGGGTTGGAGAATTTATGGTAGGCACAGTCAGTTAAAAATCTTTGGAGCAAATGTTATTAACTGTGACAAGGTCTGTGGCTGCTGAGGGCCGCCTGGCTGGATGGCGTCCTGGAATCTCTGCCAGCTGCGGACAAGAAACACAGAAGATGCTCGTGCTGCCTTTTCTCAAACAAGATTCAAGCACAGGGGAAGCCTGTGTGTTTTGAAGTGACATACACATGCAGGTGAGTGCTAAAACACATGCTTACACCAACATCCTCATGTGCTAGTCCCCTAAAATGATCACAGGCAGCCAGAAACTCCCAAAAGAAGCAACTTGGTAAAATCCAAGGCGAACAAGTTCACAAGTGCCAATTAACAATCCACAACCCTATGTGCATTTTTCTGAGGTGCACAACTTGCCTGTTTGATGATTATTTTTTATTCCCAACATACAATTATGTTTGAGCATACCCACGGGCCCACTTACTTCCCCTCCTCTACCTCTGTAAAGTTTTATTTGATTGATTTTCAGCAATTTCTTCTTGTAAATCCACTATCTCTATCATGCTTGACTTGCTTCGCTGATGTCCGCCCTTGCTGTCGACACTGTTTCAGCTAAGAGATGGATGAAGAAAGACGGGGTTGAAGGCACAGGGAAAGGAAAAATAAAAACTCGGATTGGGAAGGAAGGGAAGCCAGTCCTGTAAGAGGCTTAAGAGTCTCCTGAAAAGCTGTCGTTTGGCTTGGGACCAAGCTCTGTTGTGGAATGGAGTTGGCCCTTTATCTTTTTTTTTGGCTTTGTGATTCCAGGCAGAAGTCTGACCACCACTGCTCTGCTTAGTTGACTGTGGCACATACACACCAACTACACAGGCTTAAGACCCTCTCACACACGACTGACTCCAGCCTTAATTTCTCAGCTTGAACTTTTAGTTGCTGTTTGGAGGAAGCGACAAGAACAACAGTGGAGAGAAGCAAACAGAATTTGTTCATTTCTAAGCTGGGAACGTTGTCTCTCAATAAATACCAGTTTTAATGTTCTGAAAAGATGTTAATCTCCGTGGCTCTGATTGCTTCTGCACTGAAGGAATGAGGAGGAAAGTTTAATTTGTGCCCTCTTCCCAGAGATCCAACTGTGTTGCTTGTGCGACATCGTCAGTCAGTTGAACAGATGTAATTGCTACTTGATGGCATACGCATCATTTACTGTTTGCACCTTGTGATTTTTTTAAGGGAATGTCATCACAGGCACCTACTTCATAGTAGTGTAAATGCAAGGACTTCAATATATACTTTCACCAGCTGGTCATAGGCTCAATCAGATGGTGACTTAACAGGATTTCATTTAAATGAGAATCTCGTAATGAGTTTAATCAACTTGCGAAAGATAAACCTTCCATCACCACCATCATCGTCATCATGACCATTATCCTCCACGAACAGAACTGTATTCTTGTAACATGCCTCATCTGGTTAACCACTGCATGCTCTACAGTAGGTTTGCTATCAACACTATGTCTTAAACACAAAATAACAACACTGTTGTATTCATATTGTTCAACTTATATTAGCAATGCAAGTGTTGCATATTTCTGTTTGAAAATGTATTGTTCAGACCAGCATTGGCGGGTCAGCAAAGCCATTTCAATGGAATCCTGCTCAACATAACCATTCTCTATTATTGAAGACCCAACAACATGGCTATAATTCAGCCTCAGTTCATCAAAATGTAGGGACTTTGATTAGATAAAATCACAATATTTCTGAGCTAAATAAAGAATTGTAGCTGATGTAAATATTCCAGTTAACTGCTGAGTAACACCAGTGGCCAGCCAGCAGCGGTTCAGGCCTGAGGTGTGCATAATATTATTTATGCAAGAGCACAAAGGCCTTGAAATAGTGTGCAGTGTACAGCAGAGCTTACAGCACAAAGCAGGACATAGATTGATAGAATAAAAAGGAAATTTCTACTAGGGTGGACACTAAAAGATATAACACTTTGTATAATAAGTGATGACTGTGTCACACTGATGTTATCAATAATGCATTTGATACACCAAGCCAGCAGTTGGTATTTGGCTGATGGCGATATCTGTGGAATTAGATTTTTTGCGGTGTGTCCTGCGCTGTTGCCACTAGTCAGACCTCTGTTGGCGGCTTTTAAGCCTATTGAGCAAGTTGAATTGGCTGGTGTTTAAGTGTGTCAGTGAGAGAGACCCCTTTTGATTGTCCGATCAACTGAGCAAACGGCAGTATGTGAGAAGAGAAATGATTGTGATACAACAAAGTGTTCAAAGTGCAAAGCAACACACATAAAGCTCTTCTCATTTGTCATCTTCACTTCATCTACACCAGGGGTTGTCCAAACTATGGCCCGTGATCCATTTACAACTGGCAGACAGCAAATTCTAAAGATGTAATGCAATACGGCCCACACATGGAACATGTGGTGGGCTGCATTGTACTATTTATCTTTAACAGTAGGTGAAGCTGCTGCCGTAAACAAGCTAGCCTCCCAAAAAAACAAGACAAAGAAATAAAAGAAAACTTTTGCCACGTGACCAATAAATGGAAGAGTGGAAGACATGAAAGATAGCAAGTGAGTGCAGAAAATGAGGGGAAAACGATATGCAATGAAACTGTCGCTGTGATGAAAGAGCTATTGTTTGCCAACACAATGGAACCAAACATCAGACTTACATGTCCTGAGCAGAAAGTTAAGCGAATGGCAATTAGTCTGTTAGCTCAACAACATTTTTTTTTCTTTGCTAACAAAATACACAGAAAAGCCAGTTACGAGGTAGCCCAACTCACTGCCTGACATGGGATTCTCAGATTGCAGAAAGGTCAAGACACAACTTTATTAGACCGATGCTTTTTACCTCATAGCCTCCATCAGGGTCATCAAGAAACACACTGCAAAGGACAGTTTAAATAAACCAGTTTTTAGATGACTTGATGAAAGAGTGCCTCACTAAATTCAACATACATTCAACAACGTTAGCAGGTCTCCACCTTGACTGAGAACCAATCTGAAGCTGCTGTTTAATGACTGAGCTTCCAACCTTCTTTTGAGACAAATCTTAATAAACTGTAACTGAGAGGATATGAGCTCTGCGTTAGACCTCCCCACAACCCAGAGACCAGGTACTCTGTCTTTCCTTAGCTGATGTGAAGAAGACCCTGTCCAGGATCAATCCCCACGAGGCTGCCAGATCACACAGCATTCCTGGGAGAGTAATGAAAGACTGTGAAGAGCAACTGAAAGAGGTCTTCAAGGATATCTTCAACACCTTGCTGAGAAAAACTGTGGTATCAAAGAGCTTCAACACCTCCACCATCATGCCAAAAGAGTCTCCTGCAACATGCCTGAATGACTACCGTCCTGTAGCACTGACCCCAATTGTAATGAAGTGCTTCGTACAGCTAGTCATGCAGCACATCAAAGCCACACTCCCCCCAACTCTCTACCCCTTTCAGTTTGCCTGTCGCTCAAATAGATCTACAGATGATGCAGTATCCCTGGCTCTGCATGATCTGGCCCTGACACATCTAGAAAACAAGGACAGTTCATAGACTTCAGCTTAGTATTTAACACCATCATCCCACAACAAAAGCTCACGGGGAAGCTCAGCCTCCTAGGCCTCAGCTCCTGCCTCTGTAACTGGGTCGTAGACTTCCTTACAGAAACGCCGCAGTCAGCCATTAGCTTCCAAGCTAAAAGGAGATTTTGCACTTCCCCACTTTGAATGACAAACACAGACAACTGCCCCCTGCTCATATGAAGAGATATTTCATAGAGGTGACATTCTGCTTGGTCTTCATGGCCAGTAGTTCTCTGCACAGTATTAAGAAGAAACAGATGCTAACTGCCTTGAGCAGACAAATTGTGCTTTGTAAGGATGATACAAGTCACGACAAAAAGTGATAGAAATCATGAGATAAAACAGACTGTGAAATGACTTTATTCAATGTTTTATGACTAGGAAGGGTGAATAGATGTATGTATGATTCAATCCAGACTCAGACAGCTTGAATGTTACACCGGGTATCAATCTGATGTGCCTGTGTGTTTTCAGAGCCAGTCTGAAGTCAAGTATTTTTGTTTTCTGGTTATGCATGCTTGAATAAAACGCTATTTTCACCAACAGGGGAAAAAAATGATGCCAAACTTTGCATTGAATACTGTCATTTTTGAAAACTCTGGTCAGTGTTTGACTTTGAATGACAACTCTGGAATGACCTCCATCATTTTGTCTAAATCATCAATTATAGAGCGCCGTGCCAGCGTTTCCTCTGGGTGAAATGACAGCACACACACACACATAGAAAACAGGCCCATCAAGATTCAGTTATTTCCTCTTACAAGCTCTGCTAACATTTGTGTTTAATCAAGCAGCAGCAGAACAAAGATGCCTATAAGCTTAAGTTCAAAGCTTTGCTACTTCTTTAGATCCCCACTGATAAAACTAGAACCAGCTTTCATGGTGTCAGGCTATGTTTATATAGTTTTTCTGGATAAATGTCAACTCATGACCTTTTTTGAAGTAATTTACTCTCAACAAAAAGCAGATACCGTGCCTGCCTTTGTGCGGTTGTGTTCACCGGTGAGGTGGTCTGATATAACCCTTTACATTTGCCACCTTACTAAAACAGACACAGTTGCATGCACAAACACACAACATACAGTACATTGAACAATATACAGTACATAGATCGAATAGACAGAACTTGACATCATTGCAAAAATTTTTAATTAATATTTTAAGGAATATTTTTAACCAACTTCAATGAAAATTGTGAACAATTTTTGAACCTTTTCCAGTTACAGCTGTAGCTTAGGTTTTACGCCAACTGTAAAGGCACCGCAGTCTATACAGACATCAGGTAAATCAGTCTCAGTGAAATCATTATCATTACAAAACAGACCTCCAGTGCACTGAGGGTGAAGGAGATCGGGTTAAACTTAGATGTAGCCGGCCACATACACTTACAACAGTCAGCTTGCGTTGTGTGCTTGTGTGTTTTTTAATAATCCCCCCTCATTAGTTTGTAGACAGGAAGATGGACTACTCCGGTTTAGATTTAATGCCTGAATTGCATCGTGTGCTCTGTGGCTAATGCTAATGTAGGATGATATCACAAAATGCCTTAAAATACAGAAACACTGACTATTGCTATTGATCTATTCATAAGATGTTTTTAATTTTTTTTTAACAAAGACAGTTTTTCAGCATTTTTTTTTATATAAAGATATGTACTACTACTTTTAAACTGCTAGGGGCTGAAAGTCCTGCTCAAGGGCAGTTTCAAAATAGTTGTTGTGCTCATTTTTTCACACGCGAGGTCAGACAAGCTTTCTCTGTTTTATGAAGTCCTCCCCACCATTTAAAAGTAATCTGATCTGAAACAAAAATGAAACAAAAATGTCATTCAGTTCAATTCAGTTTTATTTATATAGCGTCAATAACAATACAAACTGTTGCAAGATGCTTTACAACATCTGGTCTGAAACCCGGCCTGAAACCCCCAGACCAAGCCTGAAGGCGACGGTGGCAAGGAAAAACTCCTTTTTAACAGGAAGAAACCTTGAGCAGAACCCAGCTCAGATGGAGGGACCCATCTGCCAGCCAGGTAGAGATAGAAAGAACAGCAGGAGGAACGAGATAAACATACATCTGTCATAGATAAACACATCTGACTAAAACATACATGTAGAATCTGATGATGATACAAATACAACATGTAGCTGATGATGTTTGACATGTTTGAGAATGTAAGAGGAATCATAGGCAGGTTGGAGAATTGTTCATTCAGGGAGGAGTGGATAACTGCAGGATTCCATGAAGACTGGGCAGGTTGATGAGACCACGACAACTGATGTAGCATGGAGGGGAGGACGGGAGGGGGAGGGGACAGAGGGACACACAGCAGTTAACATGTTATACAGTAATAGCACAGAATTGCATGACTAGTAGCAGATAAGAAGTTAGAGGACAAGAGCTCGGTGCCAGAGAAAAGAAAGTGGAGGATGTGAGAGAGAAGAGAGAAGAGGACATGTGCTCAGTGCATCATCCCCCAGCAGCCTAGGCCTATTGCAGGCCTATAACTAAGGGATGGTTCAGGCCAGCCCTAATTATAAACTTGATCAAAAAGGAAAGTCTTGAGCCTGACCTTAAAAGTAGAGAGGGTGTCTGCCTCCCGAACCCAAACTGGGAGCTGGTTCAACTGGAGAGGAGCCTGATAGCTGAAAGCTCTGCCTCCCATTCTACTTTTTGAAATTCTAGGAACCACAAATAGGCCTGCACTTTGAGATCAAAGTGATCTGTTGGGTTGATATGGTACAATGAGGTCTTTCAGATACGATGGAGCTAGGTCTTTAAGGGCCTTCTATATAAGGAGATTTATTCTAGATTTTAAAGGAAGCCAATGAAGAGAAGCTAAAACTGGAGTCATATGATCACTCTTGCTAATTCCTGTCAATGCTCTTGCCGCGGCGTTTTGAATCAATTAGAGGCTTTTTAAAGACCATGAAATCAAACATGTTTAAATTTGACACAGATTGCAGTGAGGCAACATGTCATTAGTGTAAACACCAGAGAGAGAAAGCAACAGTCTGAATAATCTGCAGACAAAAGGTTCACCTGAATGAGGTGTGAATAAAGAGATGTGCTGCAGTTTGTGCCACGGCCCACAATCAAACGCACTTATCAAATACCATCTAATTTGAAAAAGAGCCGACAACCTGTAGTAGTACAGCACATCCTCTATGCGCTCCTGTAGACGCATGGTGGGAGGCCCAGTGGAGGGTTGCATGGTTGGTTTGGCTCTCGATGTCGCCACCTGTTCAGGCAGCCAAGCGTTCAGTCAAATGAGGCTCTGAGTGAGCTGAGCGTTGGGAACGAGCAGCATTTTACTGAAGCACCCTTCACGCTACAATCACACAGGTGAGAGGTACTCAGACACATATTCACATGGGTAGACACTTGTGGACAAATGTACTTATACATTAGAGTCTGATTGCCTCTTCACCAGTGGATGCGTGGCTCTTTTGTAATTGATGGGAAGAAGCGCTTTCATTTTAGTAATCATGTTGGTTTTCTTTCGCATTTTGATTTGTTGATCTCATCTATGATTTGGGGTTAGTGTATTGCTGGAGAACATGTCGGATATTTGAAGATGCTTGTTTTCAGACTGGTATCTAACCACCACACAGGCTGGATTCTTTCTACAGAACTGGTCATTTCTACCATTCAACCATTCACCTATGGGTTGTATTTGGACACACCCACCAAGGGCCTGTCTAAGAAGCATTTGGATAGCAGATACACAGTATTACAAATACAAGTCTAGCGGGCATCATGCTATGAATTACTATAAAGATATAACCTTCAGCCAAAGAACTATAACAATGGCCACGGACAGAATTCAGTTTAAGAGAAATGGTAAATGAAAACTGCATCCTACTTAATGGTCCTTGCATCTGCACTGAAAATAGTCAAACAGAGAGTGCACTTCCCTTGCTTCAGACAATATTTTACTGTCAGTGTCACTAAGCACTGAATCTACGTCTGTTCGTTTCTCATAGTAATTTCTAAACATTCCAAAATGTAACTCCTTTTTTTTTTTTTTTTTTTCATCATATTCCACTCTTGTCTTCTGCTACTGTAACTCACCACAAACCTTTCAAGGTTTCCATTTATGTATGGGAAATAACTGATTGATTCTGACACTGAAACATGCCACATCTGTCCTCTTCTCAACCTGTACTCTTATGACCTTGTCATTGACTGTGATCATTCTCAATATACTGTCAGGATCACGATTTACGGCCCCTTGGCTCCACCTCCACTTCTGGAGAACCCCATTAAATCAAGAAAGTCAAGGGTCAAGAGGTCACCATATGTCCTACTGCTGCTGGACAGGGTGACACCAACTGTAAGGGACCATCCAAACACCTATTTTCTCTTTAGTGTCATCTCTAATAGGAGAAATGGAACTGATGTGTTAGCCTGTGTAATATTGCTCAGTTAATATAATGTGAAAGGGAGCAGGAGCCGGAGGAAGATGAATGAAAAGCCTTCAATGTGAAAATGAGTTAAACGACATTTGAAAAATGTAGGCGCCTATCTCAAAAAAATAAAAAATAAAAATAAATAAAAGCAAACCTTGAAGCTTATTTGTTTCCTCAGGGTCTCTTTTTTGTAAAATATAAAAAGTGAAAGATTTATCAATAAACATAATGAAGAGTTATTTCATTCAATAGGGATATTGAAGTGTTATTGTCAAATGAGGTAGTCTGCTGTTTGAGGACTGGGGTAATGTATTGTCGGTTGAACTTAGAGATACCAAAAGTAGTCTTTCTTAGAAAATGAGTACTCCAGCACAGGAAAATTTAAAAATTGCCCACTTTTGTTGAAATAAAGACAAGAAGCACAGACGAATGAGCACGGATATCCACCATGCTCGAGCAAGGAAACTTATCAACAAGAAATGATATTACAAGCTGGTGATTGACAAGTGTCGGATGTGATTTGTAAAGAAAAAAAATTGAAGACGTTTTCTTTCATCGACTAATGTAAGGAGCTGAATCGAGGTGTTGTATATACAGTCACAGAAAGACATATTCAGAAAAGCTTGAAAAAAATAAAGAAAAGGGGAGCAGAGATGGTAATGTGATGAAGACCTTACTGTCAGACATCAGTAGAGGGCACTGTGAGGCTTTTTGGTCAGCTCGCCCCACCCCACCCCGCCTTCACCCACACAATCCTACCAGCGGACCAGCCCACTACCTGGCATGCTGTCTGTTGGTGTAGAAGATTTAAACAAAGAGGGTTAATATCAATCAGTGTGTGTGTAAACACACTCATAACTCACTTGAGTAATGAAGCGACAGTGAGTCAGCCTTTTTCCCGTGTGGGGATAATGGCGTGTGTGTGTGTGTGTGTAGGGGAAGGAATGTGAGAGACGAAGCTAGCCTATGATAAGATTGTAGGCATACTGTGTGCATTACAAAGAAAGAAGGGGGAGATTGGGATATGGCCTCTTGCAGGTTTGCACGCATGGAGTCATGTTGAGTATATACAAAAATCTCTCTTTATAGATATACAGTTTGTGTCCAAGCTGTAAAAAAAAGAAGAAAAAAAAAGGAAGAAAATTTACTTTTACCGAGAATACACTATTTAATTTTTTATCCCATGAGCTTCATTACACCATTACAATTTAATTCCATTTTGTTAATTCATAAAGAACCGTCTGTCGCAAGATCCTCTACCCTAAGCCCAAAGCGGGAGTATAATAGTTTGAAGCAAAAAATAATAATAATAATAATAATTAAAAAAATAATAAAAAAAATAGAGTGAATAAAATGTGTATTTTCAACACATTACATAACTGCTAACATTATGTTTCCCCTCCCCTTAGTGTATGCACCTTATTTTAATTGTGGAGAGAATTGTGATTGACTTAAGCTTAATTAGATTTCTTGTTTTTCGACACCTGCAAGTTTCTCTGGACTGAAATTACACATTTACAGCTGACAGGAATGTCACAAGGAATAATAGATACAGCTACAAATTTGTAACGTTGTGGGCCACATCAAGGACTGTCAGACAGTGTGGATAATTCATTGCCATGGTGACACATTTTTCAAGACACTTCAGCTAAGCAACAATCATTCATTCATTCATTCATCTTCTGTAACCGCTTGTCCTGTTAAGGGTCGCGGGGGGTGATGGAGCCTATCCCAGCTGTCATCGGGCGAGAGGCGGGGTACACCCTGGACAGGTCTCCAGTCTATTGCAGGGCTAACACAGAGAGACAGACAACCATTCACACTCACATGCACACCTACGGCCAATTAGGTGAAATGCAAAAAAACAACCCACTCATTCCCAGGGAGAACAGTTGGCCCATGGATTCAAACCTGGAACCTTCTTGCTGTGAGGCATTAGTGCTAACCACCACCCCTCTGTGCCGCCCCAGCGACAAACATAGAAGGTGCAGAAGAACGATTGTTAAAAAAAAAAAAAAAGAATAATAACAATAAATCACCATTTATATGACTCACTAATGAGTGAGACGACAGCAGCCGAGCCAGAACTGGCAGGGCGGAAGAGAGGGAGTGATTATTGAACTTAATCATTTCCCTTTCTTTCTGCTTCCTGTCACTTAGGCCTACACATGAAACAAATTATCAGTTGTGCCGAGAGACGTGTCAAGAGTTTTGACCAAGTATAAACGAAGCAAGCTTCGGTTTAAATAAACTCCACGAACCCATTCGGCTTATTAATAAATACACTTCCATCTAAATCACCTGCTTCTGCAAACCATTTTGCGTTGAAAATTAAACAGTGCAAACGTAATGACACAGAGCCATCATCGACTATCAGCAACTACACGCTGTATGCTTCTGTCATTAGTCATTCTAATTCTAATTTATTGTGTTTTATTCATGAGTTTGCTGGCGAAACACTACACTACCCACATGCTTTAGTGAGGTCTCACTAACTGGCGATACTGTTGTTGCCATGGTGACGATGAAGTTGTGCAGTTTGATCACGCTAAAGAAGAGCGCTAACAACCTTTACTGGAGGTTGACACTAAGGTTTTACCGTGAAATGATGCCGCCTGTGCAAGAAGTGCAGAAGAGTAGATGATTGAAATGAGTAATTAATGGATATGATTAATTGGTTATTTTTTTTTAATCCCTGTTTTTATCATTTGTTTTCTAGAACCAGGGATTAGGAGGGTAGACACACGTTTGAATTTATCTCCTTAAAGACGTCATCCTTCGGGGGAGTGGAGCTTCAACTGGAACAGATTACCTAAAGTATAGCATACTGTATGTACATTTATAATCCACCATCCAGCTTGTCAGCCACAAGATCATCCCACTGAACATTAGTCTCACCTTATTACATTCGGTAAATTGCATGAACATATTAGCCTGGTAAGCCTACCATATCATAACAGGATCTTTAGCAGTATGACGCTAAATCCTACCAGCACTGAGACAGCTTTGGAGTGGAAAAAAATAGCATTTCAAAATGGGTGAAAGAAGATATGGGATATCAGATTTGTGCACAATGACAGAAGTGTATTTTGCCATTTAGTGTGTAATCACAAAACTGATTAGGAAAATGCTCGTTGCACGCAAACAACAACACAGCACACACTCCACCATCATATCTGACTCCTGGCTTGTGTGGGCAGGTGGATTTGCTGGGCATCCTGTTCATCTCCCCGTACATTCAATTACAGTCGCCCACAAATTACTTCAAGAATACAAGCCAGCATGAGCCGCCTGCCGCCTCCGCATGTGAACGCACTCCTCCTACTCATGCCCCCATCTCACTTTCATTCCCTTCCTCTTCTCTTTCTCCTCTGGCGTTTCCGCAGACTGTTGGACTGTTAGTTGACTGAGTGCAACTTGCCTTTTGGTTTCCACGCCAGTCTCTTTTGATCTTTCCGACAGAGTCAAAGTGGAAAATACGTAAGCGGAGAAAACACCCCTAAACAAGCGGCTGCACGTCTTTAAACACCCACTGCTGACACGTGCTAATAAATCCTGTTCTTTTCTACTTTGTGCCCTACACACATGCGTGGTGCTCACGTGCAAAATGTACAGCACACACAGCATGCATGCACACATATACAGCTCACAGCACCAATACAACTCCAAAGCAAAAATTACACACCCACAATCCTCATCTGTAAGTGCGTCTGTAAAATCCACACTCTCTCTCCTTCTCTCCCAACGCACAACAAGGTTGTTCTCAGCGTGTGCTCTCTCCATCTTTCTTGCTCCTTCTGTCGCTCTCCAGGGTATGCATGATAGCGACTGATGTAGGCAGCAATTTATATTGCTGAAGGTGGCATATGAAAAATACAGATGATATCCCGCAAAGGGGGTTTCAAGAGTGGAGCAACTGCGGTTGTGAAGGGGATGAGGAAGAGTTGGGAGGGGGGTCCCCAGAGCTTGATATAAGGCGGTAGTGTCATTCAACCGATGTGTCGAGAGACATTTGCAGTCCACTTTAGAGTACTTTAACGAGACTTGTTTTCTTTCGATTTTCACAGTCTTGTGGTGCAAGGGTCAGCCAGACAGTGCACTACACTGTATTAAGCTTAAGCTAAAGAATTGGGCAGCAATTTTTTTGTATGCAGCTAATTGTCATTAACCTACTGTTGCTTTTGCTCAGTGTTTGTGCGTGTGATAATCTAGCATAACAATCCACTTCCCTTTATCTGTTACAAAGTCACTTGATGGAAAACAAAACAAATGTGACACGGAGTGAAACGTCAAGGCTCTTGTCTTTTTATCCCAGTGATTATTAATAGACTGTGCTCTGCTCTTTGACCATGACTATTCATTCATTCATTCATTTTCTGTAACCGCTTGTCCTCTGGAGGGTCGCGGGGGGGCTGGAGTCTATCCCAGCTGTCATTGGGCGAGAAGTGGGGTACACCCTGGACAGGTCGCCAGTCTATCGCAGGGCTAACACAGAGAGACAGACAACCATTCACACTCACATTCACACCTACGGCCAATTTAGAATCACCAAAGAGCCTAACCAGCATGTCTTTGGATGGTGGGAGGAAGCTGGAGTACCTGGAGAGAACCCACGCAGACTGACGGATTTGAACCCAGAACCCTCTTGCTGTGAGGCATCAGTGCTAACCACCACACCACTGTGCCGCCCAATCTGAATTTTAGGATGACAAATGCATCGGGTGGCGAGACCATTTCAATAAATGAGAGTTTCTGCAACTGTGTTTACCTGCAGATTTGTCATCAGAAGCCTGCATGTGAAAGTTTGGATATTTAGTTTCTGTTTCTGTTATTTATTCGAGATGCTACAAATATGAAGAATTTGTTTTACCATGCTATATCATCTGCATCATCATATTTATCACCTGAGCATTACAGGAAGTGAGCTGAGGTCCTGAACAACACAATCTGGATCAGGAGGAGGTCGGGGTGGACGGATGGATCGTCAAAAGAGCAAAAAATATCTGTGCTTGGTATGAACAGCCTGTGTTGTGACCATTGTTGCACTGAGGACAGCATCATTGTTTGCTTTGCTAACACATATCAGACACTGCGCTGTTTCTGTTTAAGAAAAAAATATTAAGAAAACCTTTATTTGTCCTGCAATGGGGAAACTGCAGTTTATAACAGCATACAAAAGAGCAGCAAAATATCAAGAGTAAGAAGTGTAAGTTATAAAAAATAAATAATAAAATAAAATAGAATAACAAAAATACAAGTACTGGCATGTATATAAAAAGTACAATGGACTATACAAGGTTTTGAATTGCACAAATGATTGTCAGATACTGCACAGATGGACCAGGACTAACTGTGTTATGAAGTTGTATATAGTACATAGTAAATAGTAAAAGTGTTAAACCTTGAGATGTAATAATATTGCACATATTAAGAGTGTTTCACCAAGGGACAAAGTATTAGCTGTAGTGTTAAACTTCACTTGCTGTTACCATGGTAACCATGGGTGTTGGCAAATCAACCAGGACTAAGATCTTGACACCTTTAATTCTTCTGGTGTGTATCGCTGGTGTGTATCGCTGGGAACACTTGGAAAGTTGGGAATAAATGTTGTGGATAGATAAAGTCTCCCTTTATGTTCAAAAATATTATGAAACAGACTACAAATGAACTATTTAAGAAAAAACTATTTGAAGCTGTCGTGTATTGGCTTTCACAGTAGGCTACCCAGATTTTCTATTTTTTCCACAAGTGTACATTTTACACTTAAGACCCCTTTTACATCAGTTTATAATATTGATATATTTTATTTTCATTAAATATTCAAAGTTTTGTCATTTTTAAACTAGAGAAGAACTCAATGTGTTCTACATACTATGTACAGTGCAAACCTCAGCCTTTTGCTGAGGCAGATCCACTCGAAGGAAAAATGCTGCAGTACACCCTTCATTATAATCTACTACAAAGCTATTCCATTATTTGCAATCAATACACAATTATCACACAAGGATGGAGGTTATCTTATTCAGACTCCACAATTTTATTCTGTAATGGTTCCGATTGACCTGTAGCTGTGGAGAGGATGACAGAGGATGTCAAGTTGTTGATATACTCCTTCAGAGCAAGTTCGGTGGCCCCAAAATGAAGGCGAAGTACATTTTGTTCAATTTGTCTCTTCCTCTGAACGACTGGAGTAATGCAAGTCTCCATATTAGGCCTCATACAAAACGTTTGCTTTCTGTTTCACTTTTGCGAATATCACAAATCTGTTTCTCGGAAACCTGGAGATTCATAATGTTTAAACCCCTTTCTGAATTGCAGTGACGTGAAATTGTAATTGTAATTCGAAGGTTTGACTCTGCAGGTTACTCGAACACCACATAAAGTTCCACCACCCAAATTCCCTTTGTTTTAGCCTTTACTTTGGTCTGAAAGGTAAATAGCTGTTCTGTGGAATAGTTTGCCAGTTACCATTAGATTGCTGTCCTGTATTTGTGTCCGGTTCCATCTCTTCTTTCTTATCAGATGTCACTGTGTATTTATCGACATATTCTAAGCTTCTGTCAGTTTACATATTTTCCTGATTGTTTCTTTTGTTTTATTGTGATTGTTATAATTTTCTTTCTTTGACAGACAATTATAATATACCGATGATACACACTGTGTAAGCACCGATGCATAATACAAATGTGCATGCAGTATAGCCAGTCTTCAAGTAGGAGTCTTCAACATACAGAAAAAGAAGAAAACCAAAATCATGACTAACAAGCATGAAACTTTGTTTTGAGTCTTTTTAACATACAGCGCTAATATTGACGATGTGAGGAAGGGCGTCCTGTTCGTCCAGATGATAAACATTTCCTTAGCCAGCACGGAACAAGGTCAACCTGGTGGTTACAGGGGTCCCTGTGATTGATGTTTGAGTTTCACGTCTGAGTGGATCAGTGTTTCCCTTTCCCTTTGGTTAGTGCAGTGGTAAGCTATCCAATACTCCCATAAGGCCTGAGCTTTTCCAATGGTGGCTTCCAGTAGGGAAGAAAACCCCTCTGGGTCTTTAACTTCCCACCATATTTCCCCTCCCTGATTGGCTCCTGATCTAAAAAAAAAGTCATCTCCCATTGCTTTATTGATTTGGATACTCTGGGGAGGGCAAACTGTAACATCGGATACCAGGGATCTGCTTGTGGATTGTGTCTGCCTGTCAACACTTAAAATTGCCACTGGGGCCTATCCAGCAACATTCAAGATATTCAATATGTCAGTTGCTGTTAAAGGCAGTGGGTGGGATTATCAATGAGAGGGTGAGTAACCAAAGAGGCGCCCCATTTTGGGGGGACACAAGCAGGAAGTGGAGCAATTTGATTTCCATATTGATGGTTTTTGAAATGAGAAACTGCGGATGGAAATTGATGCTGTGCACCATGTTGAGGCTTGCTGGCAGTTTTGAGGGGAGGCAGGGGGCAGAGAGGTAAAACAACAGCAATTGTTACAGTTATTATTTTTATTTTACATTACACCAGTAGTCTTCTTACTAACCTCAGGCAGTCATGATGTTCCACATCTCCTCTGCAGAGAACTGACTGGAAAAAAAAGCTGTTCATGTAATTTGACACTGGGGTAATGACACATTGTTATAAGCATAGCGACATTAACATTTCTCTGCTAAGTCTAGAGTCTGAGACAAAGCAAGGGCAGAGTCATACACATGTAACCAGGAACCAATATGAATTGGGGCCGACAAGGAAAATTATGAAACAAGATTACATTATTCTAATGTGGGCAGACAAAAGGGTAAGGGACGAGAATAAATGGAAATACAGCTGAGTCAGAGGAAAGAAGATAAATGCCAATGAACCAATGCAAAGACTTTTATTTTAATAAGATAGGGATGGGGTGATAGGATGAAATGAGAGGTCAAAGAGAAAAAATTTATGATTACACACCAACTCAAATATTGCAAAACACTGAATTTTGAAGTTTCCCCTCTTTAGATGTTAAATGGAATTATGTGGAGTTTGACAGTTTTTATAAAAAAAAAAATTTGAAAATAATTTTTTTGATAGCATAATTAATGGAAGAGAGGCAAGAGACTTAGTTAAAATTTGATTTTAATTACATTTCTGACAAAGTAAACAGTTGAGGTGTGGTGTTTTATGTATCATTTACAAGTGTCTGAATAGGCCACCAAGGTCAAAATACAAAGCACCAAACATGTGCTATAATTATGAATCTGGATCTTCACCAGAATAGATTCAAACATCTTGGGCCAAGATTTCATCCATCTTATATTTTGCCAACAGACGAAACAAATTTGCTTTTCTTTCAATATTAAAGTCATCAGGAAAAGACAGCAACAAAAACAAAGGGTTAAGGTTTCAATTCCCACTGGGCCACCCGTGCTTGTATACTTTTACCGGTACTGGGAGGTGGTCTCAACACAGTGACCACGCACTCTTTGATAAATGTGAGCCTCAGTGAAGAGAAAGTAGATCCTCGTGCTGCAAGCTGTAGAGAAACACAGAGGGATTTATGTCTGAGGCTCCCTCCATGGACCAGGAGTCCAAGCTCCTAGATCCTTCTGTCTGTGACGCTCACAACTCAGTGTAAGTCCTCTCATCTGGAATTATTCATGCTTCCACAAACAGGGTTGAAGGTTTAATCAAATGCCTGCTACCCCTCATTGTGTCGACCTCTTTCACGCACAGCTGTCACAGCAGGGACGATAGGTCAACCGCTTCTGCCACCACTGTTTCCTCCGAGGAGCATTTCCACCGCATGAGATGGCCATTAAAGCGATTTAAATCAGTGCTGGCAGAGAGGACGTGGCTTGCTGCTTGCCTTGGTAACTGACAATGTAATGATTAATGTGAGAGGGTTGTGGTGGTCCTAAGGTTGGGACAAACACACAAATGACTAGAGGTTCCAGAGGTTCAATACCGCAGAGTACTTGGGAAAATTCAAGAAGAGATTGGAATAATAGTCACTCCTGTCTTGACAAAATATTGGAAATGGCCCAAAGCAAAGACCTTAGACGCCATTTAAGAACCTCCAAACATATTTGGGAATGCTGCCAATCCTGTCTTAGTTCTGAATCTTAAGAAATTGCATTTTAGTCCGGATGGGCAGAAACCATAGACTGTATAAATATGGACAACGTGTCTCCACTTTGTTGCACTGGCCAAACTGATG
Organism: Chelon labrosus; assembly: GCF_963514085.1. Taxonomy (NCBI): domain Eukaryota; kingdom Metazoa; phylum Chordata; class Actinopteri; order Mugiliformes; family Mugilidae; genus Chelon; species Chelon labrosus. The sequence goes on along the minus strand of NC_140343.1, from coordinate 26,372,852 downwards.
CTATTTTCCCGGGGATACGGGCAGCGGTACCTTGTGAATTTGGAGCAAGAGTCTGCGCAGTACGAAAGGCTAATATTTTGTTAAGTATATACTCAAACTTAATCAAACTTGATATCACTGACAATAATAAAATTATATAATATGATATAATATGATTCTGTACAAGCACCCCACTTTTGTGACCCTTGGTCTCTAGGGGGCGCTACAAAAGCAACATTTGGCAAATTTGACGATGATAATCTATGGCTGACTCCTTACAAGCCCACCAAGTTTCATGCAATGGGGTCTATGGGGGGCTTTACTGGTGACGTATAAATATTTGAGTCACACTTGACCTCTCAGGTCTTTTCCCACCTGCTTTAGCCTATGACTCCCTCTAGTGGCAGACTGAGGCAATGGCATCTGTGGAAGACTGCATACAAGCCCACCAAATTTCGTTTCTTCCGACCTGCCTCTGCGTCTCGGGACGACTTCGCCACGGCATGGACCCCTTTAAGACCGCTTGTGATCATCTAGTGTTTTTATATCACTGCAACATAAAGGTAAGCTTCACCATCATTCATTCATTTTCTATGTATGTGTGTGCGTGGGGGGGGGGCACCCTGGGGAAGGGTACACCCTGGACAGGTCGTCAGTCTATCGCAGGGCTAACCTGAGGAGCATGTCTCTGGACAGTGGGAGGAAACCCACGCAGACACAGGGAGAACAACAAACTCCAGACAGAAAGGCCCCCAGTCGGACTCGAACCCGGACCTTCTCGATGTGAGGCATCAGCGCCGACCAGCTTCACGATCAGACGAAAAGAAATTATGAAATGTTTTGACGAGCAAGGGTTAAAAAAGGCGTTTTATGTGAAAGTTACAAAAAGGAGGACTAATGCGTCCACTGCTCCTGTGCTACATGTCGTTGGCATTCACAGCTCCCCGGTGGACCCCAAATCGGGACAGTAGGAAGGCTCCAATCTTCCTACTGCAGTATCACACCTATGGGTGCCAAGGCCATGGTAACAGTAGCGCAGCATTTCTCTACCCCTCCACGAACTGTAATGCTACTTGACACGTATTTATACACCTCTCATGAAAGCCTCGTCAGACTTATGTCTCTGCTCATCTCCATGTCTCAGACTGGGATTATTAATTTACCAGACACCGTTTTAAGGTGTCCAATTGATAAGAGTTGACCCGATTTTAGCTTGCAATGTGTTTCAGTTGCCGCTTGGAATTATGGGTAACTGCTCAAAGATGCTGTGCAGGAGTGTTTTTTTTAGAATTCTCACGTCATATCTGTAAACTATATTCCCATATGTCAGTTGGACTCTGTTTACTTTTATAATTTCCTGTGGAAACGTCCGTCCTGCATATTTCCTGTTGTGTACCTCTCGTGTTTCAGTAGCTCTTTCGGGTTTGCAGCCAGCCACACTGTGCTTTGGCTTTGAGTTGAGGCAGTGCCGAACGGTAAGTGGTGTGGAAAGCTAGCTGCTGTGCTATTTGGAGATTTTCGCTGTAAATTCAGCCGTTTATGTTATAAATGTGGATGTAAAGCGATTACGTGTACCACTGTGGCCTTACCCAGTCGTTTTGTGTCGTTTTGAGCACTGATATGAGTTTTCTGGAGGTTTGGAGTCTAACTTTCAGCACAGCGCGATTTATGCTAGCGCGGGATATGTCACCTGGCTAAAGTAGCCAATGCTAATGCAAACTCTTATTTTGCATTTCAGGAGCAGAGGTACAGAAAGAACAATCTGAAGACCATGTATATACCTGTGGCTTCTGCAGGTATGCGTTTTCCTTTGTTAAATGTTTTAATTTTCGCGGTTTCCCTTTAGTTTTCCCACTCCATGGATTTCTGTTTGTTTTTTTGATTTTTCTTTTTTCCTGTAACCACCAGGTGTCGCTGGTTTACCATGCGTTTGAGATTTGTCGCTAATTAGAATGAATGGGGTTCCAGTCAATTTGATCATTTTGTCATTCATAAATTGCTTTTAATGTGTACCTGGAGCTGAATATCCAATGTAATGTCAAACATGTATTTTCGTGCTACAGTATATATTTTTATTTGGAAGACAAATAATGAAATTAGAATGTGCTTTGAGGCTTTGCTAAGGGAGCAGAGGTACAGAAAGAGCAATTTGAGGACGATGTATGTGTCTGTTAGCCTGATGAGCCAGACCCACATTAAAGGTAGGGTCTGGGCACTCTCCATAGACAGGGCTCAACCGGAGGGGTGGGATAAACGGTTGTCTTTCAAACTCCCTCTCCACGCAATAGGATAGCGCTACAACCAATCAGAGCAACGAAGAAGGTGACGTAGTCAGAGCGACGGAAAAGAGAGTTCCTTGCATGTGTTGTGGAAAAAACTTATCCTAATAGATATTAAATAGTTCTTGTTGTATCCTGTTTTGTTTTTTTTATGAGTTCGCCTACAGGTTGAGTTTCTCCTGCATTAATCATTTTTAAGCTGTGGATCAAACTTTTGCTGTATCCGGTTGGCAAAACTCCAAATACATCCTTCTTTTGTAAGAACGACCTCAGTGCAGTTTCTTGTTCTTTTCTCAGAGAAAAGCTTAACTTCAAGTCTTTCAGAGTGGCGGCCAAAGCCGATTCGAAAGAAAGTTGTTCGCTAGCAGCAGCCATCGCTCTGGTAGTTCTAGCAGGATGGGGAATTCACGCGTAATTCACGGAACTTATGGTCGCAGGTCAGTCGTCATCATGTTAAGCCCGCCCACCGACTCGTGATTGGCCTGGTCCATTTTGGATTTTTCGAAATCTCAAGTCAACGGAGAGTAACTAGACTGCCCCTGGAAGCAAATGTAATTTGCTGCCGCTAGGGGCGCGTCTAGATTCTAGGCTATGTGTCTGTGTCTTCTGCAGGCAAATAAATGCTGGAAAACCTCCCTGTGGATGGCGTCTTCCTCTACGCTGTCATCACATCTGTCAGACTGGTGCCGTGACCCTTTGGATCTTCAGATCAGCTCGATGCTGTCGAGGGGCTGCTGTGCCGCCGCCGTGGTCTACGTTTCAAAATGGCCACATGCTCAGGTTTATCCAAGACTGTATAAGGAGGGTGCAGTGTTTCTGATTGTTTACCCTTAGCTAGCTGATGACTTGTGCTCCACGTGATTCATTTACAAACTACCGGCAAGCGTTTGTTAGCGGCAGAAAGAACAAGTTGAATACAATGTATGTGCCCATGTCTTCCGCAGGCAAATAAATGCTGGAAAACCACCCCTTGGATCGTGTCTTCCTCTATGCACCCAACCACATCTGTTACATCATGTGCTAAATGACATTTCTTCGAATCTCAGATGCCGCCGCAGTGTTTAGCTTTAGTGTTAGCCATTAACGTGAGCAATCGCACCGTTTCATTTGATCATGTTTTGTTTTAACATCACGTCTCCTCACGTGGTATGGCACCCTACCCACGCTGACTAGAACGCTCAGCCACCAAAGATTGGCGATTCCAACCCCGGCTGGGGCAAAGATGGAGAGGCGCTTCAAAAGTTGAGTGGAAGCTTCGTTCAGGCAAAGCACCTGCAGAGCAGAACTCGGTAAAGGTGTTGCAGAAGGCATACTACTGGTGCTGACTGCACATAATTTATTTATTTTTTACTACTGTCATGGTCATGCAGAATGATTAACACTTGTGCATGTATCAGAATTATATTAACTACCAATAATGACAGAAAACCTTTAGTGTTGTGGCCCAAGTCCCATTCATTAACATGGAGGAGGTGGAGCTTATGACTTATACTACAGCCAGTCACCAGGGGGCGCTCTACTTGCTCTGGCTTCACTTTCCGCCATCCATCTTTATTTACAGTCTATGACAGAAAGAGAAACAGTGACGCAGACTTTTACGTGACTGCCTGATTCCTGACTGCCCACCACTGTTCTAGTACAGCTGTTCAACGATTGCCATGAAAGGACTGCAGAACGCATTCATTGTGTTATGTGAGTAAAACAGAACAAAGTCTGAATCTCTCATTTGTTTTACAATGGATATAAGAAAATCCGATTAAGGTCTGTCTACTAAACCCCAAACTCATCCTGCACAGCATGACTTTGAAGGAAGAAAAACAGAAAATAAATTTACACTAGTCAATCTTGCAATGGGTTCACACAAGTCCTGTCAACGTGCTGAAATTCTGAACCATTAGGCTGGCAAGAAAGGAGTCTGGATATATGATGCTTTTTGATATATAGTACCTTTCTCATCCATGTGTCTGTCAGCTCGTAGTGTCTTAAATTATTTCAATTAAAGTTTAAAACAAAAAACAATCCCAGACGGAATTTTCAGTATCTGTTGGAATCAAACAATGAACATTTTATTCTTAAAGTCAGCCTTTTCCCATTTCTCTAACTCCTCTATGACATTCTTCAGTGTGGCATCAGAAGTGCCTCACTCATCTCACAGGTATTTTTATTGGAAGACTTGCTGTGAAACAGCGGCATCATTTCATTTTACGACTGAACAGATGCTGATACCGACTCTTAAGCTGCCACAATATAGTCGTGTCGATCCAGATAAGACCTCACCACATGATGCAGTGCAGTATTATATACCACCCCGATGCTTGCTAATCCCACCTGTCACCGTTAAGGTTCCATTTATTATCACACCTTCCAGCTCCTCTTTTCTCCCCTGCTGAAGTGGAGGATCTAAATCTTCTTCATGTCTTTTCACACCCAATTAACTCACGGAGGCAGAATGTGCCCTGTTGACCATACTATGCTACCCTGAGATATTTCCTACCTCACTGCCGCATGACAAGAATAGAACTGTTGCCAACTGCAGTTACCCTGGCAATCCTTGCCAACACACAGTAAACACTGAGGCTACCTCTGTGCAGAAAATATCCACTACAATGCAATCATCAAGTCATTATGTCCCATTTATATCATTTTTAAACTTTAAATCACATTACTGAAAAGGAGCACAAAACACCACATTACTGGCAACATGCACCAAACAATAAACCACTGTGCACTAAATACCATAAAACAGTGAGACACAGAAACAGCATCTGTGCAGTCAGCCTAGTCAAAATAGAATAGAATACATCATACAGTACATTTAAATTTCATGTAACTTTTCCTTACACAGTAAAAAAATAAATAAAAATGACTCCATTAATGTAATAATGCTATATCTTTATCTTGTCCGTGCGCTGTCTCTGCAAACATAGCAAATCATCAGTAGGCTTTGACTATGATCCTTTGTCTTCACCACATAATTGCAAACATAACATAGACCAGTAAACACAGACGGTGCATCTGTGCATAATTTATCACTGACAGCGTAAGCATGGTCTGTTTACCATCATCCATCCTTCCATTACATGTTTACACAGTACCAGCGCTCATCACAATAAAAGGTGGGTTCTTTGGTTTAACTCAAATACACAGCACACACACACACATGTTTGTTTGGCTAGCTTTGTGAGGACATGCATTGACATAATGCATTCCCTAGACCAGGGGTGCCCACATTTTTTGGGCTCAAAGTGACCTACATATAATATATATGTAATCTGAAATTCTGCAATATATATATACCCTACCCTAAGTCATAATAATTGTTTGTGTTAGTAGCTCTATCCATATTTTTTATTATCCTAAGAAGAAAAATTGTTGCATAGCGCCTTTAGAAAAATAGCACCGTCCCTTTAAGAAAGACAATAGCCTTGAGTTGTTGTGGTTGATGTTGTGCATGGCTGAACTGAACTGAGGACATGTTGCAATGAAAAGTTAAAAAATGAAGGTGAACGTTTGTCTCACTGTTTTTTCTGGAGGTGCAACAGATAAATGATTATTAGACTAACATCTGAAACATTTTTTCAATGGCACACGATCTACCTGCGCTACCTTCGCGATCTACAGGTCCATAGCGATCGACATATTGTTCACCCCTACCCCAGCCCCTAGCCCCTACTCCGAATCCTAAGTATAACCTAACTATCCTTAAACCAAATCATACAGCCTTGTAAATAAGTGAGGACCGCCCAAAATATCCTCAATTTGCAAAAATGTCCTCACTTCGATGGTATGAAACGCAAACTGGTCCTCAAAAACATACCTGTACAAGAACACACACACACAAACACTGATGCACACTTTTAAAACAGTCCTCCTCCATCATGTTATATTGTTAGAGCACTTATAGTTGGATGTTCCAGGCAGATTGGGTTGAATTCTTAGATCTGGGTAGCAAAATTCATCTTTCTAAATCCATCTAAATGTATCTGGTATACAGTGGGTGATTGGTCATTCAGGATAATTCACATCCGGCAAACATGGTCTACTTGAGGAAACAGCACTTAGAAGACAGAACCATCTGTATTCCCACTCTTCCACACATACATGAGCTATGCATAGTAGTAGGAAAGCAATGCCTTATCTGCTGCCTTTTTGCTCATTCAGCTGTTTTCTGATGTGAACAATCAAGGCAGATGAATGGAGGCTTGGTTTCATTTGACTACTAAGATGGAGTAGACAGGGTAGACGACGATGTACTGATACTTTTTCACAAGGCCCGTTACTTGGTGATTTGATCTGCAGTTTATTAAAAAGGTTCTGAAATTCCACTTGATAGATCTCAAAGAGCACACACAAATCAATCACGCCTAAATGTACAAAAGTTATTTAAATAGAATGTCATTCAAAAATGAATAAGTGGAAGAGATGTAAAATGAAAATATGACAATGCCCCTTTGCTCCTGGAATTCAGCTTTAAATAATCAGTGTGGGATTTAAACACGAGCAAACAGGCAGTGGTCGAACCACTCTCATTATTTAATTTAAATTTAATAATAGACTAAATCTGTATGTTGCAACTATAGTTCAGGGAAAAATCTATTTTCCATGAATCCAACATTTTTTACAGCTACGGTCACCTTTCTCTTTTTTCCCATACATGTTGTATTGTTGAACGGCTCCTCCCGTCTCCACTTCAGTAGTCTTCCACCTTCCCCTACACAGACATCCCTATTCCCCATTAATCTGTGTTATTACAACTGTGACATGAACAGATTGCGCTTATTATGTTGTTCAGCCTCTAGATTGCATCTCTATGCATCGCTTTATTTCACGCCTGCATACAGTACAGGCACATAATTGTTTCATTCAGTACATTTAAGGTGGGTGCGGGAAAGAATTGTGAGAACATGGTATCGTCCTCCACATAAACTAAATGATCATACATGCATGAACTTTGCATAATTTCCTTTTGATTCTTTAATTTTCTCCTTTCTGCCTCAATCTTTCATCGCGTCAGTCTTTTGAATCTCAAGCTCTAGCAACCCAGTTCTTAAAACTGCAAAGACAACTCTTCACTTGGTTCTGTTTAGTTATTAAAATCCAACAGCATGTATTTGAACTGAAGCAATAATAACACATATTTCATTAACGTGGGCCAACCCCGGGTCCTAATTTAATTAAATGACTGTCTAGTGTTTTCGTTTTTGTCACCCTCGTGACAAATACACCTGTAATGCAGGATTTTCAGACCTGAAAACCGAAATCCACCGACACAATAGCACTAAATAACATGAGAATTAAATGAGCAGGAAACAGAGTGGCCTCTCAGAGCAGTACTCCTGATGACAGTGACCATTCAACTTCATTAGGCACTATCGACATATTTGTTCCAAACTTAATCTCCAAGCAACAGCGCTGCCACTTGGCCTTTTAGAAAGTGTCGATGGGATTTCATGCCTGGTCACCTCTGGCAACAGCATGGCAAACCACAAAGAAGAATTAACACCATACAGAAGTACCTCAGTCAATGATTTTTTAAGTGTAATTTCTCTCTATTGGCCTTGACAACCTGGGCAGCGAAAGATAAATAGCTCTTCTTTGACTATGCAAAGCCCATTTGTGAAGTAGTGAAGTAGCCTTTTTTCTTCTAGGCGCAGTATGCTTTAATGCATCAGTTTGAAAATGTGATCCACCCTAACCCTGGGTTAATATGTCTGTTTAATTGTTTGACTGGAGATCCATTAGTTAAAACCAGTGTAGCCATTATTAATACCACAAATGGGCAAAGAGGCAGTGGAGTGGAGCGGTGACCTGTGGACCAACCAAAGAGTCTTACACTGCCATAGCAAGGCAGGAGAGTTGCATATTAGAAATGTCAGACTGAGGTGTTTATGGCGTTGACATGGGCTGACAGTAACCCGTGTTCAAGCTTCGGTTACCTTGCAGAAAGCCTCTGTAGCTTCCTTTGTGTGAGACACTACAATATGTATTCAGGTCAAGAACATAGATTTCATTGTTGCAAAACATTACGTTCTGCTGTGTTTTATGTGCGACGTCATCGTCTAGTCGACATCGACTTTCACCACATATTAGTAGACTTTAAAAAATCCGAAGTCCTTCAACCCCTACAGTGTATAGCATGCAAAGATGGGGGTTGCATGAGAAAAAAAGTAATATAGCATGACCCTTTTAATTGAACTGTAATTGTTCAATGGGCTGCATCCATAAAGGGAATCTAAAAAAATGATTCAGAAAACGATGACCGTGTACAGTGGCCTTTTTAGAAATCTCTGCGCTGCAAAGTAATTGGCCAAGCGAGCCAATTTAGCACCTCCAGACTAGAAACCTCACACTTCATGGCAGCATGATCAAAGCCGCCACACTCTCCAGTGCTTCCTCCACACACAACTTCTCCAAAGAGACTTGTTTTCTTGTCTTTCATCTTTCAATTCAGATTTCTCTCCTTCTTTGCTTTCAACTGTCTGCTCCCGTGCTCGTGGATCAAACAAGACTGGCAAGAACAATCGTAACACTGTACACGAGAGGATGCCTTCACTGCATAAATAGTGATGTTGCCATGGCAATAATTAATATTGTTCATACCTTAAGATCTTCGGTACATCTGCAGAACGAATGTGACTGCCACAGTCCCAAGCCTGCATGGGAAAATGACTACTGTAATGTCACAGTAAGGGTTTATGTAAAGAAGAATTTCAGATTAGCAGCTTTCTGCAGGGTGTCTGCAGACACAGCAGCGCCTTGCACATGAATAGTTATCATGTCAAGCTAGTGTAACTGCCTTCCACTTCCAATTTGAAATACCACTGTAACATTGCAATTGATCAGTTTAGATTTTTTGTATATGGAAACGAAGTCTTAATCACCTGTGGTTGATAGTCACCACATTCCCCAGTCATTTACAACATTTCTGACGATACAATACAGTTGTTGTCCTGTGTGGTCGTGTCCTTATTGTCTAGTAATTCCTCAACTTTTACAAAATAAATGATCACAATAAGCAGTATGATTGAATAAGTAGGTGCCAGCTAGAGGACAGTCAGTTCCCTCACGCTCTGTCTCTATTCTTCTGTGTTGAATGAAGACTATACCTACTGCTCTGTTCTCTTTGTCACCTCCACTTTCCACACTTACCTTGACACTTTATACAATATACAATATAAAATTATACTTTGAATTTGCTTACTGTTATTTGCTTAAAATAGAAAATCCAAAGTACAATAATTCAGTTTAGTGGTGAAAAGTCGACTAGTTGGTACAACCCCTAATACTGCTATGCATAAGATACACAATTCTAATTGTGCCATTAGTGACAACAAGCGAGAAGTCGTGATAACCACCGTGGAACTGTATGCTACAAGGATGGACACAAATCTGGCCAACATTTGTCATGTTTGTAAAGACAGAAAGATAAATGGAACACAGTACTTACATTTTCTTAAATTTTATTTGAGTTTTTGGCAGAATTTAGATGATATATTTGGTGCTGCGTGCACCATAGTACTGTAGTAAACTGATGACTGTTTTCATTCAAGCTTTGTTCACTGGCTCATACATTTATCATGGACATTCTACATATAGGGGCGGCACTCTCAGGGGGCTCTCCGTGGGTGTGCATGTGAGTGTGAATGGTTGTCTGTCTCTGTGTTAGCCCTGCGATAGACTGGAGACCTGTCCAGGGTGTACCCCGCCTCTCGCCCGATGACAGCTGGGATAGGCTCCAGCAGACCCCCGCGAACCTTCACAGGACAAGCGGTTACAGAAGATGAATGAATGAATGAATGAATGAATTCTATATATAAGCACCATTTTTCAGATTATGATAACAGGGGAGGTTGTTTGTGAGTAAAGCACAAATTATATTGAAGTAACAAGAATTTTTGAAATTTAAGGTATCAAAGAGAGGACTCAAGATTCCTAGGGATATTGGTGGTAGTGGATGAACATATAGCTATCCAAATCCAGTGATTGCATTTAACTGGATGTCTTAATTAGTATGTGTACAGTATGAGACATACTAATTAAGAAGATCCCAGTCTACATTTGTATGTGTGAATACTGTACATTAAAAAAAAAATATATCACATCACATCACAGTCATCCTTTCTCATAGCCAACCTCCTCCCGAGAGAGACCTACCAAGCAAGATAGAAAACCATTATCATCAGCCTTTCTTCAGCTTAACTATGATGCTTAGGCAGGCTTCTTCTCTAATCAGGGAGAGAGAATGATGGCAGGAGCAAAGCAAAAAAAGAGATCAGACCTGAGAATACACAGAAAGGGCCACCAAGTGGAATCTCCTTCTTATCTCCATGAGATGAAAGACTTGTTTTCCCTCTGCCAGTAAACACAATTATGCATCTGAACATGCTCTCAGAAGATCATTCAACAGGTAATCTTCATCATCAGTAATTATGCGTGCTAAGCAGATAAGAGCTTTGCCCAAGCAGTCTGGTAATCTGTTACAGTTGTGGCAATGGCGCACGGTGCTTGAAATCTGAATCACCTCGATTTAACAAGTAGTCTACAATCAATGTGCCATAATTTCTTTTGATAACTCTGGCATAGAGAGACATAGCAACAATAAAGACATACTGCCGCTGAACCGGATCACAGCTGAACTACTGGGTTGACAGGTAACACTGTATGCCTCCTCCTATGTCCTATAATTTAATTTTCATGTGTTTAAATAATTCTTCTACTTATTGATGTGGGTCTTGAAGAGCTTTGCTGAATTTATTTTGCAAAGCAGCCGGGTTCTTGCAAGAGCACAAGATCAGGTTTCGAGATATTGATATCGATTGTGGCCAAAGTCATCAAGACTAAAGCAGGACAACTGGCGTCCAGAAATTCAGTAACAACTGGCTAAACTCATGAAATCTGTCACCCAAGTTATACACCGCTCAAATCTCACTTCTCAGTTCTAAAGGTTTGGGAACCATTCGTTTTCACAAGAGCAAAAGATGAAAGTGAGATGAAATATTTCCTTATGCTCTCCAAAAGACACTTTGTTCCTGGGTGGGATGAGATCATTTGCACATCCACTTTGCTGCTTCTTCCAGGCAGTCTCACTTGTGTTTTTGTACGGGCAGATTTTAACCTCTGAGGTGGGATGGTGCTCTCCGTGTGACTCATCCTCCACCGTGCTACAGATCTTGCATGGTCTGGGCTCACAGTTTGAGCTTCTATTAACACTATACTGTGAAGAGACCGAGAGCCTGCAGATACTCCTGGGCATCTAATTCATCCTCTCTACATGTACCATTGAGAGACCAAGCCTCTGGGGGGGAGCAGACGGCTCCTGCTTCACAGTGTAATCTCTGCCCATATGTGAGCGCAAGCAATACCGACTCTTGCTTCCCCCCCCCTTGAATGAACTGACTGAAAACTGGGAGGAATGCTTGGATCACAGCATGCACTCTGAAAAACGCTCCATGGTACTCAAGCGTTCAATGGACTGACTCAGGAAGGATAGATGAGAAAAACTGTGTCCCTGACGCAAGTCTCATCCAAGACACTGATCCAAAGACAAATGTGTATAAAACAGCAGCCCAAATAATTCTCATGTAGTAGCAGGTTTACTATGCTCTCACAGTTCCAACATTCTGCTTTAGCTGGATTTCTTATTTCTGGTAAATTCTATTTGTAAGACAGTGAAATATTTGTCTTTGACACTGCAACGGAGTACCTATAATGTCTTTGATGATAATTTATATGTAGGTATCTGTGAAAATAGGTATAGCACCTATAGGTAAGATGGTGGAAATGTGAATCATTTGAAGTAAGTAGAAATGGGCTGCTCATTGGTGAGAGTGCTATGATTGAAGGGGGCCCAGTGCTTCAAAATTACAGTGGATCTCACTAACAGAGAGATGTGAATATCTCTAAATGACCCGTAGCCCATAATGTGTACCTGCACACTGGTTCCTAGTAGTCTCCCATTTGATAAATGGGTTATTCACATCTTATGTTTACTGCCTCTCCTATGGTTAGTGTTCAGCTCTAGTCTGTGGACTAATGTAGGCTATTTCTCGGTTCCACTATTTCCTGGCCTCTTTTAATGTACAATAACACGGTTCTCACATATCCCAGCCATTCCCATCTCCCTCCTCGGAGATCGCTTGAGATTTAATGAGGTGTGAGCGCGAGGTAGCCGGACTGAAGCTCGGTTGTTGTTAAGTTTGTCCGGCATTCACCGTTCTGTGAATAGGTTACTGCTGAAAATCAATGAGTCAGCCTTAACACTCAGCATTGTGATTTAATGTGTTCCACACCTTTATTGATCTCTCCTCCCTCTGCCCCCTCGCTCTGCTCCCTCACTCATCCACGTCCAGTTTCTCTATCCGACATGCAAAGACATGCTGACCAGGTTCGGGGATCACTTTTCGAAATGTGTGTTAGTTTTCTAGGTGCAGTTTTAACCAACATGCTTGCAGCAGTTGGAGCAAACATGGAAAAAAAATATATATCTGTTGAATCGATATATCATCTCAGAGCTGGCAGTTTCCAGAGGTGAAGTGTATAAATAGTGCTTATGGAGCTGATGATGTACATGGGGCAAAGGGCACCAGGAACATTTGGTCCCCTGCGGGAATCTGTCGCCCCGTTTCTCCGTTATTACCCAATGTGTCACCCTCTACCTCGCACTTTGACACAGAGCCGTGCTCATCTTTTATAGCAGACGCCTTTCAGCCGAATAATAAAACTAAGCAAAAATAAAGGCAAACACCATAATGGCACTCTGAAGATGTATCGGGAATTCAGACATAGGTGAAATGCCACTTTAATCCAGAGTATCATGAGTGAAAGCACCAACAAATGGATGTGTGAATGTCACACTTTACCCAATGCGCAACAGATGTTCAGTGCATGGCAGCACTCTTTACAGGTGCTAATTAAAGTGGGAAAGATCTTCATAAAAATGACAGAACAGAGGGCTTTCAGGTGGTGCAACACATCATCTGGTATAAGCTGTAAATTGTCGCTTTTCTGGGAAACAAGCTGAAGAAAAATATATACATCCAAAAACAAAGAGGCACTCTTTTGGTCCACTTTCCTGCTGCATTTCAACAGAGTAAATTACTATTTCTTTAAGTTACGCCATCAGTTTGATGCTTATCTTCATTCATTCATTTTCTGTAACCGCTTGTACTATAGACATTTTTATTTTTGATAACTAAATTTGAAGACTTTACATGTTTGGTAATCCAATGCAAGCACCAGCAGTTTAAAGAGTGACGTGCTTTGCAGTGAAGGATTTGTGTGCATTATTTTTGTGTTGGGCGCTGTCTAAAAGACGCGACCCTTAAAAGATCTCCCTGACTGCGCGTGGTGTGTATAGGCTATATATTGGTGGGATGGGGGTGTCTTTGCTGATGCAAGTTGGCGTCAGCGTTTCAGCCCCCTTTTTTTCATGGGAACTGGAGACAGTGGAGCTCCCTAAGCTCCTCTATTTCCATTAATCCCCCACTCTCTTGAAGGAGTGGAACAGGTGAATATTTCACGCTGACTGCCCAGAGAGAAGGATGAGGCATACGGGTGACGCTACACTCCATTTATAATGGATGGGCAGAGATGGCTGAGCTTGTCTCATAGAGGGTGAAGAATGATCTCAAGGGGGTTCCACCTTAAACGTACATTTGTACCACACCATCTTTGCCTTGATGGTCAGTCGGGACATTTGCGTGGAGTGGACATCATGCCAGGTCATTTTAGCCCGCTCTGCTTTAAGTCATTAAGTGAAAAAAATAAAAACTGTAACTGCTCGAGTGGGAAATCAACACTAACCACTGAGTGGTTGTTAGAAGCCAGTATTTTTCTGTTGTTTGTCTCTTTGCCACTTTGGCAACCAGCCTGGTTTAATTTGAAGAACCCTTATTTTTAAAATGTAGTCATTTGCTCAGTACTTCAAATAATTAATCAACTGTCATTTCAATAAACAGAGATCAAATGGGTGGAGAATGAACATTTATTGACGAAACATTAACATAGAAGATAACTGTTGGCTCCAAAGAGCAATGGTGGCATAGAGCTGAATCCCAAGCAATGAAGGTAGACAGTACAGGACCCCCTGGAATCCTGTGGCACATGCCAGAAGTAAATAACATTGACCATCTGGTGACAATTCAGTGTTCTGCTGGACCTGGCATTCGCGTGGAAGTGACTTAAACATGTACCACCCATCTAGACCAGACCAGGCACCCCCATCCTATAGCAATAACACTCCTTGATGACAGCAGCCATCCCCAGCAGGATGCAGCCTGACACAGACACATACACAAAAAGATGGTTCATGAAAAACAGCACAAGGTGTTGACCTAGCCTCCAATTTCCCTACATCCCAAACTGATTACGTATCTGTGGGATGCACTGGAACAAGCCTGGTCCACAGAGGCCCCTCCCCTCAACTCATAAGACCCAAAGGCCCCCACTAACAACATTCTGTTGCCAGACACAACACGACACCCTCAGAAGACCCGTGTCCATTCTCTGACGAGTCAGAACTGTTTTGGAGGCACAAGGGAGACCTACACAATATTAGGAAGGTGGTCATAATGTTATCACTGGTGTAGAAACTGAGCATGTACTGATTTTGACAGCGCAGGAAAATGGAAAACAGGAAACAAGGAAAGGAAACAAATTGTAATCGAACAGATTTTCCTACATTTTAACTTTTGCCTAAGCTTCATTTCTGAAGAGAAAAACAATGTGTTGTCATAATGAGTCACTTGAAAACTAATTTCTATAATAAATAAGAATTTAATGAAACATACAGTAAGCGCAAATGTTCATGTTTGAACTATTGCCATACCTACGGCTAAACTTGTGGATACTCTGGTATCGTGATTTGATACTAAGATACTAATGATAGGATAGGTTTAGATCATATTAAGTTGAATTTGAATCATTATTTTCTGTTTTGTATGGATAAAAAGGTTATGTGATTGTTTTCATGTTCTAAATGAGAATTCACCACTAGAGGATTCCCCTCAGCTATCTTGTCTGTGGTGCGCTCATAAAATATTGAAGTCTTATTGAAAGTGCAGGACTGTAGTGGTACCACACTGGGCATTTTTATGTTTTGTGTATCTGTGTGTTTTGCATCTCAATGTGATGTGTGTGTGCATGAATGTGTGTGTGTGTGTGTGTGTCATGTGAGCAGCGGTAATGGTGGTGGTGGTGGAGAGGGGGGGTGTCTTTCATTGGTGAGAGTTTAAATATATTCAGGCTTTGGTCTGAGAGCCAACATGCCTGTGCACAATGTCACAAAGGAGTTTTTGATGGAAAGGAAAGGGAGAAGAAAAAGAAACGAGTGGTTTTGGGTCAAAGCATTGGATATCCTTTCAAGCCTGAACACTCCACTGGGTGTTTCAGCAAATGTCAAAGTCACTTCTGGCTGTGGACAGACAGCCTAATGGACCACGGCATAGAGTGTGGGAGGGCGATGAAGGAGGAGGAGGAGGAGGAGGAGAGACAGAAACCAAAGGCAAACATAAAGAAAAAAATAGTATATGCAACTTTTTTTCTTACCATCCACAGTTGAGGAAGACTAAACAAATTCTCCAGCTTGCCAAGGCACTTCTCACCACCTTTCACTTGGTGCTTTGGCAGCTCCTGCGGTTTATTTTCCTTTCTTTTTTTTATGCCGCGCTTTGTTGTTGAGACATGGGAGAAACGACTCATGAATAGGAGTACAGCCCCAGCCGTCTCTGCTCTCACTGATGAACATTGAAGACACTCGGAAAAGCACAAAAGCTTGAAGGATGATGGTGATGAGCTGAAGGCCTCCTTTTAGCTCATATTTCCAGCCACGCAATGTTTTGACACGAGAGAAACGAGCCAGAAATTGAGGCATTATCAGAATGCAAGCCATGGGTGTGCTTGAGAAGGAAACGTTGATGGATACTTTTCTATACAAACATCTGACAGTCACACTGTAGGACAAATTTCTCATACAGTACACCAGTCAAACTGAATCCCCACATAATACTGCTACATGTGTAGAACTATCTTTGTTGTGACACATGACGCTCTATTGAACACCACAACTGTGCATGCTGTGCGCATAAAGACAGAAAGAGGTATACTGTACGTACCCATTTACATTTAAAGGGATGTGCCACTGAAAATCTATATGTTAAATAATAATATTCATAACTTGAAGGCTTGAATGGTTTTGCATCTTTTGCCTGCTCTGAATGACATCATAGGAACATTTAGTCATAGACATACAATAGTCATAGCTTGTATCCTATTCAGTTCATTTTGCACTAGCTATCTGCACTGTTTAGACGCCCAATTGCATTTTGTGGTGCATGTCCTCATGCTGTACGCAGTGGCAATATTTAATCTAATCAAATTCGAGCTCTGTGGGATATTGTGTATTTGGTCATTTATTGGGAAAGAAAAGATTGAACATGCAGTGAATTATGTTGCAAGTGTTTCCAATAGTCCCAGGAATTAAGCGGACACCCTGGAGAGTTATAATGAAGGCAGTGTTGTGCAGTAATAACCCGCTAATATTATAATTCTCCACATGGTGATCACAAAACATACCCAGTTGTCAAATTAATGGTTTACCTACCAAGCTGCATTGACATCAGGTTTGTAATAAATACTGATATTAGGTATATATTTACAGTAAGGACATTTTCTCAGTGCAAACATGACCTTATTCTAAAAGGAGCCTGTTGATGCCTGCTACAAGGACAAATACAGATAATTCTCACATCAACCTATTGAGCTTAAGAGGGGATCTTTCCAAATGAAAAAACATAGACTGTTGGTAGTACTAAAATTACCTCAGCCTGTCTAATCAGTAATTATATCTTCACTCAACAAAGAGGTGTAACAGCCATAAACTGTGCCCATCTGTTTATGATAGGCAGTCGCTTGAAGAGTACTGTTCCACCTGGTCGCTGTTTACAGCACTGTCAACAACACTCTCCGCACACCGTCTCAATTTACCCCAACATCACTGCTGTTGCCCTTCAACTCTCGTCAACAGTTGCACACACACACAGACACACTCAGCTCTCGTTAATTGTGTTGCACCACTGTATGTGTTGTATGAGGCATTGGAAAGAGACAGCTGCTAGAACATTTTTTAATTCTTCCCTATTCTTTACAGAATAAAAGGGCAGGGCTATTATGCAGTTCCTTCACTGTTAATGGAAAACAATGCAATATACACTGATCAGCCTCAACATTAAAACTACTGACATGAGAAGGAAATAACATTGACCGTCTTGTGCCACTCAATGTTCTGCTGGAAAACTTTTGGACCTGGCATTCATGTGGATGTCACTTAGACATGTACCACCCACCTAGACCAGACCAGACCAGGCCCCCCCCCCCCCCCCCCCCCCGGATGGGCTCACCCAACAAGTGCACGAGGAGAGAAATGTCAAAAATGAGCAAAGTCATGATTACACACATTAAAGGCTCTTCTCTTTTAAATCTAATCTTTACATTCAAATCTTCAATCCAACAGATCTTCCAAGCCTCCATCAATAGTAGCTCTTCCAGTTTCTCAGTTCAATTGTAGTCTTTGCAGTGTTTCCATGTTCAGCCTTTTGGCGAAGACACAGGCAGCATGAAGCAATGTCACAGTTGTACATCATTGCCAGGAGACACCAGTTTGGTGTATCTGTACCTTAAAGCTTTTGCAGTATTGTATTCAAGGTTTTGGATCTTTCTCTGATGTAACACATGAACAGCCCATCTTGCTGAGTGACCTTATAAAATATCAAAAACATACATTAAGCTCGATGTCAATCGCCTTATGTGTGCAGTTCAATTCTGAATGACTTAAGGTGTGAGCCATCACGCCTTGTTCAAACTGAACCCCAGTCAGACCAGCGTGTAGATAAGGGATCTATCCTTCAGATACACAGTGATGACTTTGTCTGCCTGTCTGATTGTAGTGTATTGGCCTAGGCTTTGATGGCTTTAGCTGTGGGGATAAGAAAAGGCAGAGGTGATGGAAATCTGGATTCTGTTTTTGCCAACACTCCCTCTGGGTATTGATTTTGTCTGGAAACCTTTAAAGAGGAAGCATTTATGTCTGGAGCACGAGACAGTAGAGAGGTGCGGAGAGGCTACAGAGATGGTTGGACTGCAACTAATGTAGATTTGGCTCAGTCAGAGGGCTGGTCATTGGAAGGAGGGGGTTGCCAAGTCAGGAACAACTCAACGGTTAATGCAAGGTGATGCATAGATATATTGATCTGACACACTTACTGGTACATAAACTGGAGTAAGATGTGGTTTGACAAAGAACATTTCATAATTGTACTTTTATTAGAAAGTTCTCTTTAAAATTGTGTATGTACATGTGTGCAATTGTTTAATCTCACTTTGAAGCCAAGGCAGAACTTGGAGGGTAGGTCAGCGGGTACAAACTTGAGTGAACTTTAGCAAACTCTGTATAGAATGTAAATGTAATGCTGCTAACAATAAATATTGTCATAATGCCATTCAGGCAGCAGATGGGTTTCTTTTACTACATGCTATACTGCCAGTGTGAAGAGGTCCTCATGATCACAGGAAGAGTATCTGAGAAGAAGTTTTTACTGCCAAGTTGCCCAACATGATGTGAATGCTTCTGACATTATAAAACCCTCCCATCTGGTCCTCCAAACTGCAAACTACCCCCAGACAAAACACACACACACACACAAAAATACTTGCAGCACACACAATCATTCATGCCTGCACAAGTGGTGTCAATCTCCTTTCAAAATGATGGTGAGGGCAGTGACATCTCCGCAGCGACAGGATAATGCTTTAAGATTTCATGGAGATTCTGAAAAGAAACGATAGAAGTCAGAGACATTTATCATGGCCTTGAGAGGTTCTGTCTTTGCGGGGGACAGGAAATGTGTCCTGTGACATTTGGCCACATCATCTTGAATTATTAGCGCCTTCTGAGAGGACACAGGATTTATCACCACTTCTGTCCCAACACCCTTTGATATGCCACACCAAGCAGGACTTGTGAGTCTCCTCCAGGCGGGCTGTGACAGGCAGCCTGTTCAGGGCAGAAAAAAATAATAATTAACATTTCACCCTCGGTTAGATTATGTTACAACTAAATACAACTCTGAACAGGACACAGAGTCAACTTGTGATAAACATTAAAATTATTTTCTGTTCAACTACTTATCTCACAAGGTACTGTTTGTTTGGACTGGGATAGCAGAAGAAGTTTTAAAATTAAAGAGGACGGTTTTTGCCAATTTACAAGTTTGTTACTTTATTTTGGGGGTCTAATCAAAAATGTTTGGATGTTTTAATGTTGGTCACTTATTATGTTTTTGTGTTGTTAGTAAGTAATTGAAGAGAAGCCTGCGCTGCTAACAAAGCTAACAAAGGTTTCAAGTAGTTCACAAGCAGTGTTTTCATTGGGAGAGAGTAACTCCCTTTAGTGTGGACTAATATGGTCCAATGTGACTTTTTTAAGCAGCTGCTAACATGGTGACCGACTGACTTGTATACATTCTTCAGTATTCACTTCTTATTTGTGCTTCCTTTTATCCTGAAGCAAAGCAACTTCAAGAAAATAACCACTATTTGGCCCCCATCTTTCTGAAGCTGGAAGTAGTGGTATGAATATATAATATACAATTATGATTCCCCGTCTTGTGTTTTGAATGGTTATCTGCAGCAAACCTTGTCCAAGAGGAACTGAAGCTTTGCATGAGAAAGTAAGAAGTCCAGGTCGTACAGGTGTGTGGTGTGTGTGAGTGTGTGTGTATATGTTAATGAAACTTCCTGTATTTTTACTCCACGTAGTCTGACGTGCGCCTACCCAGAAACATAACAACGTGCCACAGCGTCGCAGACCGCAAGAGCTGTGATTTGTCCGCTTCAGTGTTTCTGTCTCCTTCTCCATCTCTGCAATTTTCAAACTGATTGTTCAATACCGACTGAACACATTGACGAAAGGGTAACTGGGGAGGTTCAGAAATACAAGCATTTGTATGACTTGTCTTTGGCGAAAGTCTCAGTTGCCACTGTTGAAAGTAAAGCAGGAAGTAGAAACAGAAAATTAATCCGACAGGCAAAAAACGCCACAGCGCCAACTAGCACTTGGGTGGTGTTTTCACAAAGGCACAAGAATAAATGGCTCGCACCGGCGTTGGCTACAGGCATAGGCTATCCCGTCTATGTCCCACAGAGGCATAAACCGTGCTTCAATCTGACTGTGTTCTTCCCTTGGGAGCAATATTGGTCGTCATGACACATGTGGTGCTGTTCCCAAACAAAGCTGCCAATGATACAAATCGGTGTGATGCTACCAGGAATGTGGGGCCCTTTCAGGGTTAGCGTGAAACTGCAGATGGCATAGAGGTGTCATCTGCCATCTTGCTGCTCTCTTGTATTAATTTCTGTGCTCATTTGGACCTCAGAATGGGTGGTTTCTGAGATGTACCACAATACTCTTTTGTTGCTCCCAGAGGTACAGTACATATTTACCGTACAGATCTTTTGCTACGCCGCTTTTGTAATCAAAGCTATGACCCCCTCACTAAATCAGCAAGAGAATCACGGTCAGCCTTTCAAATGGGGGATTCACTGCACTGGATGTAATCTGCTCAGATAGACCTGCAGACACCATTATACAGTTACAGTGTGAGGAGAGATAATCCTACCTGGTGTCACATCAGAGGAAGGGGAGGCTGCCGAGGTTATCTGTGCAATAATGATCACCCCTGGGACTCCCATGGCCTGAAATGCTGTTTCCCAATAACCTGGCCAACTGTACTCTGTCGTTGTGCAGTCAAAAAAATGCCCTTTACCATTGATCTGTCTCTAAATCTAGTCTTGTTTTATGTAAAATATTTTCTTGTGTTATTTTGACATAAGTTCATATGTGTTTGGTGGCTAGGTTTGAGGACAGACTGTGCTGCCAAAGGTATGACAGGCATCAACGAACTCCACCTAGGGGTGCAGAGCCACTCTAGATGTAGAGAAACTGACTGAAATGAACCTTAATGGGAGGAGATGGACAAGTTAAATAAATGAAATGACTCATGAATTGATTTGTAAAAAAAATTGCCCCTACATTACTATCTATGAATTTCTATTGTCATATTATTATTAAACTTTTACTGCCTTTTTTTGCTCTCCTCTGCTTAACTTTTACTTCTCTATCCCTTGTTTTACTGAATAGTCAAACAAAAAGGTGAAAAACTAGATGTTGCCATTATGAGCACTTCACATCTTATTGCACAGGCTTTATAACAAAGCCCAATAGGGAGGTTTCATCACGGCCAACGTGGTATAAAGGGGGGTCATTCATACTCTGCCTTGTGCTGTGACTTACAATTCAGCTGTTAACAATGGGAAAAAAAGTCTCAGATCTGTCACTGCGGTACAGAGCTACACAGTCGAGATTAGCAAGTGGTTCCCCACTGGGCCTACTATACTATTACTACAAATGAATGTGATCAGATTTCATTAATGGTTTAAAAAAAATAATGCTTACATCAAATTTCAAACAAAAATATCATCAAGATGGACATGATAATGTAAACAGCATGTAGTTTAAAGAGTAGGTGAACAGAATATTTACAGAAAAAGGCCAGTAAATGCAATTTTAATGTGTGTGTGTGGCCATTTTTTTTCCTGTTTAATTAAAGCAACATGCCAGATTTATAGTTTTTATAGTATAGACTTTTCACTAGAAGAAAAAAAAATAAACAACAAATCTGTACATACTGTCGTACAGTACAGTCAGAAAGTTTTCTGTTCAAATACTCAGTATCAAAGACGGAACTTAATCGCCCTACGTTGTCGGTCCAGACTAATGTTCACACTGTCTGTGTGTAGGTTGCGAAAGTGGTCTGTGCGTGTCAGAGGTGAAAATGCATGTCCTCAAGTGTTGCTGCTGCTACTCTTGTTATAGGTGGCAACAGATTAGACTGGACTGGAACGCGCAGGTGTTTGCAGGAACCGCGGAGTTGTGTAAAGATGTCTTTTTTTTTAAGTTGTGATTGGCGATGTTGCCAGCTAAGTTGCCTGTGAATGTTGAAAACTTGAGTAGATTTTAGCTGAGTAATAATATTATTGAACCTTAGGGGAAAGTTCCATAAAAGTTTTATGTTGTATCTCTATCCCTCTATGTTCAGTTTGGGCTATTTCTGCAGCTCCGTGCCTTTCCATTACTTCCACTTTCTCACACTGTCAAAATCACTTAATTCTTAATTTCAGTGTCACTAACCTTGGCCATGTTCTCTGAGACAAGTAGTCAAAAGTCACCATTCTTTAAATTAATTGCAATGGACTGTAGTCTCCATCAACCTATCTCCTCCGCTAACACCAAAGTCTAGACTCCTGCAGGTATTGTCCCTATCTGCTACTTTGACCTGGAACTCCGCTCTATGACTTTGCTTCTCATCAGAGCCTGACCCCCAAAATATTCATTCTCAAGCTTACTTGACCCCCGTTTACTTAAAAAAGTCGTCATTCACAAGTGCAAAGGATTTGGTAACAGCTAAAAGTGAGGTTTTAGAGTTCTTCCAATTCAATAAATCTCAAACCGATGGTGGCCACCACTTCGTTATATAAATGTCCCAGGTCCTCTCTAGAGCCAGTGTTTCAGTTGTCTGTACAGGCTACTGTACAAACATGGCGGCACAACAAGGTGGGCTCCACTGAAGAAGACGATCCCTAGTCCCAGTCCATAGATACGAAGAGCTCATTCTGAGGCAATTGTCATTCTGCGCATTCGGCTAATAGATCCCCTTAAATCCCATACACCGGTTCTTTAACATCTACAAGACGTGCAGTTGTTCGTCTCTAAGAGCTTGGCTGTCACTTCCTACACAGAACAAGTCATACTTGTTCACCCTTTGATGTGGGTGTGCTGACTCATGTTCCACCTCCTCCTCCGCTGGTGTATATCTGTAACATCAAGTGTACACCACGTGTACTTCATTTGTACGTTTCGCCCTTCTCTCGTGCCCCGCCTCGGACAAGGAGTTGTTGCTCTGCGGTTCATTAGAAGCCTGTCCTGACACAAACAGCAAGCAGATAATAAGGAAGATCAAGCTTAATTGGGGCGGTTTAGCTGGCGGTGACAGCAGCGAGTGCCTTGCATACGAGACAGAAAAAGACCAAATATTCCTCTGTTAACTTTGCTTAAGGACAACAATATTTAAATCCTGTCCCACTTCCCGTTTTCTTTGCGAGAAGCATTGTTATGGCATGCAGCACGCCGAAGGAATAGAGGAGGATTATAACAAACAGCAATGTAAACTACTCGCTAATTACGATCGATTGCCTGCTACCCTTCCTTTCTCACACACTTCTTGTCTGATTAGTCCTCTCGTTTCCTGCCCTCTGATGAAATAGAGGAGATCCTAGTGGCTGTGCATTCTTTTTGTGTGATTTCAGGAAGGGATATGGAGGTATCTTCTTTTCCATTTGGGCTGAGGGGGCTGCCAGAGACTGACAGCATCGGGTGAATCTTGGTACCCACTTCCAGTAGCTTTATTTCAACGAACTATGTGCATGTGTGTTGAACACCAGCTAAATTTAAACACACACTCCCTGACAGCTCCTCACGTCACGCAGTCGCATGATGTGCTCAGGCACCGGGGGGAGAAATGTTGTACCTTCGGTTTTCCTGAAGTCCCACCTCAATTGACCACCCACATGTACTACCGCGTTTTGTTGTTTACATTGACACACTCCTAGCTCTCACACCTCTGGCCAAAAAAAAAAGAAAAAGAAAATAGAAAAAAAAGCCCCACTATTAACCTTGTTATTTCTCACCTTCTCCTTTATCTCCTTGTCTCTCTCGCGTATACACTTGCTTTTACACAAGCAAGTTGCTTGGAGGAAATAAAAATGTTCCTCTGTATTAAGCTGTGGCTGTGTCGGATGTCTTAGGATGGAAACGTATGATAAGAGGAAGAAAGGCTCCACTGGAGGCTCTGGGGAGAAAAACCTGCTCTCACTTTCACAGGCAATGGCACTTTCAGATCTCCTGCAAGCTGTAGCACAGGGCGGTCTGCCTAGGAGAAAGTGACCCTGTTGTAACCGCTTGTACTCAACAGAAAATTAAGGTTTCCTAGAATGACACCATCGACGGATTTGAAAAAGTCCCAAACCAAAAAAATGAAACACAAAAGACACAGTCTCGGGGGGAAGAGAAATCAAAGAACTCACCATTTAGATGCTTTACAGAATAGCTTAGCAACTACAACAATTTGATCACGGTTACTATAGCAGCAGAAGTCATAAGATGGATTCCCTTCCAAAGCTGAACAGCATCGATGTCTAATAGTCTGAGCGGGGAATGTTTGCTGCCTCAGAGGGAAGAGTGAACACACACGTTCCTCCTAACACCATTATATATATATAAAAAAAGATCAATAATGAACGTCATAAAACCAAAGTGCAAAAATCCAAACACAATCCTTTTCTGAAAGTACTCAGAAGAGAGTGCCTAATGGGGTGAGGATGTTACGTATAATATTCAAATGCATTTCTGCAGAGAAAATGCTGCTTTTGATCATGGACACAGTGACTCATGACGGCAGAGGCACCATTAGAGGGAGGGGGAAACGACTCAAGGGGGGCATATGCGGCTTTATTAGAGAAAAATTACACAGAGAGGAACTAATTACGCACGCTGAATTCTAAATTGCATGCAGTTTTAGGATGCCGTTTGCAATTAATATCCCCCCATGTGTCGTTTCAAACATGAACACAGACAAAATCAATATTTGTTTCGTATCATTAAATCCATTCGTCAAAGTGTAACTGCTCTAGAGTTTATCAGTGTATGCCCAGTGTTTCTGACAAAGGGGTTTTGAATCGCTCTCCTTAGTCTGGTTCCAGAAATTGTCAACCACACACATGCTCATTCGCAGCTATTTTTTCTATTCATAGAGACTACCGAAGGAAGATATCGACAAAAAAAAAACATATTACATTAATGGAGCTCAGATTTACAAGTTGTTGTAGTTAGTTGAATTAGTGTACACCATTTCTTGATCAACATGAAGAACTTTAACAGCTCCTATAAACCACTGCTGGAGCTTCTCTCACTTAAAGATGAAGTTGGCGTAATAGACACTTCACTCTGTGCTTATTTTATTACACAAAATTATGAAAAAATCAACAGCTAAATAAAAAATGCCATTGAGCAAGGCAGTCAGTGCTGTAGTTTATGGTACCTGTAAAAAACTGATCACATAGCACTGTTCTGGTTTACATTCTAAACACAGTGTGCTTTGCTACAACCCAGTTAGAGAAATGCAGTATATTAATGTTGTTCACATTGTTTCTAGGAGTCAATATACTCCTGCTGCAATGAAGTAAAATAAACCAAAGAAAGCAATTCCAGGTTGGTGAGGCTGCTCTTGCAGGGGTCTATTACTCTACTGTCGCAGCTGCGCGGCAGAGAGCGGGTATAAACCTTGCAAGCAAGGCTTGTTTTGCCTTATGCAACATGTACCCCTAAAACCGAAACTCGCGTACCTCTACAAGTCAAATGTGTTACAAGCAGTGTCAACACAAAGTGCTTTCAGTAGAACAAAGCATGTGAGTATAGACACGAGCAGGAGGAAAAAAAGGAGCAAAAAGACATTACAGAGTACAGTGTGTGCGTGACTGCGAGTGGATTTGAGACCAAAGGGCAACAGCAGGGCAGCTTGTACGAGAAATGTGATCAATAGCAAGACTGTAGCAAAGGAGACAAAAACAGAACAATTCCTTTGTAAGTTGATAGCTGCAGCTTCACCACGCAAATGTCTTTTATGTAATAATCCAGCTGTCTGAGCAGCCTAAATGGAAAGTTTCTGCTAAACGGCAGGCAAGCTCTCTATCTTGTGAAAACTGGGCTCACTAAATATGGCTAGTAGTTGAGTTACCGTGTTTCTTGATACAGTGTTAAGAAATATTATCATGGAACTAGGTTAGGACCATATTTACATATCAAATTAAAAGATCATATTCCATTGTACTGGAGCTTGCATATTTATAATTAATGCTGGTCTTATGGCTCAACTTTGCACTCTTTGCCTCTGGCGCACAGAGGAAAAAAAGACTGTGCAGCAACTTAATAGAGTTGTGATGTTCACAAACGACCCAAATCTGTTGACCGGCTCTTTAAAACGAATGATGGGAACTGAGGTTGCGAGCCATGTTGTTGTTGCATTTCAAACAGACACACAAGCTCCTTCTTTCCACTGGTGCTTATGTGATATGCAAATATCACATGACGCCATCTGAATTTTCCACACTTACTTTACATGAGTGCCTCAGTACGCATCGGTGTCAGGAAGGGGACGGGGAAGGCTTTTATCGAATTTCCCATTGGATAAATAAAGTGTCTACCTACAATCAACAATTCAAACTCAGATATCTACCAGTAAAATATATGTATATTGGTGGGATGTCTAAGTTTGAAGGATTCTGATCCAAATCTTACCCTATCATTCCTCCCAGTGATTATTTCCCAGATAAAATGAGTTACTCCCAGGCTGGCATCTTAAAAATAAATGAATAGCAAAATGATGCAGTCTTTTGAACGGCTCTTTGGAAGGAACAGATTCACAAGATCCGGGTCCTTTCAAAGAGCCATAAATCGCATCTCTACAACATAAATGGAAAATCCTTCAGTCACATGATAGAAAATGACTTCTAATGTTGCCAGATTCCCTGCTGAAATGTCAGGATACATTCTGTACTATTGATTGGAAAATTGCTACTGCAGTTTAACTGTTGAATTTAGAGATTTTTATCACAGTTCCCCACAGTGCCTTGCCATATCTTATTCTCACTGTAAAAGCCTAAATTTATAATAGCTTCACATCTGTCTGACTCCTGCTGACATTGGTTTGTTTAAAAAACACTTTGCAAAGCCTCTGTTTTTGTAGTGATTACATCTCCTAGCGATGCAGGCATCACCCAGCTGCTGAAGTGTAGTTTGACATTTTAGAGAAATGTTTTGGATCACACTTTGACATGTTGTGATGCCTGCGCTAGATGAAGCTCCTGACTGATCTCTCCTTTAATCAAAACCCTTTCTCCCTGAGATTGCTTTGAGATTTTCCCTCTCTGCTCTCTCCATTTCATCTTTTACCGGCCTCCTCTCTACCTACTTCCGCCTCCTTTCTTCGCCTTCAGCCCTTCATTTTCTCCTCAATTTTGGACCCTCCTAATCTTCCTCCAGTCCTCCATCACATTTGCTCCTCACTTATTCCATCTTGCCTCTGTCTCTTGAAGTCTTTCTACTCTATCCACACTCTCTTGTCCTTGTGTTTCCTACCTCGCTGTCTGTGGTGCATACAGTATTTCAGGGAAAAATCCTCAAGCCCCATTGAGTTGTAGTACTTGTGTCGAACAATAAATAAAAAAATCTCTCTAAACTACGCCATTTATAAACAGCTGACTGAAAGTGATGCATTATATGGACAGGCTGAAAGTCACATAAAGCTGAGAGTTTAACACTGTTAGACTATGTCAGATGATCTGTCGTCATGAAAGATTGTGTGAATGTTAGCGGTCTTTGAGTTAACAAGGCGTGACAAGATGCTTCTCGTAAACTTGTTTGCTGCCCTCTGTAACTCTCCAGTCGTAGCCAGCCCTGGTTTATTTATAAAATGTTTTTAAAAATATATGGTTTGTCACAAAGTGCTTTATCGAGAGCAAAGGACAAAAAAAGAAAGACTGAACGCATCAAAAAACTCAATATGTAGGGCAAGGCTTATGTGTGTTTGGATGTTTGTGTGCGCACATGCAGGGCAGATAAAAGTAAAAGACGCATGCCCTTCATGTATGTGTGCAACTGGAAGGCATGTTGAATATTAAATGTATGTGGTAATGTATGTCAGACATCAGAATTGATATTTTCACAAGTAATAAGACATAAGACAATGGGCTTGTCTGGACCGTGGACTTTTATTGGTCCAGTTGTAAGATGTTTGATTTTCTTTGGAGGACAAATGTTATGAATATGAAAATACTACTCATGTGGCTAGTTATTACAAATGTAGCAGTTTGGTTTGCAGTAATTATCATTTAGTGCTACTATAATAAAGTTTCATTGTAATAAGGAGAGATCACTTGGCAGTAAAGAACAACTTTTATTGAAATAATGAGAGTTTATGAGCTATACACCAATCAGCCACAACATTAAAACCACTGACAGGTTAAGTAAATAACATTGAGTATCCTGGGACAATGCAACATTCTGCTGGGAAACATTAGGACCTGGCATTTATGTGGATGTTACTTAGACATGTCCATGGCAATGACACTCAACAACAACTAAAAAAACATCCAAACTGATCAAGTATCTGTGAGATGATCCACAGAGGCCCCTCCCCTCAACCCATAGGACGCAAAGGCCCCCATTAATAGGGTTAGGGTTAGGGTTAGGCTGGGATAATACGCTGACAGTTGAGACCCCCAGGAAGAAGTGGAGATTGGGAGGAGGGCTACAAAATAAAAGGTCTTTAAAAGTATGGATACAACAAACTGACATCAAATAACTACTGACAACCAAGGCTGACTGTGACGTCACCTCATTTCATCTGTGTCTGCAGCCAAAGATTACACCTAAACCAACCCCTCAAACACTTCACCAATGGCCAGCTCACGCATGTTGCGCACATACGTGAAAGGACATACTTCTTCGAGGACACTAATGGATCAGTGGTTCAGAGAATGCGGGCAAACAGATGACAGGTTAGTGATTTTGAAATTTAGGATAAAGCGATTTAAACACAGTGGCAAGTAGAAGCGAGGAAAAGATCCAGCAGAATGCTTCATGACATGAGCTCTATGCAGCATCATGAGAAAAAGAAAATCACAGACGAGCTTTTCTGAACTGAGATCAGTTTTAAAAAAAAACACATGAAACATTTAAAATTGTATTTAGTAGGATGATTTGATAGTTTGAAGGAAATAGGAGGGTAACACTGGTCAATATGTGGTTACGCACTGCAGTAGTGATGCATAATGCAGGATAGTGACATTCAACATAGCTGCCAGCCTGTTACTGTATGTGTCAGTGAAACCTTCTGTTGAACAAACTTTAATGCATCACTGAATGACTAGATAGTGATTTACACTTGTGAAGAGAAAGAGCAAAGTATTTAATATTAATTTTAATCTTATACTTAAGTATTGAACATTCAAAACATACACACAAACTTACTAAGCTAACTTTGGTCCTGGTACTGTTGGTGAATATTACAGTAGTGTCATTGCCACTACTATACCTTATCATGGTGGTGTGCCCCTCATATTGGTAACCACTTTCTAAATATTCATTGACAGGGTTGTGTTGGCACTTAGTCAGATTGGGGGGGGCTGCTGTCAGTTCACTTAGTCAGGAGTAGGTCCTCAGCAGATGTGACGTGGGCCTGGGTGGGAAGCAGCAGCTCCCTCTCTATGTGAAAATATCCGAATGGCAGGTCCTGATCGACTGCCAGAATCTCCTGCCAGTCGATCACCGAGCTTCTCTCACTCGCAGGATTGAAATGTGCCTGTCATTTTTCGGGTGGGAGGGGACGGGGCGTTTGGGCTCGAACATGCTGTTCTTCTCTTCCCTCAGCATTTTGGATCCAGAGAAACCGAAGTGAGTTTGTGCTAAACAATAAGGCAGAAGAAAATTATTTTAACCACTGAGCTGGTTTTTTCAGGCATTTAGTCACAGATTGTAAACCGATGAGACAAGAGAAACGCGAAGTGCAAGTATTATGGGTATCAAAAAAACTACAGGTGTGGAGCCTCTTAGAAGGTCAGTCTAGGGATAAAAGGACGGCAACGTCAGCCTGAACAAAAGTTCAATTGTTAAGCCTTTTCAGAGGTTTAGAGTCCGTCTGAATCAAGGCTGAATCATTGCAAACACACATCCAAACAAAAGCCATATATCTTCTTCATGGACTTTAGTTATTTTCAAAAATGCTACCAACACAATTTTAACGCCGTAGCCTGACGTTCACCTCCCCAGAAATGTAACTACGTGTCACGGCAACGCAGAACGCAAGAGCTGTGAGTTTGGTAGCAGCGTATTTCCGCTTTAGTATTTCCGGCTGCTCCTCCATCTAGGCAATTTGATTGTTTTGGTTCAGTAAAGATGGAACACATGGAAGAACGATTGACTGAGGAGGTTTGGAGGTACAAGCATTTGAATGACTGTACTTTGGTGAAATTTCGGCTAAACTTTCAGTCGCCATTGTTGAAGTGAAGCAGGAAGTAGAAACAAAAATTAACCCAACTGACAAAAAAGACACAGCGCCGACTGACTGACCAGCGCACAAGTATAAATGGCTTCCACCGCCGTAGGCTATTTGTGTAGGTTACAGCGTCTAGTTCCGCAGAGGCATGAACCCCACTTAACCCGCTAACTTAGGTTCTTCATTGTTGTGGGTGTTGCCTTCAAATAGGGTTGTGTTTACCATGTTCACAAGACAAGTCCAGATAAATGACCCCTTGTTGGTATTAACAACCTTGTAAGTGGAAATTGTTGGTGAGGTCCCAAGAAATGGCAGAGGCAGATGGTAAGTTAATATATTATAACTGAGTTGGATGGAGTTTTCTTTCATAAATGCTGATATTCCCACACCCTCATTCTTCCATTACGCCTTTGCATTTCCTACATTAAGTCACCTCATCATTAGTTTGGTAACTGTCCTCCTCGATGGCTTCAAAATAGCAACAGTTGCGTAGCAGATGGTCTTATGACTTACAACTGATGTTACCACTTGAACGGCAAGCTTTTGTGCGCACAGCTTTCTATCTCCATAGCTTACGGTTCCACTTGAAGGCAGCTCTAACAGTGGCAGATAATGTTGTACTTCCCACACCTTTGTTGGAAAATGCTTGCATAGCCTTGAATTTAATGATGAAGCAATATACTGTATGTAGTCATCTTATTGATGACGTTAACCACGATACTATGTAAATGGAAGATGATGCCTTCCGGGAGAAAAGTGCACTGTCGAGGCAGGAGTAGACGAAAGCATGATAATACTACCAATATAAAATGAGCCGATCAGGTATTCTACACACAGAAAATCTCAAAGAATTACAAGTATGAGCATTTTACTTTGGAGCTCATCCACATTCGCAAAAAGAGCTGACAATATTTCTTCCATACAGATCATATCTTCAAACACCGTAAACACCTCTAAATGACTAATACCTTCAATAGCGGCACACGTATTCACTACTTTTAGAAGAGCAGTCGGTTTATAAGAGAGGCCATCTCTTTTGAATATCTCACTCTGGAAGAAAATAAAAGGGAATTGTTGCTTTATGGCGAGCTTCACTTTTCTGTGGCCCCCCAAAGCTTCGTGAATCCTGGAATGCTTTTTAACTCCTCAACACACTGCCTTTGACTCCAACGGTGAAGGAGCTGCGTCAGTGTCGGCGACGGAGAGGCAATTGAGAATTCCTTGTGATGATTAACGGTGTATTCAAGGGAGTATTCAGCCCGTCTTATCTCGGACCCCAAGCGAAATTGCTGTCCTTTTCCAGCCCTGTGAATGCTCCAGAGCCGCCGTATTATATGAGATTTACCCCTACCGGGTAAGGGAGAGTTCAATTATTTATTCATGCATTTACTTTTTTTTATTTCTATTTGGGAGAATAGGGAGAGAAAGGAAATAGACAAGACCATGTCTCCAGTTTTTCTGCTCTGTTCGTTCTCTCTTTTTTACCCCCTTGCAGCCATCCAACGGCAAAACAATGGGGTATCATGAACTAGAAGAAGTCTGTGGGTACACTTTTACATTTTTGAAGTAAATAAAGACAATAGGAGGTTAACATTTTGCTATTTGCCTGTTTACATTCTGCATTCACGTACAGTCACTTACTCATCACTGTCATTGACGTAACAAGACACTGCATGCACATTCATCTGCATGTCAAAATGAATACTCTGTTGTATTCTTTCTCTTTGACAGCGCGAGCGTTGGGAGCATCCTTGGCCTTCAGCTCTCACTCCCACTGAAGTGGTGTGTAGCTTTCCTGCAATCCACTACAGCCGCACTGATGTACGCCACCAGGGGGGATTGACGGAGAAGCTAGAGAGAGAGAGAGAGAAAGAGAGAGAGAAAGAGAGAGAGACTTATAATTTATTTTTCTGAGAGATGAGGCCCTCCTCTCTGTTTTTTTCCTTTCCCCTCCACATCACTTTCCCTCCATTCCGGTCTGACTCACTCTGCTCTTGGATTGTCTTGAGAGTGAACCTCAGCAGGTCTGATGAAACTCAGATGTGCTTGAACCACTGCGGATGCCAGGTTTGTGTACATGAAAGTGAGGGGAAATTTGACCAAGAAGCCTCTGAAGTAACTCTTTAGCGATGGGCCTTTCAGGTTCATTCTGAAGGATGTTTTATAATGCATAATTCATTATAGGATATATCATAAATATACTAAAAACACTTCAGTGCTTGGATGAGTTAGTATGTCCTGTGCATTGTTAATTGGTGACTGTTTTAGTCTTATTGTCAGAGTGATGTTGGCTTTACACACTTAATATTTATACACAGCTCACTGGAAGTCAGATGTTATGGACATTTCAGTGACTGCATGTCTTTTCTCTTGACAGGTTTCTTTGTGAAGGTTTCTTCTCTTGGCACCATTTTCCGTTTTCAAAATCATCTTCCATTTTCTGAGAGAATCACTTATCAGGAGGGTGCCTCTTCACCACCTCAAAAGAAATAAAAGAGCGCTAATAGAAATTACAGAACCATCCTTAAACCCCCAGTATTAAGCAGTGGAAATTATTCTGAACACAGTTGTTGACAAATGGTAATTAAAAGATTTGTTAATGTCGAGTGATTAAAAACACTGCGGGCGTTTCACTGGGAAAATTCAGCATGCAAATTGCTTTCTCTGCAAGCGCTGGTGCTGCTCGGTTTGTTGAATGAAACGCCTCTTTTTTTTTTCTTTTTTTTTTTTGCTGTTATCGTAATATTAAAGAGCTGTCACTTCTCCTGTAATGGAATGCACAATGTGAAGAATTAGCATTGTTCAACAGCTATCTTGTTTGTGCCAGGATGTGCAATTATTGGCGAGAATGGTGAGATAATTTCCTTTCCTCTCAAAAAGATGCGGTCAGTCACTGCCTGAGGGTGGGTTTTTCTTGTGTCTCTGTGTGTTTACTGCATAAGCACATTATTTCTGTTAGATTTGTGAGGAAGTAAATGTATGCACCGTGATTCTCAAGTGACAAGCTTTTGGTCACTGATTCTCCTCATGCCTCCATCACAGGCTGCAGCAGCACACCGTTGCATGCCAAAGCAAAACACTATAGAATTAATCATCCTGGGTTAAAGCATCTGTGTGATGGAGTATTACACACCTAAATCCTCATTGGTGTTGTCTTCACCAAGCATTTCGGGATTAATTCTCCACTCAGTGCAGGTTAATACCTCCAGTGTGCCACGTTATCAAACGCTGATATTCTAAGAAAAGACTTTTCTAACATTTACCAGCTTTCTGCTGACTTTGATGGATTAACACGAAACTGTAATTAATAGACATTAAGACATTTTTCAACTCCCACCGTTCCCTACAGCATGAGCGACCAACACGATAGCTGCTACATGGCAAAAGGTGATAATGAGATAAACATTGGAAAAATATATGGCAATGGGAATGTTATTGTTTTAATGTGAAGAGAGTGGGGGTTGTACCAATTAGTCGACTAGACATTACTGCCGTGCCAATCACATGACAATAACATGGACAACATGGACGCCTCCAGGTAAGGAGCCCAATGGGTCGTTGCAGCTAACTAGCAACAGTTCGTCAAGTATTTGGATATACTTCTCAAAGATGAAGCCCATTCTACGGTGACATGCAGAATATGTAAGTCAGTCCTGAAATACAACAAATGTTCTACTGCAACGCACACTCATCTGAAAAGTCATCTGCTAATGCTAACAGAGGAACGGTCCAAATCCTCTCAGCGGCAGTCAATAACAACTTCACCTGCGGTAACAAATTAACAATTTCATTGTCTAAAGTTATTAGACCTTTAGCTGCTATACACGGAAAAGGCTACAGAGCTATACTGCATTTTTATTTATTTATTTTATCCTGGCTACATTATATTATTTTACAACACACTGTGAAGTAATTCAATGCTACTGACGGCACTGCTTTATATAGGCTATACATACCTGCAGCACACAGCACTGATAAGCTCATGTGTTTATGTTCAGGTCTGTTGTGTTCTATTTGTTGACATTGTTGCTGTGGTTGTAGAGCGTGTTTTGTTTTTTGCCGAGAGCCACATATTAGAATTTCATTGTTGCAAAGCATTACCCTCTACTGTGTTTTTATGAATGACGTCATCGACTAGTCGATTAGTTGATTAGTTGAAGTCGTTCAACCCCTAGAAGACAGTTGCCCGTGCAAGAAGCCAAATAATGGAAGTAAACAGAGCCAAGAGTTTTCGTGCACATATGACGAAATGATGGAATATGCTGTATGAACTGACGCCTAGTGTATCATAGACACAATGATAATGTCCAGTAATTGCCCCAACATGTCATTTCATTTGCTAAAATGACACGTTCCTCTTCCAACGGTGGTGAGTTAATAGTTTTTCGAACACCTGTTCAACAGCCGAGTAATCAACAGCAGTAGCAGGTAGTCAAATTGAGCCAGGGTGTTTTCATTTATCCTCCTTTGATGAGTGAATGTGTTGCTGGTGCTCAGACACATTAGCTGAAGATCTGGCAATTTGAATTTAAATTGAAAATAATGAACAATTTGAGCACCCAACCATTTGGAGATACACAGGACAAGTGGTTACAGAAGATGAATGAATGAAACATGCTTTAACCCTTTATGGGGAACTCACTGAAATACTGAATTTTGAGTGTGTTGTTGTAGGACATAAGAGGACTTTTTTATCTTTTGTTATGTTTTTCCAAATTTTCCATTTTCATGTAGTAGTATATTACACATAAAATAAGAGCATGTGTTTTGTGTCACTCCTTCTTTGAATTACCATAATAATGTGGGTATTGGGTTTAGTGACAAATAGCCTGTCCAGTTCAAACAGGAATACTAAACAAAAGGCTGTTGAGACGTGGCTTTCAATGGACAAATGTATGTAAGATTAAATAAAGTATCAGCCAATAAATCTAATTTATAGTAAACAGTTGACTTTCAATCTAATCTTGCTAGCTAGCGCTCATAAAGTTAAGCTAGCTCACGTTAAGTCTGGAGTCATTTCCTTCGGGTTTTGAACAAACCTCTTTAAAACCTGATGTCTGTGCTCTAGATTTTTTAGACCACGGAGATTATTTAAAAAGTGCCGGTAACTTCTATTTTTATTGGTGAACAACACAAATAGCTTCACATGCTACGTGAGTTGTCTGATGCGTTCATGTAGAGGTGGACCTAGCAGACCTGAGAATATTTCCTTGATCTTCATTAGCTGGATGAAAACTACATGCTTTTTGACCTCTGTGAGAGGCACCAGGATGCAATTTAATATGTGTGTGGAAGTTACCAAATATGGTTCCTTGCCCCATACATAAAGGGTTAAACTTAAATAATTCTGAATAACTCCTTAGATACGAGTCTTGTCTATCTACAGCTGTATTTTCATAGTCACTTATTGTAGTACTAGCAGTTCATGGACATTCCACATAGAGCTGGTGTCAAGAGGGCAGAACAGCCGGCTGTAAAAGGTTGATTTAATTAAAGAAATAACTGGTACAAAATGCTCTGTTCGTAAAATGGTGTTATGACAAATTGAAAACCAGTTTAGGTAAACTGCTGGCAGACTGTCACTTGCACGAACCGGCATCACTGCCCAGAATCTAAGCCATCTCATCACACGAGAGAATATTGAGAACTGCGTCAAGCTCTAAAACCACCGAGCATTGTTGGTAGTACACATAATTACAACACGCTGACTAGCAGGGCCTAAAATGTGATATACAGTACTTGCATCTACTCATCTTTTAAATACGTCTCCACCCTGAGTCTCACATTGAGATATCCCATAAAATCTTAGTTAAGTGTTCTCCCTGATCGCCTGTTACACTTTATTAGTGCAGTCATTCTACTCACTCTACTCTATAACACTAGCTGATAATATAACAATTTACAGTGCCTGTAATATATTGTAATGCCATGTGATGTAGGCTTAATTAAAATGGCCAAGGTGGCCGAGCAGATGGTGACACTGTCCAGTAACTGAGAGGTCACAGGATCAAAATTCCTCTAAATTCCGCCGTGTCCATCCGCTGCCGTCTTTCTTTTTGCATGCCCTTGAGCCGGACAAGAATTAGCTGGCTCATATTTCTTTCATGTGTGCATGTAAAAAGCTTAAATAAGACTTTGATCATTGAAAAGATATATTTTTAACTCATATTTGTCTGATGTGGCAGGAAAATTAGCCGTGCTCAATGTTTACAGCAGGCATGCATGTGCTAAAAATGACAGAAAATTGATGCTTTAAGTTTTTATTCCAGAACCAGACAGATCAGACAGCCAGCTTTGAACCTGATATTTGTTCCTGATCTGGCAACAGCTGAGTCACTGATACTGAATGATATCCTGTCCCTCCACTGCAGATGTGTTGATTGCAGGGTCTCGCAAAAAAGGCTTTTGAAGTGCAGCCACTTAGCCTTGATGGCAAAATCGTGCTCCTTTATTGCACATATTTCTCTTTTTGCATTGCTTTAATAGTGGCATTAATAGAAAACACAGATGAGATTCACCATTTCTTGTTTTTGTAAATAAAACAAATGGAAAAAGATAAGTCTGAAATAAG